>NC_080086.1:194506630-194835380 GCF_950005125.1 Chionomys nivalis | reverse complement strand
GGGCACCTGGTGCGCCTTAGTGACTTGTAACAAAACTGTTGCGGCCGATAGATTCATTTAAACTAATGACTATTGGGCTTTTTCTTACCGCTGTGCGCTTTGAGGTGTCCCCTGCCCCCATCCTGACCCGGTCCCCTCTCTCTGGGTTTTCGGTAGTACTTTGGCTGCTCCTTTGTTCTTGGGGGAGAAGCAGAGGGCCTGGGGTTGATAGCTCTCTGTTGTCTGGAGAGCTGCAGCCTGCCCCGGGGCTGCTCTGAGCTGCTGATTGTGTTTTGTTTCTGGGTTTTGATCCACGCGAGCAGAATCATTTCGAACATACGGAAGGGACTTAAAGCTTGCAGCTAAGTGACACAAAACCAAGTGGGCACGCAGACACCTGGGTGGCTCAGATACAGCTTCAGGCATTGTAAAAAGACAGGCCAAGAAGCCGCTCTCGGCCCAGAGAGCAGAAACCTCGCGGAGTCGCGGACTCCGGAAAGCCGCCGGCGCTGTCTCCGCTTCTGCGGAGTGCCGCTTTTATGCAGCGGGCTTCCGAGACTCGACCACCACCAGGCATTGTTAGGCCTAGAGGCTCGATCTGAGGGAAACTTCCAAAGCCTCTGGGGACACACGGTCACAGTGGACCCCGGGAGTTCCGGGTATGGTGGGGATACTACGAGGAACCCTTTTTAAGTTTGGGAGAACTCCTTACAGGCCTTGTCACATGAAGGGAGAAGGCAGCAGTGGCCTCACGGGTGACCACTCCTTTGTGTCATTTGCTTACAGATCAACAAAAAACTACAGTGATTGAAAACGGGGAAATCAGGTTCAACGGAAAGGGGAAAAAGATTCGGAAGCCTCGGACCATTTATTCCAGCCTGCAGCTCCAGGCTTTAAACCATCGCTTCCAGCAGACTCAATACCTGGCCCTTCCCGAGAGAGCCGAACTGGCAGCTTCCTTAGGACTGACACAAACACAGGTAATTCCCGAGAAGCCCGAGTATCCCTGAAATGCTGGCCCCGCTTGCCAATCGTGCAGAGAGCACACCAGGAGGAATTCTTGGCCTAGTCAACCAAGGATGCAAGGAGCTAAATGACAAATGCTTATGTTCCAGTTGCGCATTTTCACGGGATCACACAGTTTGGAACAAATGACATGGTATTGGATACTGGATTGGATTTGCATATACACCAACCCTCTGCGACTCCAGCCGAGCCTAGCATCTTTCCGTGAACAAAAAGCATAGCTCAATCAAATCCGATTTCAGAGCATAATAACATGACACAAAACAATTGTGTGTGTGTGTGTGTGTGTGTGTGTGAGAGAGAGAGAGAGAGAGAGAGAGAGAGAGAGAGAGAGAGAGAGAGAGAGAGAGAGTTGGGGTTGCCAGCTAATAAGCAAAATAAGGGCATTTCTTAAGGGCCTTCTTGTGACCCCTGAAGAGCTAATAAGAATTTCAACTCATTGACATAGGAAGGAAACTTAAGAGCTGAGACAAGCAGCAAGTTAACTAGACACATTTTCCAGTAGCTTAATAAAGGCATCTGTGTGAAGCCATTCCCTCCAGGATGGGTAAGCTAGGGATTTTTGAAGATTGCTTTAAGCTCAGTGATTACATCACCCTGGTACCAAATAGTACAGGTTGGGGTACTTCACTATAGTCTAGAACTTGACAGAATTGAAACACAAAGAGAATATTCCCCCAATTATGGCCTGGGACACCACAAATAATAGTCCTGATCACTTGAGAGATGTGCTGGATGGCTCAGACTTCACAGAGAGGGGCCTAGAGGTGACTACATTAGGCTGCGCTCTCAAACCATCAGTTAAACCAAGTGCTGGAGAGGCCTACTATGACATTCACCACCTTCATGCAGCAAGGTCTTCAGGTCTTACAAGACAGTTGCCCCGACTATGTAGAATGGTGTTTGCAAGCCACTTCCCTAAGCTCTTTCTCACCAGCCTGATCTCTAGTGCCATCGTGCCACTGAAAATATTTGAGGTTTCCTATGATATCCTAGATACTCCATGACTCTTATTCTTGGAAAAAACAGATTCAGGAAATTTAAAGGTAAAGCTGCTTCGTACATTTTCTTTCATCAAAAAATTTGGGTTGTCCTAAATGAGCTGCCAACACAGATTTCTGATTCACATGTGGTTTTCAGAGGCCTTTGACTTCTAGTAGCTATCCCAATCATGTGATGATTGATGACCTCTGTTTGCTTAAGTAACATACTAGGTAGGGAATGGGGGACGGTGCATTTCTTAATCCCTGCAGGACTGGAAAGATATTTATGTCTGAAGAAAGATATCTCAGGCACATTCCGTGGCATATGCACAATATGCACAGGTATGATCAAGTGATTTACTTGTAAAATGCAGCCTTTAATCAATTCATAGTCATTTGCTACTTGGATATGCATAGCATTGCGAGTTTGGGGGTTATTAAATATAAAACTAAATAATTGGAGGAGGCAAATTCAGTTGTAAGATTTTGACCCAAAATCTACTTCACTTAAATGTCCATAAAATTTTGGTCCACCAATCTCATTTGATTTATTTGTAATTTTATGTTGATACTTTAAAGCCCAGGCTAGGATTCAACCCAAGAATCACAAGAACTGTAGGTATCCCAGCAAGATAAGGGTAGGCCTATAGCAGAGAAATGGAAAGGGATGTAAAGAGGTGAAGGGGTTGCTTTTTGGAATTGCAATGGTTTTGTTGTTTATATATATTGCTTCTTGAGCCTAGGCTGATAATTGAAGGCACCGGTTTGATGTTTATCTGGCCTAATGATCGCTGCATTTCTTGCAGGTGAAGATATGGTTTCAGAATAAACGCTCTAAGTTTAAGAAATTGCTGAAGCAGGGAAGTAACCCCCATGAGAGTGACCCTCTCCCAGGTTCAGCAGCCCTGTCACCTCGCTCGCCAGCACTTCCTCCAGTGTGGGACGTTTCTGCCTCCACCAAGGGCGTTAGTATGCCTCCCAACAGCTACATGCCTGGCTACTCGCACTGGTATTCCTCACCACACCAGGACACCATGCAGAGACCACAAATGATGTGACTGCTGAATGGATGGCCTCCGGGACTTCCCAGAGAAGCTCTGAGAACCCAGGACTCACCTGCATCTGCCAAACAGCCTAAGCAACAAGCTCAGAGGAACTGTCCCTGAGATCTGGGATCTGGGTCTCTCCTCTCTTCTCTCTCTCTCTCTCTCTCTCTCTCTCTCTCTCTCTCTCTCTCTCTCTCTCTTCTCTCTCTCTCTCTTTCTCCTTCCTACTCTCTTTCCTTCCTCCTTTTCTTTTTTCCCATCCCTTTTATCTTTCTTTCCTTCCTTTCCCCCTTCCCTCCCTTTCTGCAATCTCCTCTCTTCAATAACTGAATAAATCCTTAATAAGTAACTTTGCATCTGACAGAGAGAGAGAGAGAGAGAGAGAGAGAGAGAGAGAGAGAGAGAGAGAGAGAGAGAGAGAGAAGTTTTTGTCCAGTGTTCTGGAAACCCATCACTGTAAGGATATTTTCCCTCACACCTTGGGATCCAGGCCTCGGGCCTCCTTTTTGGGACTCAACATCAAAATGACTTTTTTTTTTTTTTAAATAGACATTCTACACCCGCAGAACAATCTGCACAAAAACATGGCAGCATTTTTACTTGTTTAATGAGTTTAAGACATTATGTGATGGAAAGACAAGTATTTTGGACTCCTGAATTTTTATTTACAAATCCAAGACTGAGAGAAAAAGGAAGGAGGAGGAGGAGGAGGAGAAGGAGGAGAAGAAGAAGAAGAAGAAGAAGAAGAAGAAGAAGAAGAAGAAGAAGAAGAAGAAGCCCCAGTATCCCTTCTCTAAAGAAAGAAGAGAAATTGGCTGTGAAATTAGAACATTACACAAAGGAAACGCTGCATGTCTTACCTAAATGCAATGACCTGGATCAATGATTCAACTAAATACAAACAGTAACAGCAACAAGAAAGATGCTTTTTGCATAACCCACCTCTAAACTCTGAATCAAGAAAGACCAAGGAAACAACCAAAATCACCATTCTATTGCTTTGACACCTCTCCTAGGTGAATAGTGGCATTCACTAAGCTAATAGGGACCTTTATATCAAGAAACATTTCTGTATATATTGTTGAATTTTAGTTGTATATATACTTTGTATGTTTTTGTCTTCTTTCATATATGGAGTAAAAGCCACAAAATGTTGGGAGTGTCCTCTGTTTCTCCAAGTGTCCCTGTCCCTTCATTGTTCCTCCTTTCCATATATATATATATATATATATATATATATATATATATATTCACCTCTCCTAAAATAATTTCTGATTCCTAATATGGGGTGCTCTATACAGACATAGCAAGTGCCTGAAGAGATGTCAGTTTGCACCACAAGCCTTTGTCTTAGGAACCTTAACAGGAGCCATGCATGTTTTTCCAGCCCTTCATTTTAATTTTGTTGTGATTCATATACATTTTTGTATTTTTTAAACATTATTATAACGTATTCCCAGGTTAACGTCTAGACATCCAGGCACTTCCAGTACTGTATCTAAATATTATTCTTTCCCTTTTCCCAGACAAAATAATACAGCTATATTTGCCTCTGGAAGCAGAAAAAATAAATAAACAAATAAATAAATTGATTAATTAAAAAGAGGAAAGAATAACAAACCCAGAAAGCAAAGTGCACAATTTTGATTACTTAATGTTGAAAACCCACTGCCAGCTAGCGAGGTAGGAAAATGTGCTGTCCTGGGAGAAACGCATCTTTCCGATCTCGTGGAAAGCAAAGAAATAATGGAAAGGAAAAGTCCTTTCGTCATACAAGCAGGAAGCCCCATACTGTGAGAATTAATGGCTACAGACCTGGGCATCCTTCAAATTATGAACCTTGAAACCACTGAGCCATTTATCAGAAGTCAATAGAGATACTCAGAGTGCTCCATATAATGACAGCGACATACAGTCGTGCAAAAGGACAGTCACTATAATTAGACACAAGGCAAAGACTACTTACCAATATACCCGTTCCTTTTTTTGTTGAGCAACTTCCACGCTCAGTCAGTCTTCAGAATGGTTTAAAACCGATCAGTCTTGTCATTTTCTAGCATTCCCATTGTTACATTAGGAAAAATGTTTTCTTTTCTTTTTTCCCCCTTCCTACTGTGAAACTTTGGGTTCGTAGCTCCCCAGGATCAATTCTGAACAAAGCCTCCAGCTGCAGTGCCATCCAATTTGAAGCAGACATTGGGGACAATTTAAGGTTTTTATCCACAAGAAGGTTTTTTTCCATTCTCTTAAATGCAGCCATAATTAGAGTAATTTTTCATGTAGCCCGCTGATTACAGCGTTTTTACCGTCAAAGATAATTACCTGTAATTTTCTTCCACTTTTAATACTAAAAAGCCATCTTTATTTAGATTCAGGAACAGGAAAGGCGAAACAAAAGAGGGAAATTATTCTGTTATTCATACACAAATTGCAGAGACGTAGGACCTAAAATTGAAAATTAACCAAAATTATAATGCTGAAAAGAATGGAAGAGGCTGCAGAAGTACAGCTGGTAGTGGGGCTTTGCTGAATTATTCAAATTATGTCAGAGAGAAAGCTACCATATATCCAAACCAACACTAATTTTTCCCTTTAAAAAATTTACCAAATATATGCCAAACCACTGTGAGTGTGTGGAATTCTGAAACCCGGTCAATGTATGTTACTATGATGGAGGCCGGTGATGGTATTTCTTCACCCCATCTCTGTCTCTTAACATCAGCTGAATCACATAAGTTCTGGGAGATAGTCCCTCTGGAACTCTCCATAGAACTGGGCTCCCACTGGATCCCCTGAACTTCAAGGGTTAATATTTTTCCTTTGAAAATGTATTGACCTCCTAGGAAACTGATTCCCTGAGGGAGGGATTGGTAGGAGGGGCGTGGGTGAAAGGCGTTGCCAGTTGAGGTGTCTACTGCGCCTCCCCACGTTCAAACTTCCTCCTAGGCAATAGAGTTTGAGTTCCAAAGCCCAGTTCTGACCATACTAAGGGGTGGGGTGGGGTGGGGTGGGGTGGGGTGGGGTGGGGAGCAGAGCTATTGGGTAAGGGTATAGGAGAGTGACAATTTCTGCTCCTCACGGATAAATAAGCACCTCCTTATCTTTGGATTAGGCTTAGTGCAGAGGTTCTTGCCACGGTAGAAAGCTTTTCTCTGCAGGGTGGGGAAGTCAGACATTGTAGGCTCCTGTCCTAAACATTTCTAGCTGCTTATAAAATCTACAGGATCAGGAAACAGCGTCATCTATAGATAGAACAGCACAGCTTTTTGCTAGTGTCTTCCTTGGTACATAGATTAGACTGGTTCCTTGGCTTCTTATATCAGTTCTGTGTCTCAACCAACTATGCCCCTCTAACCCTAGCATTTGGATTCAGCAGGTCCAAGATCTTGATACTTTCCCCTCCCCCATCACACACACACACACACACACACACACACACACACCATGGCTCTATAGAAAGGCCCTAAGGAACAGCCTTGAAGGGCTTCAGATGTCACTTAATCTACAAACTTCCCCCAGCTGGAAAGAAGATGTTCCAAGGGGCTGCAGAGTCCAGCGATTCGGGCACACCTGCGTCTGCTAACACACATCCGCATACCTGACTGCAAAGAAGCAAGCCACACAGCCAGTTCTGTCTGATCTCTTGATACCTCAAAACCTAAAATCACAGCCGCATGTAAAAGTAAAAACCTCATTATATTTACCTAAGCAATTGTAAGTAACAATTTTCTGATAGATTTTAGCTTGGTCTCTCAGGCTCCTTCCATGCCTCCCAGAAACCCGGTCTTTTCCTAGTCTCCAGTCACAAACTACACCAAACCCATCAGCAGCACAGAAGCAAGACAGGCAAATCAGGTTCTTAAGGATCCCATTTTCACCAGTTCAACTCTGTTACTGTTAAAGGAAAATCAAAGGTCAGAACCATAGCCTAGAAAACAAAGTTGCAGTTCAAGGAAATCACAGCAACACATTACATACAGCACGGAGAGTGTGAGGTGAGAAATAGAAAACCTGTGCCTAGAAGTATGCCAGAAATAAAAACTTACCCCAGTGAGTATCTCTTAAGCAATGATCAGGGTCTAGAAATCTATACTGAGCCGAAGCACAGGAGAGTATTTTTCTGAGTCTCAGGGCAGAAGCTCTGTGTCTATATTCTTGGTTGAGTGAGCACATCCAGGTGTGAAATTGTTTGCACACCCCAGCACCTCTTATATTGCCAGCAAAATTAGCTGTTATTACTGTCACTGTTTAGTGATGGTTAGCGTGATACAAAAAAAAAAAAAAAGCTGCTGTAATCAAGACCTGGCGCATCTTTGCAAATTACAGATAATTGTAAACGTCCAGATTATGATAATAGCATCCTAATCCAGCCTGCAATATAATTATTACAGAGTGTTACATCTGAAACTGTCCAGTAGGGCTAATTCAGCCATTATTTAGACCCTATTTTTTGCACTGCAAATGGGTTGCTGAGTTGAAAATGTACGATTGTAATTTCACGGGGCACTCAATGAGTAATGGTATAGGAAGAGGAATACAAAAGTGAAATGTGAACAGTAGCGATCAAATCAAACCCTGAAGGACAAAAGACTGTTTGATTCATATGGAAAAAGAAGAGCCAGAATTAAGAAAATAGCAAATCAGCGGTCTGAAGTATTATGTGTCCAAGTCTTGAGCAGTGTGGAGCTGATGCATTTGCAGGGGCTTCGGCTGCTGACTGCCTGCAGTTTCAAGCAACGTTTCTCCTTCTCCTCCTCCTTCTTTTTCTTTTTAAAATGCTTCCGTCTTTCTTCCCTCTACCAAAGCGTTTCCCTACATTTAAAGGTGTCCCTCCCCCACAGCCCCTCCCCCACAGCAAAGAACATTTGTCAGTTTCACCATTGTTTCCACCAAAGTCACCTCAGAACACGCCTGTCACTTGTTATGAACATATTTTTAAATGAATTTCCAATTGCTCTTGTCATCAGAGCAAAATGCCTTGGCTGCTAGGGAAGTGTTTGTCCTCCGACTCGTCTCTGCTTTCTTTCACAAAGGAGAAGCTAGAGCGTATCTTGGAGGACCCTGAACATGTATTAGTTGGTGTTAATTAAATATAGCCAACTAGGAAGCTGCCATCTTCAGTTGGTTTGGCTATTTGCTTTAATTTTGTCATTAACTTTATTAATTAAAACCTCCCCAAGTCAATCAGTCTGGCTGCCCGAGTCACAATATGCCGGTTGGGCAAGGTTCCTCACCTTCCAACAGACTAGAAGGGGGTGGAAGAATCAGAGGGACAAGGGCTGGAGAGGGACAGAAAGCGTCTTCCTGGTCCCTGAGGATTCGATGGCTTCCAGTAGGATAACCCCTGCTCTAGTAGAGACTTTTCTGGTCTAATTTTGGTGGAACACCCGTGTCAGGGACACTTGCAAACCTCGTATCCCTAGGACTTCAGCTTCCCTCGGCTGAGCGCAGACTTTCCTGGGCCTCTTTTCAAATCTTTAGGCCAATTGTGTCTCCCTCCGCCCAACCACACCTTAGAGACTCGTGCGCTGCCCAGCCTGGGCCACCCTGCGGGGTGGCAAGCAGGCTCCCTACCTCCTGGGAATATAAGGGCAATAATGAAATGTCCCCTGTTTAGTGACCCCTGTTTACAGATGAAAGTTGAGTCCATACCCTGCCTCCCCCCACCTCACCCCTGTGCGCCCTCTTTCCCACCTCGCAAATGGCAAGTGGCAGAAATAGTTCTAGGATGACAATAAGCATCCAGCGACAGTTCCTGTTTTCACACCTTTCAAGACAAAAATGCTTTAAAATAAATCATAGCTTGGGAAGTGTTTACCATCCTTCACTCCCACCTACTTCTTTTAAAAAAATACAGCAGACTGGGTCTGATGGATTCCATAGAGAGTTGTTACTGAAACCAGGAGAGAGAGAGAGAGAGAGAGAGAGAGAGAGAGAGAGAGAGAGAGAGAGAGAGAGAGAGAGAGAGAGAGAGAGAATCAGGTCATGAAGCCCTTTTCCCTCTTCCTGTGGCGAAAGGTCGCGATGTGTGGTATTTCACGGTTTTATATAAATCTTGGTTTAGGATGTGGAACAGACTCAATAATACATGTGCTTTTGGCAAACAGATTCCTTGAGAACCCCATAAATCAGAAGTAAGCCCAAGCGAACAACAATTCAGAAACATTTAATTGCTCTAAAAACCGGACTCTCCAGTCCTTTAAAGAGGGAATCGTGTAAATTCCCTGTTTATATCTTTAAGGTTTGAACTCAAAGTATAAAGCAGGTTATTACATTACAGCGGGCTGCCCTCGGTGACTGAAAGGGAAGGCTCCTGCACCCTTCAATCCCGCATACCTCGGGCACTAGACACGTCGTATACTTTCTGCCTTGTGCCGCTAATCTAAAGCCTGTCAGAGGCGAAAGAAAACACTAGGGATGCGGGTCGCTGGTACAGGCTGTGTAGAAAAGATTTAACCAATCCCACGTGTACCACAGCGATTCTGGCTATTTTTGAGGCCCGAATTTCGTTTAAGACTGGGACTGTGTCGAAAATATGCAAGGTCTGCGAGCAACCTGGGAACAAGCGAAGGGAAGCCCGGAGCCAGTTGAAAAGCTCCCTCCCCCAGAGCTGGGTAGAGGGAGCCTGCCTCCAGCCGAGGGGTGGGAGTGCTTGAGGGTGAGGAGCAGGGTGGCTGCGGACAGAACCTCTAGGGTGGCGCACTTCCCAGCTGTGTCTCCAAGCTCTGCCCTCAGGGTGTGCCTTCCCTGAGGGCTGGAGAACTCAAGGTTGGCCAGACCCCAGTGGCCAGTGGGGGCGCTGGAACTGGGAGGTGGGGGAGGGCGCTGGGAGGGGGTGGCTGAGAGTCCTAAAGGTCCCTTTTTGGGAACAACAGGAAGCCAAGAGCAAAGGAGGAGTGTAGAGCAGTTTCCAGCAAGCACCCAGGAGAATTCGGGCTGGAGAGTCCTAGATACTGACTTGTGTGGAGGCGGCAGAGAGCCACAGCGCCGGGCCTAGGCGCACGGTGGGTGGAACTCTGAACCGCAGTGCCCGGACACCGCGAGCCACTAGGCGTCCGGTGCGATCAAAGGAGCCACGGGAGGCTAGCCGGCGCGCCTGGGGTTGTGGTATAAGGGGCGGGAGAGATCCTGTTCTGGCCATTGTCACTGGGAGGGGATGCGAGTACATCTTTGCGTGTGGGTCAAAGCTCTCCTATGCAAGGCCGAACCCTGGGTGGATCCGATTGGGAGGGGACTGGCTCCCGGTTAGGTGCCCGACTCGAGGGAAAGAGCAAGCAAAGGAGTGAGATCAAGGGCAGCGAGGCCTGCGGGTTCTTCAGTGTGTGTGTCTCAGGCCCTGTGGCTCAGCACTGGAGCCGCCTGGCACCCACAGGAATGCAGCTTCCCTCGGATCCCCACGCCGCCTCTTGTCCCACAAGGAGGTGGCCGCCAGGAAAAGGGGGGAGAACGGGAGTAGAAACCCGCCTATCCCAACCCAAGCCTCAAACAAAGGCCAATTTATCTGATCTTTCACAGGAGGGCCCGGGAGGCAGGCAGGGCACCGAAAAAAAAAAAAATCACTCAAGCCCTGCCAACATGGGTCTCCTGAGCTTTGCAGGGAGGTCTGAAGATGGAAATTGAAAGTATTGGGTGGAGGTGGGGGTCCACTGTAAAGAAAATTAATTCCGAAGTTGGCGTGATTCATTTCGGGGATATTAGGCAGAGAAGTAGGCAAGTGAGGAATGGAATGGCCAGACACACGCGACTCCTAGTGTGAGGTCCAGGGAGAATGGGGTCTGCCAGAGCCAAAATATTGTGAGGAGTGATAGGCGCGTGTTAGATATAGGGAGAAACAATGGGAAGCGAAGGAAGGTGGGAGGGAGGGCAAGAGAAGCAGATATTTTTAGACTTTGCTGTGGATCTGTTATTTTTACATCCTTGGGCGAAGGACTGCAGGGAGTTAAATTCCCTGGAGAGAAACCCCGTGGTGCCAGAAAAGCCCATTGCGACTCACTTGCCAGAATACTTTTGTTCACCGCTCCCCAACCAAGTTAAAAAAAAAAAAAAACGCTCCAGACAAGAGACCTTTACTCGTGGAGCAAGTGAGGTTCGCATAAGAGGAGGAACCTCTCTGAAACCAATCACCCCCAACCCCTCTTCCCGCGTCCACTGGTGCGCCGCGCTCCAAACAAACTGGGTTTAGTGTCCTTAACAACTAGCAATGCCCCAACTTGGGGTGAAGGGCGATGATTGAAGAGCATTCTCTCTTTTTCCCTGAGAATCATCTGGACCCGCCCTTCCCTCCGCTGGGCTGAGTCCGGTGGTCAGAGCAGTGAAGAAACCACAGCCAGGAATGGGAGCCGGGAGATGACATCCACCCTCTCCAAGTGTCAAAATGGAAAGAGCATGTTCCAAGCACATTTTTGACACTCTTGGGAAAGCAGTGGGCGGGAAATATTGGGGGTGTGCGGTGGGTGCGCCCCTGCCAACCTTCCCAAACACACACCCTGGGGTGGGGACCGGCGCGTGGCCATCCAAAAGCCAGGTCCTGGAAATCAAGATCAAGTCTTCAGAAAGCTCCGGGCTTTTAATGTAAGGGAAACTACAAAAATCTTTGCAAGCAAAGAAAGAAAAGGAAAAAATAGACGCCTTCATCTCTTTTCCCATTCTACTCGGCCACTGTAGAAAACAGAATGGGTCTGCTCTCCTAACATCCTCACCCACCACAGGAGGAGTGCACTGAGGACAGGGAAAAAAATTTTGGAGATGTATTCCTGTTTAGGCAGGGATTAATAGCCCAGGCTGCCTGAATGTATATGGCCCAGGGAGTTCCAAGCTGGTGAGCCTTGGTGTCACTTGTAGAGAGAAAGGAAAATAAAGGGGAAGGGAGAAAAAAATGGAGAAAGAAGGAAGGATGGATAGAAGGAAGGAAAAAAGGAAGAAAGGAGAGATCAGCGAGACAGACTGACTCTATAAATGGCCCAAGGGCACACAGCTTGCCTCTTTGGTTCTCACTGCTGGCAGGGTCCTCTCTGAAATCCTCAGATGACAGGATGAAATTTTTTTATGTCCTAATCTCTCCTTCCCAAGAGGACTCGTTGCATTTGTTGCGGCTGACTTCCTATCTGTGGAATATTTGCCATAAATCTAGTAATTTCAACATAGCTTGTTACTTTAGCGTCCTAAGGACACCAAAGGATTTAGGTGAACTAAAGGATAGCCAGCCCACAAAGACACCTATAATTCAGGCCTGGGGGCAGGGGAGGGCTGTACACAGAGCTCCGGAGTCCAGGCCCAGGCTATAGCTCTGGGCACAGTCTAGATGTCCACTCACAGAGGTGTAAGGGAAGAGCTAGTCAGGGGCCAGGTTGCTGCAACTCCTGCACCCCAGCCTTAAAGATGGCTTCACAAAGAAATCCCAGCAAACATCCCATTTCCTACGGTTGAGAACTAGCTATGCATCCGTTTTATGTAAAAGCAGAGAGGGAACCCCTCCTGAAAGAGCCACAAAGTAGAGATGCCAAAGAAGGACAATTATGTTAAGAACATTATTTCACATGAAATGAAATCAATATAGGGCCTTAATTGCCCCCCCCACAGTCCCTTCTTTATTTATTTATTTTTCAAAGAAAAAGGAATGTTCCCTGCCCCCATATTCCTTGCTTGCCCTAGTGCTTTAGGCTCATCATTGTTCTCAGTTCCTATGGCAATTTATATAGTCATACACATATAAGGTAGTACTTGCCATAGCCAACATTCAGATTTTTGAAAAATATAATTGGAACAAGAGGAGATTTCCTTTTCTTTCTCATCTTAGGTTTCTCATTTTCTAAAGGACCATAATTTGTCTAAGTGCAATACACATGCTGTTGGGGGAGGGAGTTCCCCACCAGAATCATTTTGAACTTAGACTTCCAGGTTACTGAGGGATTTCTGCTGCCTGCTTCCTCACATACAGGGCAATAGAAATGTATTTAGATTGCAATAAGCCTTTCTACCCGAAACAATTGAAGTTATATTTAATATCATTTAAATGGTTTTGTGGTTAGGAAACAAAACAAAACAACACACCCTAAAGATGACAGTACTGTAAACAGAGCCATGTGCAGACAGATACACAGAGCACAACGTCCAGCACAGACACACAGCTGCCTCCTGCAGCTCCTGACTGCTGCTTCGCATTGCTGGACTTCTGAATAATTTGTCTTTTCTTAATCGCCTGCATAGAGCCTCACTAGTCAATTATGGAGGGGCCAAAAAGGAACAGTTTTCATGGTCGAAATAATTTTATTTATCCAGAATATACAGTTTAATTCCTCTATCTACACTTATTTACACGGTTAAAATAACATTGAAAAAAGTCTTTTGAAAAGTTGAGGTCATAGATTTCAAGGCACCATTGATAGTGTCCACAGTTGCGCAAAAAAAAAAAAAAGGTTCTTTTCGTAAAAAATGGGGAGGGGGTCCTTTGAAATGCAATAACTTACATGCAAAAAAAGCCTTACACATGATTTTTTTGTTGTTGCTTCCATTTTCCAAACATCCCCGTATGAATTCCTGTCTTTCTGATTTCTAAAACAGCAAAACACTGTAGTCCCAAAATTGAGCAAGAACGAGAGAGCAAGCAGCCCATCTAATAGAGCGTCCCGGAGGCCAGGGCCAGCGGGTGCTGCAAGGAGCCCGGTGGCGGCAGGTGGGAATTGATTGAGCTGGCTGCGCTTGGGTACCAGGAAGCCGAGTTCTCCAGGTAGCTGGACGCGGGGGACTGATTGGAGGTCGGAGGGTGGGCATGAGGGTGGTGGCTGAGAGAGCGGGTTGAGCCCTGGGGCTCCCATACCGCTGGTGATTGTGGCGAGTTACACGCCATAGGGTCGCTGGAGCTGGGACTGTGCTCCGGGGGCATCTCCCCGTTTTTCATGATCTTCTTGATCTTGGATCTTTTGTTCTGAAACCAAATTTTCACCTGGGTGGGGGAACAAAGGCACACGTTACCGGGACATTCAGAGGATGCCCGCGCCTTTCCCTGGGCGGTGAACGAAGACTCTTTTGGCCCCTAGACTACCCCGTCCTGGTTTCTCCCAGCAGCTGTCCACCTATCGCCTCGACGCAGCAGCCTCGGTCTAGACAGGGAGTGGGGTCCACAGAAAGACCTGGCCAGATCTGCGGCACCCGGCTTCAGCTAGGGTGCGACCCCAAGGTTCGTCTTTTATTCTCTCTGGACTTGAGTACACATGTGGACCTGTGCACCAGTGCACCGGGGAGGGGGTGGCACCGGGAAGGGGGTGGCCACTCTCTCCTCCTCGAAGGTTAGAGCACCCCCCCCCGGGGAGGGAGGAGCGTGGACCAGACTGAAGGCGCCGTTTGCCAAGGGAAAGGAGATTTCCCAATCTTATGCCCGACTCTCTTCACTCCTCTAGGCCCTGGGAGGCCAGACTCTGCCTGAAGCTCTGGGCGGCGGCTTGAACATTCTTTATTCTAGGCCCCAGCCGGTTGGAGTGGGAGGGAAAAGAAGGGCACAATCCAGGAGGGTTTTCCCGTACAATAGCGCCACCCATCTCGCGACCCTCAGGCTGCTGCGGCTTCCAGCTGCCTCAGGGATAGAACAAGACCCGGACACAACAATTCAGGCCTTTGCACGACTCGAGACCACCACCAGGCCACTATTCCTGGAAGCTTCTCATTGTGAGGAGACCCAGACATTTCTTCAAAACGCGCGCAAGACATCCCCCCGCCCCCACAAATGTCTCTCCCTTGTTTTCACACTGAAACATTGGTCCCCAACCCTCGGTGGCTAAAGGTGGGGGGGGCAACTCCGAATAAACGACGAATCCCGCGCCCACAGCCACGTGTCGTTAACAGCAGGCCTGACTCACGGAGGGAAGGTGCAAGGGGTAGTGTCTTTCTTTCTATCTGTAAGTGTCTGCAGAGTTCTAGGGAATCGGCTCCAGCCAGTCGGCACCGAACCACGCGGCCCAGCCTGGCTTGCAGGCCAGGCGGGGCCGGTACCCGGCGGCGGCCGGATTTACCTGTGTTTGCGTCAGTCCTAGAGAGGCAGCCAACTCGGCGCGTTCTGGCAGGGCGAGGTACTGAGTCTTCTGAAACCTTCTCTGTAATGCGGCCAGCTGAAAGCTGGAATAAATAGTCCTGGGTTTACGAACTTTCTTTGGTTTACCATTCACCATCCTCACTTCTGGCTCCGCCACTTCTTTCTCTAAATAATCAAAACAGACTAGGTTAGAGCTTTTGGGCAGACAATGGCTCTTTTGCATGGGCCCTCAACTCACTGAGGTTTTGTTTGATTTTAAGTATGTAATCTTCATTCTCTTTCCCAACCTTGATTTTTCAAACCTCAATGAAACCAATCCCTTCCCCCAAATCATACACAGAACAGCTACTGAGTGCTGAGAGGTAACCTCGTACGCAATCAGCTGCTGCTTCTTCGTTTGGGAGATGGAACCCTTCAGAGATGCTTACTTCTCCCTGACATCCCTCCCTCACCCCCTTCCCCGCATTCACCCTAGGCTTCCTGGAGTTTCTGGGACGTGAATACCCACTCCATTCCCAGGGCACCAAGTGAGGAGGCCCTGGGCCATGACCCCGCTTCTGTCGGCGTCTGTTCAGGCGCCCGCAGAGGCTAGACGCTTGGTCAGGGAAGACGCTAGCCAAGGTCTCTAAAGTTCAAAGACCGGCAAGAAAACTATGTTCCTTCACTACAGCGGCAAGCGGTCGGTCGGGGCCATGTCAGACAGAGAGCCGATTATGCAGCCCCCATAATCTCACTGCAGATCTGCGAGTGCACAGATGTGTCTGGTTTCTTTTACAAATAGACTTAATATGTTCTTGGCCAAAAAAAAAAAATCTTCCCCTTATGCATGAATACAGAGACAGCAAGAGGAACAGACTCAAAGTTCAGTCAGATACAGTGAAAAAATATTGTAGGTAAGATATTTTCGTAGTAAAGGGGAGAGAGCTGGGAAGAATCCTCACTGTTACACACGTACATCGCTGGGGGGGGTGTCTCTGAACCAGTGTTTTGCAAACATGCCTCTCGACCACATGGCCCCTTCCCCCCTTGCAAAGCACTAGGAGTTGGAAGGAGAGGGAGAGCCTGTGTGTGTGTGTGTGTGTGTGTGTGTGTGTGTGTGTGTGTGTGTGTGTGTGTGTGTGAAGCAGCTGCCAGAGGAAGGGTGGAGGGTGAGGGCTGTGGTCTCCACTCTGCTGGAGTAGGAGATGCTAATATTAGCAGGCTTATTAATGTGTTGGTGAGGAGAGATCAAAATCGACCAGTAAAACGTCTCCACCGAGACTTCGCCTCTCATTTACCTCCCAAGCTCACTACCCCCCTGTAACTCTCTGAGGAAGTTTCAAGGTGGAGGGAAGAAAGAAGATGCGAGGAAGGAGGAGGCAGACAAATTCTAGGCACCTAAGGAGAGAGTGAGGGCGGAAAAATTCCTCTAACAACGTGACCTCTTTGCAACCCTCCGACATTTTAAATGGCTTTTTTGTGTTTGGAAATGCCTTGGCTAAACCGCAAAGTTCCCTGCTTGCCCTTCTCAGTCAGGCTGCAGACCCCAGGCCCGCAGGCCACCCGGTGCGCAGCCGGCACCCGCACTGCGAGGCCTCGGGGCTCGTCTCGGGCTAATCCAAACTAGACCTCACCAACTCAGCAAGCTCACCCAGAATTTCAACTAACTTTCCTTTTATTACGCAAACACCGCTGGGGCTGCTTCATTCCGCACCCCCCCTCCCCACGCCCCACCACTTCTTTCCACCCTACCTGGCTTTCTGGCTAGGCAATTTAAGAATCCAGCTAAGGAGGGACCCCGAGGGGCGCGGGAGGGAAATTCTTCGACTCCAAGGTTCCTCCACTGGAACCCCCCAAATTGCCTGGTGAAATGCTCTTCTGTTTGCAGTTCCGGACCCCCATTCCCTTCGGCCAAGCGTGCTTTCTAGTGGTGCCGAGAGCGTGGCCCTCGTCTACCACCCCACCTCATGCCCGCCGGGTGACGATGCCCTGGGTACCTGCCTCCCGCCCCCGCGCGTCTACCTGGCTGGCTGGTGGCACTCGGGACGCGGTTGTAGGCGCCGCCGTACTGGTGATAGGGGCTGGCGTAGCTGTAGTCGGCGTAAGCCTTGGGCGGGTAGCCGGCTGCGGAGCCGTTCACGCCGTGGTACTGGTATTGGTAGGGGTTGAGCGCTTTGCCGTAGGAAGCAGAGGTAGGAGAGCAGTAGCCGTGCGGAGCGGCCCCCGCGGGACTGTAGTAGTCAGAATCGGTGGCCGACGACTCGGGCAAAGTTGGCGATTCCTGAGACGGATGGTGCATGGCGGCAGACGTCGGGAACGGAGCTTGGAAGTCGCCGGATCGGATGCTGGGGACCCTTCTGTCAAACACTCCTGTCATAGCTCCCGGGCGGTGACTGTCTTTCTGCTGCGGCGGCCGCTGCTGCCTGAATTGGCTGAGGAGCTGCTCGGGTCTAAGCAGACATGGCTGTGGGAGCGAGGGAGGAGGAGGAGGAAGAGGAGGAGGCGGCGGCGGGGAGGAGGAGGCTGGGAGTCGTGGAGGCTGTGTCTCCCGCAGGCTGACTGCTGGCTGAGGCGCAGCACAGCCTTGGTTAAATCCTTAATTGCGCGCTTACGCACAGCGGGGTGGATCGGGTTCCATTGGCCAGGGCCTCGGGAGCAAAGCAACACCCTAACTCGTCCAACTAGTTTTAGCACAACAAAGCATTGCTTAAAAAAAGAGAAGGGGGGGTTGGTTGTTGGTAGTGGTACAGGGATTGTGTGTGTGTGTGTGTGTGTGTGTGTGTGTGTGAGAGAGAGAGAGAGAGAGAGAGAGAGAGAGAGAGAGAGAAAGAGAGAGAGAGAGAGGGGGGGGGGGAGGGGGGTAAGGGGTTGGGGGGAGGGGCGCTATACAGTTGTTGCCTATTGGGGAGGGAAGGTCTCAGTCAATCTGTTTTTAGTGAATAGCACAGACAACCCAAGAAACCCCAGGATCCAACTCTGAGCTCGTTGAAGACAATGTGTTCCAACGAGTAGCCTCAAAAGTACACATTTAGATGATGAGGTCCATGATGCTCTTTTCTTGCTCTGCCTGTCCTTGCCGGTCCACCAAAGAAGAGTCCAACTGGACCCTGATATGGGAATGGGTGACAAGGAGAAAGAGGAGCATTAGATGAAGGACAATACTGTTTCAGTGGGATGTCGGGAAGCAAGTTGTACCTAAGTTGTGTTGAAAATTTGGAAATTGGAAAACTGATGCGTAGCAAACACTTCTGCAGAAGACTGTTTCTCTGGACTCTGTAGAGATGCTCAAGAGTGCATATGTCTATTTAACTGTCAGTGGCAGACTTCCTGCAACTGAAGTCTTCACAAGGACTGCTAAAAATCAACGTCTTATTTCTGATTCCCGAATAACTTCGCGTTGTCTAACCTTTCATAGCTTGCTTTCCAGAAGAGCTGAGCAGCCCTAATTTTGTTCAATAGCCTCGTCTACTTGGAAGCTTCTAGAATGGAGTATGTATCAGTTCAGTAGTTAGATTGTTGGAAAAGTGAATTGATTCAGGTAGGTGACCCGTGTGTCTCCATACCAAAAGGGAATGCAAAGACCAAGAAAACAGACAGGGAACAAAGTCCTCTTATGAGGTGGGATTATATCCACTGATGACCCTTTGCTGGTTCTATTGCCTACACACATTTCATGGCCCTCTCAATTCCCTAGTTTGGGTCCCTGTACATTTCCCCTTTATTTCTTGCCTAGTGAGCATCTTGGTTTATATAGAAAGGGCATCAGAGCTCCAGATTCATACATTTGGCACAGGCTACCAAAGAAGCTTATTGTGTCATCCCACGCTTCTCCTCCAGTTATGACTGAGTGAGGGCTTAGGAACGCATCCTGATCCTCTCTCCTGCCACATGTCTGCTCTCCTCAAAGATGTAACTCCACGAGTTGTAGCCTGGTTTGGGCATCCTTCTGTCTTTCTCTTGGGGTCCATGGCCAGGAACCTAGGGGTGCCATTGGTTATTCAGGTGGTCTCTTCTGGCTCCTCATACCCTTCTGCCAATGGAAGAAGAAAAGCCTGTCTGAGTTTTGTCCAATGTTACTTTAGCCTTATTTTGGCTACAGAGCTACCAGGGCTCAAACGCTCTGTCAGAGACCTGGGAGAATGGCAATTGTCCCTCTCTGGAATCTGGAGCTCCATCTGGAAGCAGCAACACACGCATCAACTCCCAGTCATTGCCTCTTGGGCTCCATAAAATCACAGCTACTGTTGCTTTTCTTTGGCTGGACAACTTCAACATTTTTGAACTTGAGGGAACTAGAATTCAGCAGTGCCACCCCTTCCTACATCTTGGGTCTCCTTTGGCAGCCTTGGTGTCCCTAGATTTTCCTTCTGATACTGATGGGAGGGGTCAACAATGCCTGCTGTCCTTTGGTCCTGATCCCATGCGGTTGGTTTTTATGTTGTTGTCCGTGTTCTAGACGTAGGGTATGAGTGTTTTCAAGGAGGCAAAGGTACTGCTGATCTTGTTGGATGTGAACTTGGCCTGCTCTGGAGATGCCCACCTTGCCCATGCAGTCATCTTAGACACATTTGAGCCTAATTGCACAAATCTCTCTTCCAAATCAATACCTGAGGATGGTCAAAGTGTTTGCAAGTAAAGAAAAATAGCACAGAGAGATGGGTGGTCCCTCCACTGCCCCTAGTTCTTTTTAGTAGAGATTTAAATGTAGTAACCAGGAGGGAACACATTCCATGAGACTGGTACTGGAAACTTCAGACATACCTCAGGATCTGGTTGAAGGCAAGGCTATAGTGGTAAGATAATTCTAGATCTAGCTAAAATTCACTTGCTGCCTCCTCTTTTCAGTGGAGATACACATTCATACACACACACACACACACACACACCTTTTTATGGACATCAAAAAAAAAAGTGGGCACTGAAAAGGACCCAAGGTGCTGAAATATTGGCCTGTATGCAGCTATGAGCCCTTGCAGCAAGTCCAGTTCAGTGTGAAGTCACCAAATTTGGTGCCTCTTTGAAGTTCACCAGTCCCAACTCTCTTGACTGCTTCTCTGAATAGCGCTCCTGTTCCCTTAGCACCTTTTCTTCAGTGCAGCCGCGAGAGGGTCACTGTAGACAGCCTGGCACCATTTGCGAGTCTGGTACCGTAGGAGTGATGGGACTCTATGGCTTCTCAAATCCCAACTGACTCGACCGCGCAGAAACAATCCCAGGGCATCACACTCTTGTAGAAACGTGCTCTCCGCTGGAACACGTAAGGAGCAGTAATTTCATCTTTGGGTAGCTGACATTTGCAAAGGCTATGTGGTGGTGTCGGTGGGGGAAGACCCTAAAGAAGTACAAGTCTTTACCACGAGCGCCACCCAGTGTCCTCCAGGAACAGCGTGCGTACAGAAAACTTTCCCAGCTCAGTCCTGAAAGACCCACTACCTGGTGACTGCGCTTTATCCCAACTTCCAATAAACCCTTCTCTTCAACCCACGTTCTTTCTTTCTTTTTCTTCCTGCAGATTCGTGCTTTTATTCTTCCATTCCAGGGTTTTGCCTCTTTTGTTTTGGGCGGGAGGAAGGGACGATTGGGGGAGTCTCCGTTTCTCAGTTCTCATGTGCCTGGGTGATTGGAAAACACTGAGAGCCACTCTCTTTCCTAGACAGTCTGAGGAAACACTCCCCCTTTTTATCCAAATGCGGGGCCAGGCAGGCTTCTGATCCTTCACTGTTCTAGAGAAGAGGAAAATGGTTGCCATTCTGAGTTTGCGTGATAAATGCTTTAAGGAAGGCGTGGGGGAGGGGTTGTCATTTGTTCACTTGTTTAGATACAGGATTTCATACATCCCAGGCTGGTCTCACACTTGCTATGTAGTGAAGGATGGTGTGGAGTCAGTGGTCTAACTCTGGTCTTCTGCTTGCCCACTCTAAATAGAGGTCAGATAAACTTAATAGTAAATAAAGGTCAGGTAGATTAATATTAACATTAACTCTTTTTCCCTTTCGGCCTCATCTGAAAATCTCATTAAATGAGAATAAAGCACCCTTACTCTGGGTGTGAGACTCACTTTAATGCACATAAAAAATATTCTAAAGGTTCGTTTTTACACAGCATACAGATGCACACAATTCAAGTAAAAAAGGACCACATAGTATATGCTGGTGTTATGTATCCACACTTGATACAAGCAAGACTGTCTTGGGGACAACCGTCTTTAAAAGTCTTGTTCTTTGGCTGATATTTACTTAGTCAAAGTGTTTCAGCCATTGCTTTTTCTTTATTTCCCCGATGAAAATTGCTATCAGGGAAGTTCTTTGTCATGTCTTTACGGATCATGATTCATTGAGGGCATCCTTCTTTGCTCTTTCAAGACAGGGTTTCTCTGTGCAGCCCTGGCTGTCCTGGAACTCACTCTGTAGACCAGGCTGGCCTCAAACTCAGAGATCCACTTGCTTCTGCCTTCCAGGTGCTGGGATTAAAGGCCTACACTACCATTCTCAACCGAGGGCGTTTTTGTTTGTTTGTTTGTTTGTTTTTGTTTTTGTTTTTTTCCATGAATCTCAAACAGGAGACTGGTTCTGTAAAAAGAAGATCTGAGGATTTTATTCTCAAGACCACTACATATGTCTCTGAAATAGAGTACAACGATTGTTTAATAACCTAGTGAGTCATTAAGGGGAGAGCTGTAAAATGTTCTGTATGAACATGGACTGGGAAGGCAGGATAAGAGCGGTGACCGCACACACGGGAAGGATTGTCACCGGCTTACAAGAGGCTGATCACTGGCCTTGGCAGGGCAGGTGAATGAGCCCTGTCACCGGTCCTGGTCAAAGATGACGTTCAGAGATGACTCTTCTTCTGACTTAGCAAAACCGTTTAGTTTTAGGCTAAAAGTTGTTGTGATACGTTTCGTAGGTTTAGCCCACATCAGCCTCCTTAGAAGCCTACATGAACTGACAGTGAACTCACCCTGGAAGGGATATGAGGAGAAAAAAAGAGAGAAGGCAATAGGAAAACGAAAGACAAAACTTCGTGTGCACAAAAGAATTGCAACACCCTCTTACCTCTGCTAAAAAAAAAATATGTTTGTAGTTAGAGATCGTTTCCAACAAAATAACCTCAAAAGGGCTCAATATTAGGTAATTATATAAATAATCTGAATAATAAAATCTCCAGAGGCAAAAACTATTTACCACTTAATTCTATCCTATTAAAATTTTCCATTTATTTCAAATGATAGTGTGTATCATAGAGTTATCCATATTTTGTTTTTATAATTAAGACATGAAAGTGTGTTTATTCACTGAGCTTAAACATAACTATTTAGGAGAAGCCATCATGTCTTCTCCAGCCTGCTCTGTGGGATGAATCTGGCAGCACAGCTGAAAACACTTCAAGTTATCCAAGCAGGAAGTCGATGGGCTTCCATTATTATATGTCTCCGCAAGCAAACGGAGGCACAGTCTTCACCCTAAGCTCAGAAGATGATCTTCTTGCAAGGAAAGTTTGGCTGTGATACTATTTATATAACATTGATTCTTTTCATTGTATATAAACGTTCCAATTAGAGATACCCCTTGTAACACTCTGGAGAGTAGGCCCTGCACCTTGCCTGGACAGCACAGAAGGTACAACCCTGGTGATGGAGGTGTGAGTGAGCCAGCCCCCAACTTGTGAGCGTGGGAGATCTGTCCCCATTTCTCATCTGTCTTGTGGCAGTGTGGGCAGGAGAGAGATTCTCCTCCCTGCTGCCCCCAATCAATGCCTGAGGCAGGTGGGAGTGCTGGCCCTGTGGCCCTAAGAGCGGTCCCTGCCCCTCTTCAGCCACAGAATACTGGAGAGTCGCCCTTACTCCTCGCGTGGGCAACAACAGTAGAGTTGGCCCTGGAGGTGTAGATGTGGGAGAATACTTGACAGTCAGAGAACTGAGAATACCCCTTGCTCGTTGCTGTAAGGGCCAAAGCTGGAGAACTCACCCTGGTGGCGAAGACAGGGGAGAGGGGACAGATTGACCAACGTTGAAACTACCCAGGTGCAGAACCAGGGTTATGTGTTGGCCCACCTTAATATCCACCCCAACTGTGATTGGTGGATGCAGCACCGGGTGGGGTGGGGCTGTCAGTCCCGTGGAACCAGGGCTACAGGATCTCCACAACACAGGGCAGCAAGGGGATGTCCAGGAAGAGTTCCAGTGAGAACCCAGCATTGAGACCAGGGGCCTGGAACCAGACCAGTGATTCTTTGCGATAAACACCTGCATGTAAAAATATATGCAGCTTCATGACGAGATGTTTTCTTTCTTCCTTTTTTCTAACCCACCCCCCTTTTTGTCTCTTAAATTTTTATTTTGTTTACTTTGGGGAGGAGAGGGAGATGGGTGGGATGAAGACGCATGATGTAAAAGACACAAGGAATTAATAAAAAAAAAAAGAATTGATTAAAAACATGCCCCTTGTAGCCAGTTGGTAGTGGCACATGCCTTTAATCCTAGCCCTCATGAGGCAGAGGTAGGAGAATTTCTCTGAATTTCAGGACAGGTTCTAAAGCTACAGAGAGACTCTGTCTCGAAAAACAAAGAAACAAACAAAAGCCCCCTGTACAGTTGAGGAGACAGGAACGTAGGGTGGGAATTCGGTAACACTGTAATAGCTTACCAATTGAAGGATTCATTTAGATTTTTAAATTTTGGGGGACTAGGTAAATGGCTTGGTAAAGCACTGCCATAATGCATGAATGAGAAACTGAGTTCAGATCCTGGGTGCTCACCTAAAGGCTGAGAAGAGCATCATGCCTATGACCCCAGTGCTGGGGAGGCAGAGACAGGCAAGTCCCAGGGGCTCTTTGACCAACTGACTAGTCAAATTGCAAGTTCCCAGTTCAATTAGAAGTTCTATCAAAAACAAAAAACAAAAACAAAGGTGAAGAGGTGAATGAAGCAGACCAGACACTCAGTATTAACCTTTGCCCTCCTCATGTGTACACACTCACATACACATACGAACATGTATATGTCATAAGACACACACACACATGAACTCATTGACTTGAGCCCTCTGTATTTTGTGATATAACAACAGTATGCAAAGATACAGAAAACTATTTCTAAAGTAAGGTGCATTCAAAGTATTCAAGTGTTGTGAGCCAGGTAAAACTTGCAGAACAAGGGAGGGCACAAAGGCAGATGGTCTAATTTTTATGGAACTTCATTGCTTAATTATACCGTTTTAATAGACTAAAACAAACAGAAAGAAAACACAAAGCCTTTTCCTACAGCTGTGTTTATTGGCCTTATACCTTTTATAAATAAAAAATAATTTTAAGCAGGCAACCCCAGTCTGAGATAAGAGGTCTCCCTGCTGTGTCGCACAGCGTAATCAGAGGAAGGCACAGTGCCCACCTGGACTCACGGCCCTCTGAGTTCCTGCAGAAAAAAATGGAGGTGGCAGAAAAGGAAAGGCAACCGCTTTCCCAAGCGCAGTGCCGCTGACATTGCACTGAGAGCAGAAAGGATGGGCTCCTTGCTGCCCGAATCTTCTAATAGCACCGGCCTAGTGAGTCGACTCTCTGTATTTGCAGATTTCACACCCTTAGAGTCAGCCCACCTTCCACTGAATGCATTCCTCAAGAGAAAGCACATGTGATGAAGAACTAAGACTTCTTTTCTCTTGTCATTATTATACGGATACAGCACTTACAGTATTAGTCAGATGGATTTAGAGAGGGTATAGGTAGGTTATGTGCAAATATCATGTGATTTTATGTAATGGTATTGAGCTTACATGGAGGCTGGACACAGTTAAAACAAATTCTGGCAGAGAGAAATAGTCATTTAGTCATGGGAAGGCAGTTAATCAAAATTCATATTTTTTAACTTAAATCTTTGATAATTTTCACCCCACTATATCAGGAGGATGGGGTTTCTGGTCTTGCTTTAGCAAAACTTTTGTAAATGTATACATTCATGTCAATTTGTCAGTGCATTCTGATTTTTAAGTGTTGGTGTATAATTGGATGTACCCCATGGGTTTGTGCATTAGGAAGCTCTACCCTCTTTGACTCGTGCATTTCAATCAACTACCAAGAAAATAAAGAAACAGTTGTTGTTGTAGATTTTCAAGGAGACAACTTACTGTGTTGTACACACACTAGTTCAAAATGGGATTTAAAGATGCCTGATTTTTTTTTCCTTTGAGTTTCAGGAATTCTTGGAGCCACGGTTGGGAAGATTTTTATGAAACTCCTGAATTTTAGATAACAACAGAATATATTGCACTAGACCTTACGGGAAAGTCTGGAAGTAGATGTAGATCAGTAAATCAAATAAGCGAATACCAGGCATGAGCTAGAATAGCTAGCTGGGTTCACATTTGGAAGAATGGCATATATTACGAATTGGGCATGTTCCCTATTCCCATTACCTCCTTTGTTATCTGAGTGCTTTGGAGTGTAGTATTTAATGTTTCCCCCCTACACTTGTCATTAAAAAAATAAGACACTCTACTTTTTGCACCATATTATGAGCAACTGTGCTAGATGGTTGTCAGTTAACCTGCATACTAAACTTGGAGAGAAGAAGGGACTTTAAATTTATTTTGTCTTTCAAGATAGAGTTTTCCTGTGTAATCTTAACTGTCCCAGAACTAAATCTGTAGACCAAGCTGGCCCCAAACTCAGAGATTCACCTGCCTCTGCCTCTCAAGTGCTGTGATTAAAGGCATGCATGACTTTTGCCTTGTGGGACTTTCATCGTGTGTGTGTGTGTGTGTGTTGAACTTTATTGACAATATTCAAGAGAGTAGTGCTCCCTAAGTCTCCTCCCCCACCTTTCCTGGGGACCTGGGTTGAAAACTGTGAGGGAAAGGCTCAGTGTTGGGAGCTGAGTTGGGACAGGGACTGTTTGGTAGCCAAGGGCCTCTCTCTTGCTCTTATGTCCTCAATGGGTTGGGTGGCTCTTTGGAGTCCATGTAGGCCATGAGGTCCACCCCCCTGTAGCTGTAGCTGTATTCATTGTCATACAAGGAAAGGAGGTTTACAGAGTTGTCATTGAGAGCAATGCCAGTCCAGCATCAAAAATGAAGAGGGGGAGTCACTGTTCAGTTTGCAGGAGACAACTTGGTCCTCAGTGCAATCTGGATGCCCATTATCAGGCCCTCAGATACCTGTTGCTTCACCTTCTTGTTGTCATCATACTTGGAAGCTTTCTCCAGGCGACTTGTCAGATAAACAATGGGCATATTGGGGTTAAAAACACAGAAAGCCATGTCAGTGAGCTTCCCTTTAAACTCTGGGATGACCTTGTCCACAGCCTTGGCAGCATCAGTGGGTGTAGGGATGATGTTCTGAGCAGTCCCATGGCCATTATACCATAGCTTCCCAGAGAGGCCATCCACAGTCTTCTTGGTGGCAGTGATGACCTGGATTATAGTCATGAGTCCTTCCACAATGCCAAAGATGGCGTGGATGATCTTGGTCAGGAGAGCTAAGCAGTTGATGTACAGGAAGCATTCCTGAAATCTTGTGTGGGTTGTCATACTTCTCATGGTTCACACGCCTCACAAGCATGGGGATATCAGCAGAAAGGGCAGAGATGATGACCCTTTTGGCTTCACCCTTCAAGTGACTTTCTCCATGGTGATGATGGTCATGAAGACACCAGTAGACTCCACAATATACTGGGCACCAATATCACCCCATTTGATGTTGGTGGGATGTCAGTCCTGGAATACGCTGATGGTCTTCCTGTTGATGACAAGGCTCCCCTTTCTCAGCATTGATTGTGCTGTTGAATTTGCCATGGGTAGAGTCATATTGGAACATATAGACCATGTAGTTGAAGTCAATGACGGGTCATTGATGTCAACAATATCAATTTTGCCAGGAAGAAAGACCTAGTAACCAGTCAGCCAATATGGTCAAATCTATTCACTCTGACCTGTGCCATCATGTCTCAGGGACAAGACTAGCACTGCAGAAGATGTGACTGTCTCTGGAACAGGAAGGAGCAGAGTGTAGGCAGAGGCCGCTTTTTCATTTTCTGGCCATCCATACCTGAAACAATCATACAGAAACTATATTTAATTACAACACTGCTTGGCTAATTAGCTCATGTGTATTTCTAGCTACTCTTACATCTTTAATTAACCCATTTCTATTAATCTATATATCACCATGAGGCTTGTGGTTTACTGGTAAGGTTCCCAGGCATCTGTCTCCTTCAGTGGCTATATGGCATCTCTCTGACTCCACCTTCTTTCTTCCTCTATCTGCTTAGAATTCCCACCTTACTCTATTCCACCCTGCCATAGGCCAAAGCAGATTTATTCATTAACCAATAAAAGCAACACATATACAGAAAGACTTCCCACACCATTTCCCCTTTTCTGTTCAAATAAAAAGGAAGGTTTTAACTTTAACAAGCAAGATTAAATGCAACAAAACAGTTATCAAGCAAGAATTATAGTTAAAATATTTAGTCCTACATTTGGCCAATTAAGGAAAATACTTTATTATCTATCCTATCTTTGTGAGTCTTAAGTTTTATATCTAATTTATCTTTTATCATAAGTAAGGAAAACTTTAACTATAACTATCTATTCTTCAACTCCATCAGACTCCAGAAATATATAATATTACCTAAGCAAACAAGAAGTGCATTGTAAGCAACTTCCAAAACTCTAAAATTAACAGACATCTCGCTGCCTGAACAGTCACCCATAGTTCTTCTGTAATATTAGGGCATCCATCTTCAGCCTACAGGCCCACAGCGTATGGCAGACTTTTCCATAAAGCAGGAAATTTCAAAGACAGCTCTGCCTATATTGGCAGTTTGTCGGTCACTTTCTTCTGTGTCCTGCAGAATGTCTGGCAGAATCTTTCATGAAGCAGGAACACTGAAGGACTGTTTCACTTTCTTTAGACAACTTCAGCAGTCTTTTTTTTTTTTTGTGGATTCTGCATGTCTAGTTCACACAGCACAGCGTCAAGCTGTCCAGGCAAGAACAGTTTCTTGCCCAAGTGGCTATTAAATTCCATAATGAGCCTGTTCAATGCCCATCATCCTCTTGAAGTAGATTGGTGCTATCAGGAGCAGATGTGTCTCATTGTCATGAAAAGTCCTAAGTTCTTAAAACATTTTCTGCCATATTCTGTAAATCTTTGAAAGGTTTAAAAAATAACTATCCATCTGAAATATATTTCTGTACGTCTGAAAAACATAACTAACATGCCTACAAGATTATAGATGACTATATATTAATCTGTATTTATTAATTATATATTACATTTTAAATGAGTGGGGGCTGGAGAGATGGCTCAGTGGTTAAGAGCACTGCCTGCTCTTTCAAAGGTCTTGAGTTCAATTCCCAGCAACCACATGGTGGCTCACAACCATCTGTAATGTGATCTGGTGCCCTCTTCTGTCCTGAAGGTATACATTCAGACAGAACACTGAGAATACTGAATTTATAAACATTTATAAACAATCATTTGGGGAATTTGGGTGTTGTTCTCTATACTACTTCCTGCTGGTTGGGGGCACTGTTAATCAGGTCTTTCATGAGGTGTTCTGTGTGGTAGATTCATCTTAGCCAGCAGTCCTGGAGCTGTCATGGATGTTGGACCATCTGTAGAAGTGGGTTAATCCAAGATGTGAGAGTTAGCTAGAAATATGCATGAGCTAATTGGCCAAACAGTGTTGTAATTTATACTGTGTCTGTGTGATTATTTTCGGTCTGGGTGGGTGGCTAGCAAATGAACAAGTAGACTCCACCTAATTTAAAGAGAGCTGCAACTTTAAATTTTTCAAAATTTTTGTGTATATGAGTGTGCCTCTGTGGATTTGTGCATGTGAATGCAGTACCCTCAGAGTCCAGAAGAAGGCATCAGGTCCCGTGAGTTTAACTTGGAAGTTCCTGATGTAGGTTCTGGAACAGAATTCAGATCTTCTGCAAGGACGGTATGTGTTCTTGACTACTGACCCTTCCCTCTACCCCCTAGGACATTTTTCTATTATTATTGAGAAAAGCAAATGAGTCAGAGAGTGTCTTTGTTACAGTGAGAACATTTTAGAGATAACCGAACCGCTCTTGTGACCTGTTAATTATGCATATAGTTGACATGTGGGTCAGAGTGGGAATACCTAATGATTAAAATCGCCTGGAAGTTTCCCAGTTTATAAGAACAATGAAAGAGTAAGAAGAGAAATAAAAAGGCAAAAAGCAGAATCACCAAGTCCTCTGCTCATGAGAGTAAATAGTGAGGAGCCTAACAAGCGATAGCTGTTTTTCCGAAGAGCACCTCTAAATCTGTTTATTTTGATATGTGTGAGTGTTTTGTTTGCATGTATGTATGTGTGTGTACCATGTGTGTGCCTAGTGCCTGTTGGAGTCAGAAGAGGGTGTTGGGTCTTCTGGAACTGGAGTATTGGATGGTTATGAGCTGCCATGTGGGTGCTGGGAACCAAACCCGTCCTTTGCAGGAGCAACAAGTGTTCTTCCTTTCTAGCCCCATCATGGTTCACTTCTATGTGATTTCTGGGGCATTCATTTCCTACTTTGCACCAAATATCATTTTAGAAGAAATGTTCTATATTTTTTTTTCTGTTACAGATTGGGCTCGGTCTTGTCCCTGGACTTATGAGAAGCACCTGGCATGGCTCTGAAGCTGCTACAGACTTCAATGCTTTTCCCCACAGAGATTCTGCATATGATCACATTTTCATTCACAATGGCCTTGAGAAGTATGTTAAACGGTTGCAGGTGGTCCTCAGTGTTTATATATTTGCCTTTCATTAATTTGAATTGGCTCATAATCCACAGTGCCACTCCCACCATACCATTTATTGGTGGGCTTGGGCAGTGCGGTGGTGGCATTGCCACGGCCAGTGCTGTTGGTAAAGAGTGTGGCCTTTGAGGACTGGTATGAACAATGCAGACCTCTCCCATTACCTCTCACTAGACCTATAAACAATGCATTCCTGGCTCTGGGTGAGCCTTCTACCTTGTTCAGCCTGCCTAATCTCTTTTCTTCCTATTGACAGTCCTGCAACCCCGTCTCCATGACTGTGGAGGCTGGACATTTGGCTGCTGGGGTAACCTCTAGCTCTGGTTTTTGCAGCTCAATGTGTTCCTAAAAAGTATGTCTTGTCCTATGTGCCTGAATGACAAATCATCTCACATCCTCCAGGTGGTTGGGATACAGACGGGTGGTCCTGAGAGAAGCACAGTTGGAGAGTATGCATGTAGTAAGGTTTCCTCTCACCTAGGGTAGCCTCAGATGCACTCCAGATGCAGGCAGGCAGGCATGCACACACACACAAACACACACACACAGAGAAGAAAACTTACTCTTTTTTAATGTAAAAATGATCACAATTAAGCATTAATATGTCTGTTTTGCTACATTGTTTTGTTTGCTGCTTATAAGAGCCAGCCCAAAATTGTCATAGATAATGAGAGCCAGAGAGGCTAGGACACTTAAATACGAGTCCATGGTAAGTAAACTGATTGCATGAGAAGCCTCTGACATCCAGGTGTCTAGCCTTAGACACTAGAATAACACTTCCATTGCCTCTTCTTTGTGGTCTCAGACACCGCTATTGATTCTGCCTTGGCTGGCAATGACTGTTTATGGCAACAGTCTCATTTTCCTTCAGTAAGGCTCCTTTCTTTCTTTAGGATGAAAGTGTTGGATGATAGCATCCACTGAATTAAGAAACTGAATTATTCCCAGCATGATAACTCAGGACTTTGGCATCCACTCGCAGGAGACAAAGGTAGGCAGAACAGAATGAGTTCAAGGAGGCCAGATGGAGCAAATTCCATGACAGCCAGGGCTGTATACAGAGGTCCTGTCTCAAAGAAAAGACAAAACAAAGTTGATATTATTCTATGTATCTACAGTTTTGGAGAATTAGATTCAGAGCAAGGGAGATCTGAGAGAAGATGCTCGGATAGAGAACACATTAAAGGATGCCAAAGTTTGAGGAGGAGAAAGTTCGAGGTGAGAGTGGTAGATGATGGCCAGGGTACTGGGTGCAAATGGGATGATGGGAAAATTTCCAGTGCTCTGTAGAACACTAGGGTGACTATGATAGACAACAATTAACACAAATTTAAAAATAGCTAACAGGGTTTGAATGATCTCAATATAAAGAAATGATACATGTCTGAGGTGATGGATATGCCAATTAGCCTGATCAGCTAATTGCATATTACATACATGGATTGAAACGTCTCCTGTTATCCCACAAATATGCACAATTACAGTGTCAATTAAAAATTAAAAACATATTTAAAAGGGGAAAGTCTTAGCTTCGTAGTTGGTGTTAACCATTATTACAACTAGTCTCTAAGAACTGTCTCAGCACCCACAGGAGAGGTGGAAGATGATTCACAGCTGCTCTGTTTCTTCTTGCCTCTTCCTCATGACATTCACATACATTTCTCACATATGTATATAGAGACCATCTTGATACAATTTCTCTGTTGTTTCTAATCAAAGTTATATGTTGGGTGACAATAAAATTTAACATCCAAACCAGGTCACCTTTAGAAGAGAAACAGAAATGACTGTGGTCACTCTTGGACAACAGAAGTCAGCTGGAAAGATTGATTTTGTGTATGTTTCTTACATGCAAAAATTAAACAATGAAGGAACCAACCAAAAAAGTCCTTTAAGAGGCTATATCATAGAGTTCTGACTAGTAACATGACATGACAGATTTATCTGGTTGGCAGTGCAGAGATTTTTTTTAGATACTGAAGGACTAAGCTACATAGCCCATTATCCATTAGAATAGAGAAGTTTAAGACTATTACCCAGTGATTGTGCAGGTTCCACACTGCATGTTTGCCTTGAGGAAGGGAGAATGAGAGCTGAAATCCAGCCAGCACCATTATTACATAGCCATGTGTAGTGATGAGGCGAGCAGGCCTGCTTTTTGTCCAGCCTGGCTCCTGCATGGCAAGCTTAGCCATAGAAATAATAACACAGAAACTGTATTCATTTAAACACTGCCTGGCCCATTAGTTCTAGACTCTTATTGGCTAATTCTCACATCTTGATTAACCCATTTCTAATAATCTGTGTACCGAGAAAGATCCTAACCTACATCTGTCTCATGCCGGGGAATCATGGTGTCTGCCTGACTCTGCATTCTTTCTCCCAGAATTTTGTTCTGTCTACTCCATCGACCTAAGGGCTGGCCCATCAAAAGGCCATGGCAGTTTCTTTATTAGCCAATGAAAGTAACACATAGACAGATGACCCTCCTACACCAGCCATGTGTTCAGGTTAGTGATGGAACTTCCACTTTCAGACACAGAGGTGGAACCGCTGAGCAGCACACAGTCCAGCCTTCATCTAGTTTTTCATAAAGCTGAGTATATTTCCCTTACTTCCTAGGCTTATTATCTAATATTCTTGGCAGAAATGCCTTCATAGTTTTAAAAAATGCTTAGTACCAATTCTTTATATAATAGAAAACCTTGGAGACTTGAAACCCAAAGTGCTCAATATTATACTGAGAAGCTCAATATTATACTGAGAAGCTTCATTTCTTTTCAGATTGAACCATTCTAAGAATTTTTTGAAATCTACTATATGTTGAGAGAGGGTGAATGCTTCTCCTGGGATGGAGAAAAGACGTCTCTTCTGTGAAGTGTAGCCTCTACAACAGAGCTCTCTTATCCCCCCAAGGTTCCTCCAAAAAGTGAAACATTGAGGACTATCATCTTTCACAAAACTTTTAAAATGTACTCTCTGTTCCTGAAAAAGAAATGATTATCTGGTGCAATTAACATTGGACCACATACCCAAGGAACAATGAACATTTCAAACACAAATTGCTGTTGAGAATCACTGTCCTATTCTGGGATGATGATGTTCGTGAAGAAAATGAGCAGAGAGTTTTCATAAAAAAACCCTTTGGATAAAGAAAACCAAATGAGGAATGCCAGTTTGTCTTCCAAACTTCCTGAGCATATCTGTCATAACAGACATTGCCCTAGATGGTGAAACCCTCTCCTTCTAACATCTTTTAATGATGGTAGAACTTACAGTGCCATAATTTGCTTTCAGTTTTGACAGTGTTACACGATCTTTATAGACTTGCACTGACAGCATTCTTCTCAGCATCATTAGATCATCTCACCTGACTTCTGCATGGTACATGTCTTTACATTCTGATGCTGCTATCCAATTCCCAGTGAAGTGAATAGGGCATTAATGTGATTATTGTAAAAAGTTAGCATGTACAGATATAGCATTTCACTTTTACAAGCATTTTGTAGCTATTAACTAGCCTGCCCAATGTTTCTTGGATGCAGTGACACTTACTGTTCTTTTTTTAACCAAGTAAGATGATGAGAAGGGTTGACCTAGGCAGTGTTATAGGAGCTGAAAAAGCTGTACTTGTCTTAACTTCCTTCAGCACTGTAAACCTAAGAAAGTAGGATATAAAGGTTTGTAGTAATGGAGCACTGTCCTGAAAGGGTAGACATGGCAAAATTACTTTTCATTTGGGAGGCCCATCTTCCTTGTTTTCAATTACGATTTTCATGGCAATCAGTGAGAATCAATTTTAGGCTTTGTCAAAACATTGGTATATAGGTACTGTGAAATTATTTAAACATTTTGTCTTAATAGAATATAATTAATTGGTTAGAAGAAAAAATACTCTACTTACAAAATATCCCAAAGATTTTTTGGTATTTATGTATTTATTTATTATATGTGAATGCCGTGGTGTGTACCTGGAGGTCAGAGGACAACCTGAAGGACTTGGTTCTCTCTTTTTACCATGTGGGTCCCAGGGATCAAACTTACATTTAACAAGCTCCATGGGATGATTGTTTACTTGCTGAACCATTTTGCCAGCTCCAAACATTTAGCTTCTAGCTCTTACTCAAAAAATAACACAATGCAATGATGACCTAGAAAAAAACCTTAAATATTGAGCTTCACATATTTTCTAAAATATTGTACAAAAGTAATGTCTTCTCATTGACATCTTAGACCTGGGTGAGACATAGATAGGGCAAATGGTTAAATGGTTTGCTCATTGCCTTTTTCAAAATCTTTTTTGTTTGTTTGTTTTGTTTTTCGAGGCAGAATTTCTCTGTGTAGCTTTGGAGCCTGTCCTGGAGTTAGCTCTTGTGGAGCAGGCTGGTCTCGAACTCACAGATGTCCGCTTGCCTCTGCCTCCCGAGTGCTGGGATTAAAGGCGTGCGCCACCACTTCCTGGCTGTCTTTTTATAAATCTTATGACTCGTGCTCAGCTGTAAGTGCTACTGGGAATCTTTTTCATTTCCAGAGCTTCTCTTTTGTCACTCACAGCATCGTTAACTGAATATAATAAAGATTGTCATGAGGGTGAAACGCAGCAATGTTTCATGCCTAGTAGAGGTTCATGGGAGAAGTACAGCTTCCAACAGCTCAAGGGGTGGGAACTGTGGTAGCTTGGCAGTGCTCCCCTTCAGGGACATTTCTTCACTCTTCGCCCTTCTTCTGTGGACTAGGACAATATTCCAGTTATCGGAAGTGTAATTTTCCTTAGACTCCATTGGCTCAACAGTGGCAGATAACTGTGTCAGCGAGTAGAACTGGAGGATCCTTGACTAATAATTTTACTGAATCTTCCTCCACCCACCTGTGAAGAGAAAAATCAAAGGGGAAAATACAAATTTTCATTTTAAGTGAACTAAGGGCTTCTGGAATTCCATCTATATCTGTATATAGTGACTTACTTATAGCTATAACTATTTTGTGACAAACTTGTGTTTTTGTATATCAGGGCATGTAGGTGTTTAGTGGAAATGATGGTGGGTACATTTACATGTGTGGAGGTCAGAGGATGATCTTCGTTGTCATTCCTCGGTGCCTTCCTTTATTCTCCTCTTTGAGACAGATTTTTTTTTTAATTTAACTGCACTTTTTAAAATTAGACTTTAGGCTTTGACTAACTGGGCAGTGAGTATACAGAGATCAACTTATTTCCACCTCGCACCTCACTACAGCCAAGATTTCAAGGGTGCACCACTGCACCCAGGTTTTTAACAGACTCTGGGGTTTGAAGCCAGGTCTTCATCTATGTGAGGAAGTGCTTAACAGCTAACTGAGTTCTCTCTCCAGCCCCTAAACTACTATTCTTTAATTAAATGAGCTTTTATTAGTAATACTGGGTCTTCAGCCTCTCCTTAGACCTTGACATTTTATCTTTCCACACCCAGCTTGAGTGCCTAACTTCAGGTCACCTCATACAATGCAACTGCAATGTATGTATCAGTATCCTCAATGGTCCTCTGACGTCTAGTCTCTGGGCTCTATAAAGACCCTTCTTCATTGTGACAGTTATTCTGCATAAGATGGACTGCCAGTGGTTGCTCTAAGGCTTCTGGGATGTGTTTCCATCCTGTACACCCGTACATTGCCATTTCCTGTCAGTCCCAAGTCTTGTTTATTCAGCCCTCTTGAGTTCTTTCATGTTCTCTGGTCACACTTTCTACCTCTAGATATCTGATTATTTCACTACCACCCATATGAGTACTTAAGATAACAATCAAATGTTCTCTTAGATATTGTAGGTAGAAAGGAACTGAATAGAGGAGACTGAATACTTTCAAAGCATCAAAGGCTGGAGGGAGATGCTAAGTAGTCTAGAGACTACTCCTGGAGCCCTGGGGAGGCCGGAGTGTGGATGACTGAACCCAGGAAACACTGCTAGAGCACCGACTCAGAGATGCAGGACTGCCACCATCACTGCTGCTGTGATTACCTCTCAAAGAAAGATGTTTGGGAAAAAAAACCACTAGAATGCATTTTTGGAGAAAATTCTCCCAAATTCATAGTTCCATATCCTGTCACTGGCAATGAAGAACCACAAGAGATATAAAAGCAGACTCTTTTTTCACACCTGTATTCTCTTTTGAATATAAGGCAAGCCATTTACTCTATATTACAGAATCCAGGCCACAAAGAAGTCTTGGTGAGCAGAAGACAGCTAATAACTGGGTAGACGGTGCTTGAGAAGACACCCATGGTTTCCATACCCGTCCCTGCTTGCCTTCCTAACATTTTCCCTCTTGCTTGTCTACTCAAACTTTACTTCCTCATTTCAAGGCTCAGTTCATATGTCTCCCCCTCCAGAAAATAGCAAGCAATGTCAATGAGAGACCTTTTCACTTCCTTATCATATTGCGAGACAGTAAATATAGGGTTCACCTGGCGATACCCTGTTTTCTCGTGCTCCTGTCTGTCAGCCTACTTGATAGGTAAGATTAAAGCACAAGATTTGTTTTACCTGGAATTGGCCTCAGAACTGTTCTTACCACAGGACTTAAGACTGACCCAGTCAACCGATTGGAAATGTTTAAGTAAGCCAATTTCCCTTTCCTGAAAACCATGCTGCAAGCATCTGAACCATCTTTGATGATACTGCGTGCAGTTCTGACTTACCTGTTCCCTGTGATAGTGGCACAGTCTATGACAACGGAAACTGTGTATTTGTGGTTGTGTGTTGCGGTGTGTTGGTAAGCAACAAAGGGAACTGTGGATTTGTGGTTGTGTGTTGCGGTGTGTTGGTAAGCAACAACGGCAACTGTGGATTTGTGGTCGTGTGTTGTGGCGCATTGGTAAGCAGTCTCTGAATCACAGATTTTCAAGCTGGAAAGAGCTTCAAGGTAGAACCTGATATAATTCATCTGCATTGCCAGGGTTTCAAGAGGAAACACCTAGGCAGAGAGAAGCTAAGCATCCTTCTATGATCACACAGAAAGGGCAAACATTTTACCTGCTAACAAAACACTACTTTTCAAAATAGACTTCTGCATGAATCTACTATAAATTTTTATGTTTTAAAATTATTGCTTATTAACTCAGTATGTCTTAATTAGGATTTATATTGTTTTAATAAAACACCTTGGCCGAACCGACTTGGGGAAGAAAGAATTTATTTTATCTTGTAACTCTCAGGTCAGACATCATAAATGAGTAAAATCAGGGTATGAACTCAAGCAGGGCAAGAATCTAGACGCAGGAACTGGAGTAGAAACCATGACAGAATGCGCTTACTGACTTGCACCTCATGGCTTGCTTTATTTTATTTTATTTTTTCCTGTTTTTTCCAAGGCCGGGTTTCTCTGTATAATAGCTCTGGATGTCCTGTAACTCAGAGATCTGCCTGCCCCTGCCTCCCTAGTGCTGGGAATAAAGATGTGAGCCACCACCACCTGGCTCAGCTCGGTTTCTTATACAAACCAAGACCACCTGCCCAAGGGTAACACTTCCTACAGTAACCTGGGCTATCCCAAATAATCATTAATAAAGAAAATGCTGCACAGACTTGCTTATAGTCAATCTCTTGGAGGCATTTTCTCAACTGAGAGTCCTATGACTCTAGTTTGTGCCAAACTGACATAAAACTAACCAATACAATTGACTCCCTGTCAAGTTGACATAGAAAAACACCTTCATTAAACCATAGCCTTTTCCTGTTGTCTTTAAGATTTCTTAGTAATATCACCATCACATACAATATTTCAGCTTTTAAAAGTCCCACAGTCCTTAAAAATTTAAATACTTAAAATGTCCCATTTTCTACTTAAAGCATCCAAATTCTCTTTTCAAGTTCAATGTCTCTCTAAAACATCCAAAGCTTAGAATATCCAGAGTCTCCCCAAAATACCCAGTCTCCCCAAAACATCCATTCTCTTAACTCCTGTTTAAAAGTTAAATATTTCTTAGTTCAAGAAGGAAGAATTACGGCATAGTCACAACCAAATCAAAGTAAAATCTGAAGTGAACAGAGTGAAAAGCTCAATGCTTGGCATCTGGGGCCCACTCAGTTGTCTAGACTCCAAAGGCCTTGGATCTCCATTTGTTACCTTTTGCACACATAGCTTTTCTCCTCACCATGTCTTTCAATTCTTTTATCGCATTATATACTATGCAGAAGACACAGTATATGAAACAAAACCTTTATAACAGATTCCCCCTTTGTTATTTTGTTCTCTAAGCACCTAAGTAGTAAGGGATAATTGCAAATGGTAAAAGAACACATAGTTCAAGAGTACAGGATGGATGGGAAAGATGGCTTAGAGGTCAAAACACTTGCTGTGTAATCTGAGTTTGATCATCAGAACCCACAGAAATATGAAGAAAATAACTCACTCTACAATGTTGTCTTTGACTTCCATGCACATGGCCTAGCACATACACCACCTACGCATTATGCATCATGCATACATGCACATACTCACATGCACACACACACTCACTCACTCACACACACACTCACTCACACACACACTCACTCACACACTCATACACACACACTCACTCACACACACTCATTCACACACTCACACACACACTCACTCACACACACTCACTCACACTCACACACTCACTCACACACACACTCACACACTCACTCACACACTCACACACACTCACTAACACACACTCACACATGCACTCACACACACACTCACTCACACACACACTCACACACTCACTCACACATGCACTTATGCACATGCACACAGAATTTTTTTTAATGATAAAAGATTAGAGATTGTGGGGCTTTTTTTCTTTAATGTTGAACTTTAAGAAACATACTTGTTTTTAAGAATCACTTTTTGTTTCCTTTGGGTTTCCAGGACACTATTAAGGACACTTAAAGGTCACCTCCAGTGAGAAGTTTTCCTGTAGCCACAAGTTTTCTTACTTACTGTGTTCTATTCTTCAGGGCTACGGGTCAACTTTTGTAAATATCAACCTTAAGCCAATGAGCTGACGAGTGTAGTATCAATGCTACCTTAGTGACTTCTCTCCACCTTCTTTCACATGATTTATTCTTGCCACCATAACAAATTACTAGAAGCATAATAATAAAACCCAACACTGCTTCATATGGTCTGTAGGCCACGAGACTGTACTGTGTCTCATGAGAATAACTCAGGTTATTCCTCCCGAAGATTCTTAGAGAAAGTAAACTTTCTGCTACAGAGGTTGTTGGTCAAATTTGATTCTTAAAATTTATTTGTATGACCAGAGTAAGGTTTCCTGCTGACTGTCAGATGAGAGCTGCCCCATCTCCTAGAGGACCCAATGCCCCTTAGCTCATAGGCTCCTTCCTCCACCTTTAAATCCAGCATCAGTACCTGAGGTCCTGACCTCACAGTTCTTGTGACCTCTTGGACTCTTCCTGAATAATTAGAAGTGGGTCCACACAAACAGCTAGGATTACCTCATGTCCAGACCTGAGCTAGATCTACAGAGTCCCTTTGCTGTGACAACTTGTCTACCTGCCCCAGTGCAGAACATCGTCACTACTAAGCAGCCATTCTTCTCTTTCTCATTTAGCTCCCATCTTGTGATAGCATCCTGATCTAGCTTTCCCTGTTTGTTCTCTGTCTTTCTCTTTCCTTTCATCCTTATTGACACACTGTTGGCATGGACCACAGTGATGTTTATCAGAAGGGCATGGCTTTTGTTTCTACTTCTCCGTGGTGCTGCTTTCCTTCCTCTTCTGATCATGCTCTATTTACATAACTAACTTGCCAGCCTTCCTGGACAAGTAGCCCCAAGGGAATGTTCTTCAAATACATTATTTAGTGTTGAAATTTTCCATGAACCTGTAAATGCTTATCATCCCCAATTCCATTTTTTTCAAGTCTTCTTTCTGGATACCAGTTATACCCTACAAAGTGGACACATCCATTTAGCCCATTCTGATTGAGTTCCCAACTCAATCAGAATGGAATCCAGCATTGTACTGCAGACTTTCCACCATCTTTAATGACGCCAAAGTTCTTCCAGTCAAAAAGATGACAATCTGCTTTTACTACTTTGTGTCTTAATTATGCAACAGGATACTCTATGTATATGCACTGGTGTGTGTGTGTGTGTGTGTGTGTGTGTGTGTGTGTATGTGTGTAACTGATATATTTTCTTTTTGGTAATCTCTACCTAATAGTAAACACCACAGCTCTCATAATCACAGCCAACTCTGGCCTACTTAGATCCTGGAGTCTCTCTCCTACTTGGAGGAAGAATCATCCTCAGGTTGTGATTCATAGACAGTGAGATTCTACCACAGAGCAGAGGAAATACGACACAGAAGAGCTCAAATTGAGGAACAGGAGAAGAATCGTTCTTCTCTGAGGAAAACAAGGAGCAGGCAGTGGTAGGAGAACCAGTGTGGAGAGTCCTTTGCTCTAAATCCCTGGAGTGAGGGCGGAGAGCAGCGAGAGGGAAGCTATAAATAATAAGCCTTGCTCCCAGGCAGAGCTGCTTAGAAGCTCACCCGACTAGCTCTCCTCTGCAAGATGCTCATCTTGCATTTCTTGAATTCCCATACAGTCAGAGAGAGCCACATTGCCAGATTTTTGTCCATGGAATGTGGTGAAGCTGATGGCCTCAGTGCTTTTAGGGTGGGTCATTCAACCTTCAGTGTGGGTCTCTTGCTTTCAAACCCAGTGAAGAACCAGAGGGCTGCAGGCAAGAATTCTTAGCAGTTGTTAAACTATCACTGATCCATTTGGTATGTGATAAGCCTATGGTTTCTTTTTTGAATTATTTTCTTCCTTCCTTCCCTTTCCCTTTCCTTCCTACCCCTTCATCCTCCCCCCTACCTCTGTCTTTTCTTTTCAGCAGGTTCTTACTATGTAATTTGGGCTAGATTTGAACTTGCAGTCCTCATGGTTTAGCTTCCCAAGTGCTGGAATTATAAGCATGTGCTATCAAGAAGAATTTTTTTTGTCTTCCTTTCTTTCTTTCTTTCTTTCTTTCTTTCTTTCTTTCTTTCTTTCTTTTTTTCTTTCTTTCTTTTTTGTCTTTTCAAGACAGGATCTCACTGTGTAGTTCTGCCCATCCTGGAATTCACTATGTAGATCAAACTGGCCTTGAACTCACAAAGATCTGCCTGCCTCTGCCTCCCAAATGATGGAATTAAAGACACGTGCCACTACTTTCAGACTAAGAACAATTATTCTGAATGCATAACATAAAAGCAAGGTAGGTGTGGTGGCTCACACCTATGAACAGTACTTGTAAGGCCAAAGCAGAAAAATTTCTGTGAGTTAGAGTCAGCCAGGTCTACATAGTGAATTTAAAGTCAACCAAAGCTATAGCGTTACAGCCCCCATCTTCAAAACTACCAACCACAAAACCAATTCAACTCAGTGGTTAAAAATTAGCATATGGCTTTTTTCCCCACGTTGTCCTCTAGGTGGTTGACCATATCAATATGAAACTAAATATCTCCTTCCCAACTGCCAGCTGCCAGAAACGCATTGAGGAAGACGACGAATGCAAGCTCTGTATTTTCTAGGAGAAGCACAGGGCCATAGAAATAGCTGCTGATGTTCTGGGGGAAGAGCGCAAGGGTTATGTGGTTCGAATCGTTAGTGGGAATGACAGACAAGGTCAGACCCAAGGCAGTAAGGAGCATTCTTGTTACCGACCAAGGAGACTGGAGCGAGGCTCAAGTCTGTTCACAGGTGCACTGCAGATGCCAGTCTGAACGTTCCCAACTGGCTTATGTAAAAGAGGAGAGAAGGGCATTCCTGGACTGGCAGATTCTACTTTGCCTCGGTGGTTGCAGCCCAAAAGAGCTTGAATCAGAAAGCTTTTCAGTCTCTCCAAAGAAGACGATGTCCGCCGATATGCTGTCAGAGACAAAGAGTAAGAACTCTTGGACCAAAGAACCCACAAAGTCAAAACATTCCTCTCAAGACACAGTATGCTAAGAAAGAAAGGGAGGAGGCTGCAGAATATGCTATACCTTTGCCCAAGAGAATGAAGGAAGCCAAAGAAAACCACCAGGAACAGACAGCTAAGAGACATAGGTTGTCCTTGACGAGAGATAAATGATCAAATCTTGAGAGAGGAAAAACAAAAAGCACACGAAGTTAAGTGAGGTGTGGTGGCAAGAATCTGGGAGGAATTGGAGGGGAGGAGCTGGTAGATGAGATTGATCAAAACACATTGTATACATGTATGAAACAAATTAAAAATTATTAAAAAAGACAGCAACAATATCCCCCCCAACAACAAAAACTATGCAAAATATTATAGTTAAACTTACTTGTGTTGAAAAGTAGTTAACTTGTGGTATAGTTATATATAATTTTATTTATTAATGTATTATCTTCATAGCTATAAGTAGTGATGGTAAATAATTGGCAGAGGTAGCTATAGCACTTGTATTATGACACACAGTATGTGTGATTTGCTGGCCAAAGTCACAGACTCCCAAACATCTTTTATTTGACAAAGGGAATAGGACCTGCTCAGCCACCTCTTCAGTTTAGGCCAGTTTGTGCTCTAATTCCTATCCCCGTCACTACCCTCAGGCTCTGAGAACCCCTCCCAATCTTGCTCCATATTCCCCGATCTTATCTTGGGGTGCATCAGGAGCCAGAGACGGAAGTCTCAAGGTTTCAGGCAGAAACCTGAAATAGACCGAATTACTCAAAAGAGAAACTGCGCAAAGCAGAAGGGAGAGAAGTTAAGTCACCAGGCCAGTTTAGTCGAACAGACCCTGCAGTAGAGCAGAACTATGATGAAATTCTCTTTATGAGACACTAACGGGAACCAGTATGATGAAGGGGAAGCTCTGTCCTATGAAGAGAGAAAGTCTTCATTACAGGAAAACGAGGCAGAAGGAGGAGGACATTCAGAAAAAGCAAAGTTCGAGAGGAATTAATGGCTATGGCTTCAGGCTGTGAAGGAAAGTTTGCAGGTGTGGTGTGAGCTGGACTGAGAAAAAGGAGGCTTTTACTGTGTTTATAATTACATTGTCTAGAAAAGATCACAACGCAAAGTGGCTGCATTAGTCTAGGTTTTCTAGAGAAACAGAACCAGTAGAATGAACCCATCTTGAAGGGAGTTACTAGGCTGGCTTCCACGGTGCAGCCTGGGTAGTCCAATGATGGCTTCTCTCACACGGGTAAGGACGAGGATCTGCGAGCTGCTCTGGATGCATCAGCAGTCCCGTCTGGCTCTGGAGAGATACTGGTCTGTGGTTCATGTTGGAAGGTAGCAGAAGTTGGGCTGGGATGTCTGTAGTGGCAGCAGCGGCAGCGATAGGGCAGACAGGCAAGACTGGACAAGCGGGCAAAAGGCAAAAGCTTTTCTCTTGGACTGGGCTACAGATGACAAGTGCTCCCCGCACTTAGGGTAGGTCTTTCCCATTTAATAACTCTAATTAAGGAAACCCCCATAGGTATATCCAGATGCTTCTCCTTCAGTTGATTCTAGGTCCAATCAAATTGACAACCAAGATTAACTGTAACAGTGACCTTACGCCAACACAGAAGGGCCTCAAGGAAGAGATGTCAGTATGGGTGGCTAAGAGACTGGCTGTGGTGAATATTTCTCAGGCCTCCTGTTATGTGGAGGAATCCAGTCATTTCTATTGGCTCCATGTGTGAAATATGATAAAACTGGAAATCCTCTAGTGAGGGCAGCAGTGGGGAGGGGCTAGGTGACACTGCTCATAGCCTGAATCGGTGACAAAAAAACTGGATGGAAACTCAGCAGAGGACAGAGGTAAGCTAATATCACCACGGAACACCTTCGGCAAGGACAGACCCTAGGTGTGGAGCCAGTGAAGCAACTCAGCTGCAGACCCTCCGCCTCTCCTTAACAGCCTTGGTGCAACTGGCCTAGAGGCTGACCAGTTCCGTCTCAGTGAAGTGCCACCGCTCTAGTCCAGCCTGCTGAGAGGTCACATGACCTTCCTGCACAGAGAACATCTGGGGAACAGCAGGGGAAGAGGGAATCTACAGGACTGTGCAAGTCTCAAGAGAGTCTGAGTTACTTCCTGCCAAGCAACTGAAAGCAGAATAAGACTTGAAATTTGAAGCCTTTTTATCCCGTTTCACACTGAACCTAGGCAGCACTCATAAGGAGGGTAACCGGGTTTAGATGACAGAGACCCAGGGTTTTCTCTCGTGTGGGCTTAAAGCCATCTTATGATGGCTTACTTGAAGTGGCCCACCTTCTTCATCTCTCTCTGTGTTATGCAACATGAAGTTGAGGCTCCTCCCACCAAGACGTGGAATCTTTGTTTTAAATCTGGGCCTCACATCATACTGCCTTTGGACAAAAGAACACAGGAAATCACAGCCTACCCAGATCTAAGGCTGAACCTTTGGGGGCCTTCCCTTGGTCTCTGAGGCCTCCACTATCACTAGGAAAACAAACCCTGCTTAGCCTTCTGAAGAAGCAAAGCCTCGTAAAAACCCGTCATTTCAGATTGCGTCATCCTAGTCAGATGTGTCAGATTGTGTCATCTGACAGCTGATAGAGCAGCTGATTTACAGACGAACCCACTGAAGTCAGGCCTGACACAGTTGAGCACAGTTCTCAAGAGAATTGTAGGAAAACAATGAATACACAGGTGCTATTCAGCTTAGGAGCCCAGCCCAGGGAATGATGCTGCTCATATTTAGGTTGGATTCCCACCTCAGTTAAGGGAATCTAGAGACTAATTCACTGACATGCCCAGAGATTTGTCTCCTAGGTGATTCTAGATCCTGTCAAGTCTTTTTAGTGACTTCAGCTTGGATAACTTGGCTTCCAGGTTGCTGAACTGTTTTAAGGCTTCCAAAAGTCCGTATACAAATGAATGGGGGAATAAAAGGAATCAGACAGACAGCACAATGGTTAAAATGACTTGCTGCAAAATCCCTAGGACCCGAGTTCAGACCCCGGCACCAACCTAACAAGGCCAGCATCTGTTGCATGTCTGTGAGCACAGTTCTAAGAAGGATGGCTACAGGAGGGAGCTTACCAGTTTCCAGCATAAGAAAACCTAAGCCCCAGGTTGAGGAAGAGACCCTGCCTCAAAGGATGAGGAAGGGGATGATAGAGGGAGATACCCAACACTTTCTGCGCACATACACACAGACATATGTATACTCCCAACATGCACATACATTTACACAGACACATACACATTAGAAATTAAATTAAAAAATTTGGAAGTTAAAAGGAAAGCTTTTGACCAGCATGGGAGTATAGGCTTATAATTCCTGTATCCAGTAGTCTGAGGAAGGAGGACCATAGGGTTGAGCCCAGCTTGGATTACATAGTGAAACTCTGAGAAAAAACGTTTTTAAAGGAGTCAGGATAACTCCATGGTAGAACGCTTACTTAGAAAGTTCAAGGTCCTGAGTTCAGTCTTCAGTATGGCAAAACCGAAGTTGTCATCTGCAGCAAGGGATACGGAGGTCTCCTGTGCGACCTTTAGTTGGACCAAATTTTGAGGCAGGACTCTAAAGAGTCTTAGGTGTCTTGAGACTTTGTTTTTGCTGTGGGATGGGGAGAGCCTTGCTGTGTTCTGCTGCTAGTGCTGGCGCGTTTGGATGCCTTCCCATCTTTTCTCTATTGGGTCAAATCCTCTCCTCTTTTAAAGTTCAGTTCAAATTTCATTTCCTGCATGAATTTTCTATTCTTTGAGCCATCTTTGACTTTATTATTATTTTTTACAACCTCTCCTCTCCTCTCACAATCTAACATCATTCAAAATATTTGAAAATGTCCTTTTCTAAGTCACATGTTGGTGCTCATGTAAGCATACTTTTTATTGTGTGCTGGATTCTCTAGTCTATGCACACTGTGAAAAAGGAAAAAAGTTTGTACCGATTTGGTTCTCTTGTAATTGTTAAGCTTATTGGCCAATGTTGCTCTACTCTTGCTGGTTTGATTCTGTTTTCTTGCCGGCATCTTCTTCAATGAGCATTTCCGAGGAAACTGCCTTCATCTAATTTTTCTCAGTCTGTTTTCTGTCACTGTGCCCCACCCCAGCAGCCTTTGAAGAACATTTTCGGCTAATCATCTTTCCTACGAAAATGACACTGAAGATAGATGATCTGTTTCTTGATGGAATAACTACACAGTCATACATAAAATTAATATGATTATCATTATTGTTCTTGCCCTTGAGAACCAAGTTTTACCCCTTGCGACTGGAAGGGTAACATTTCCATTGAGAATTTGTACTCTAGCCCAAAGAGCAGCTGAACTTTTAACCTTTTGCACCAAGGTAGGAGAGTAGAAATTTAGTTTGTTTCCCATGCATTCCTGGCCTCTCCAAGCCTGGCACCAGGGAGGGTCTTCTCTTCCTGGCTCAGTACTTAACAATCTGGCTCTTCCTGCCTCTGTGATTACTGCCTTTGATGCTAATCTGCATTCACAGGTAAGGACAGGGCCTGAAAATACCATGCTAAGTATGCATCAGTCTCTCAACCTCATAGCTGTTGGGTTACTAAGTTATTTCTTATGTGCAGGCGGCAAGAGAAGACGGGTGGGTGATGCAGGTGAAGTTGACACAGGAGATAAATTTGCAATGTTTCCTCTTCTCCTTAGGAACCTTGGTTGGTTTGGATAAAAGGTTTGGATAGAAAGTGTTTAAGTTGGAAGGCTGCTGCTCATGCATAAGATACCATGTCGGGGCTAGACCAAGGGAGTCCACTTCAAGTCGGAGAACCTCTGCCAGGGCAGACAGCTGGCCAAGCTGTCTTGATTTTCTTTGTCTGATAATGTTTTGGAGGGATCCCTGATCATTTCCATATAGCAACCACAACAGAAAAGTTGTACAAAAGAATTAGCATATATGACTGGGTGGTAGCGGTGCATGCCTTAATCCTAGCACTTGGCGAGCAGAGGCAGGTGGATCTCTGTGAGTTCAAAACAAGTCTGGAATACAGAGCGAGTGCTAGGATAGGCAGAGCTACACAGAGAAACCTTGTCTTGACAAACCCAGGAAAAAAAAAAAGAAGATGTGCATTGTTGCTCATGGCTGTAATGCCAGAACATGGAAAAAATAAGACAGAAAAATTATTATGTATTTCAGGCCAGCCTGTGCTAAACTAAAATAAAAGAATCAGTATATTTGACAAATACTTTGGAATACTATATAACTCTTTATGCAAAGGGCTTGTGTTGATCACGAGCTCCTGAGCGTTTTTTATTGCCTGTGCAAGGTTTGGCACTGGGAAGACCCGCCAAGCTCTGGGTCACATCCCTTCTGTTTGCTTGGCTGTGGTGTACAATTGGCGCAGGTCCCAGGTTGGAGTGTGGGAGCATCCGGATAGAATGCATTTCCAAAGCTCACGCCAGATACGTCATCATAGAAAACACATCTCTCCTGGGACTTTTTGTCAGAGTTTTAATTGCTTTTCCCCTTTCTCTGAGTTTCCTATTTGAACTATATTACATTTTTATTCAGGTTAAAATGTTCACTCAAACTCACTATGAATAACAAATTATTAATCTGAAAGGTTTTTTCCATAAAATTAAACAGAAGGTTGACTTTTCCCCCCAGTTACTATCAAGCAGTTTTTCTGTTCTATCAAGCTTTACGCTAGAATTTCTGCCAAATGTCTGATTTCTATTGTTTCCATATTTTGACCTCAAACGAAAATAACCACCTATGTTACAAATACTGCATTATACAAATTAGGCTAACTTCATGTAGATTCTGATAGAAGTTTCTCTTGGGTTGTTATCCTTTGAATGGCAGAAGGCAAAGTCTTCTGTTTTGTTTTTGCTTTGAGACAAACAAAGGTTTCTTTCTTTCCGTTTTTTTTTTTTTTTTTTGGTAGAACACTTTTACTTTTCCTTTTTTTTTTTTAAGATTTTTATTTATTTCTTATGTTTACAGTGTTCTGACACTGTGTATGCCTGCAGGCCAGAAGAGGACACCAGACCTCATTATAGTTGTGAGCCACCATGTAGTTGCTGAGAACCCTGGACCTTTAGAAGGGCAACCAAAACTCTTAACCTCTGAGCCACCTCTCCAGCCCCAATACAAAGTTTCTCTGTGTAGTCCTGGCTGTCCTGGAACTCTCTCTGTAGACTAGGCTGGCCTTGAACTCCAAGATCTGCCTACCTTTGCCTCCCAAGTGCTGGGATTAAAGGTGTGTGCTTCCACTGCCTGGCTACTAGCATGATTTTTAATGGAAAATATATAAACTTCTTTGTGAATTAAGACTTTGACTTTAAAAAGCATTCAGTCAGGAAATACTTATTCATTGGTGGTAGGAGTGCAAATTTATACAGTCACAATGGAAATCAGGCATCTGGGAATAGATCTACTTCAAGTTCCAGCTATACTATACTTCGGCATGCTCAAAAGAGGCTTCCTCTTACTACAGAGATACTTGTTCAGCTATGATCACTGACGCTATGTTCATAGCAGCCAGAAATTTGGAACGGTTTAGATGTCCATCAGCTGATGAATGGATAGTGAACATGTTGTCCATTTTCACAGTGGAACATTATTCAGCTGTTAAGAAAAATAAAATTTGTAGATGAATGGAACCTGAAAAATCATCCAGGTGAGGTAACTCAGACCCCCCCAAAGACAAATATTATATGTTTTCCTCTTGCATGTGGATATTAGCATCTAAAATTTTAAAATATATGCTACGATCTGTATAGCCATAGATGTTAGATGCCTAAGGAAGGGGAAAATAGAGCATAGTGTTATGGAAAAACAGACAGGAAACGAGAATAGAAGGGTTAAATGAGGAGGGAATGAAAGAAAGGTAAAAGAGGGACCTGGAGAGGCAGCTGACACCAACCATGTGGAAACCTGTCACTGTAGACGCTTGTGAATGCATATATACATATATATCCCTAATATACAATGTGTGTGTGTGTGTGTGTGTGTGAAACAAATCTAAATGGAGTCACCAAAAAATAGGGGAGACAATGTCCCAACTAGACATCTTACCCTACCAAGTAAAATCTCCAGTGCCAGGAATGACTTGTCCAGTCATTGACCAAAGAGGCCCGATAGAAACTCCTAAACACCACAAGCTATTACCAAAGCTGTTGGTTACTCTCCACAACCTGACGACCAGGCTCTATTGCTAAAGACGACACTGGTTTATGTCATCAAACGTGAAGAGGTCAAGCTGTGGCCTAACTAGAAGCAGAACTCCTGCTGACTACTGCTCGTGGCTCTGGAAGGTGCTCTGCATGCTACTGGAGAAGAAAGGTAACCATGACGATCTCCCCGCTACAAACGCCGTGACCGACAAAGGTGAGCACCTGAAAGACACCCTGGTGAAAAGTGGCACAAACTTTGGTTCCAGGAGCAACCAAACGCTTTCCGATTACATGACAGGAAGCCTGTGCATACCCGACACTGCTATAGTAGTCAGACCTATCCAGGCAAACCTAAGACTCGCTAGGTTATGGGTCTAGGGGAAACTCTAGGTGCTCTGCATGCTACTGGAGAAGAAAGGTAACCATGACGATATCCCCGCTACAAACGCCGTGACCGACAAAGGTGAGCACCTGAAAGACACCCTGGTGAAAAGTGGCACAAACTTTGGTTCCAGGAGCAACCAAACGCTTTCCGATTACATGACAGGAAGCCTGTGCATACCCGACACTGCTATAGTAGTCAGACCTATCCAGGCAAACCTAAGACTCGCTAGGTTATGGGTCTAGGGGAAACTCTAACGCTAATATCGCTAATCTGCTAAAGGAACACAGACATACAATGACTTCCAGTGACATGCAGCTATACACATCATAGATCCGTGCCTCATGCAACCATCATCAGAGAAACGTCTTTCAGTAGAGGGGAACTAACACAATGACCCATGAGGGGGACGATTGGCAGAGACTGAGAGACTTTGGTACACTCAGCCCTAAATAGTATGCCTTCATCAACCTTCACCCTCACCCACTGCAAGGCTAAGGAACCTTTGCACAAAGGGAGGCATAAAGATTGTACGAGCCAAAGGTGATGGTTGACTCCAAGAAGCAGTATCTTCCAGACATTAACTGGACTGGTGTACATATAAACTCACAGAGACTGTGGCGGCATTCACGAGGGCTGAACAGGTTTAAACTAGATAGAGTTCTGGCACTGAGAGGGTGAAGTGGACACAGGCTTCAAACCCTAACCGAGAAGCTATCTGCAACTAATACCAGCTGGCAAAGGAAAAGTCAGTTTTCTCCAATGGAGTCTCACTGGGTATGTTAACCACACTTCAGGGTAGGTAGGCCCCATGCCCAGGATTAGCTGGCCAACACAAAACAAACTCAATGGTATTTTTGTAGACTTTTTGTCTCATTTTTAATTTCAGGGGCATTTTTTTGTTTTGTTGGTCTTTTGTTTGTTTATTTTGACTTGGTTTTTTGTGGGTTTTGTGTGAGTGTTTCTTATTTCTATGTTTGTGATTACTTATTCATTTGTTTGAGAAAGAGAGTATAACATCGGGCGGGTAGGGAGGTGGGAAGAATCTGGGAGGAATTGTGAGAAAGGAAAACAAGATAAAAATATAATTTGTGAAAAAAATCTTTCAATAAAAAGTGTACAATCCACAGTATCAGTGGGTAAACATTTTAATATATAAAAAACAATTCCATGGTATCAGATTTTATTCTTCAGATTTGTTAAGCTTTCTGGCTTGTTACTACAGAATATTTGATAAATATAACTGAGTAATTGGAGGTTAATCTGAGATTAATAAGCCTCTAATTTTTATTTTATGTCAAACAAAACCACCCTTCTATTTTTCCTTCAGTGACAGAAGTTCTTTATAAGTCACCCATATTGTTTCAATGTTTCATTTGTCACTTAAAAAAAAGTGTGTGGTAGCACATGCCTTTAACCCCAGGACCCTGGAGGCAGATCTACCTGAGTGTGAGGCTAACCAAGTCTAATACATTAAGTTCCAGGTCAGCGAGAGGTACATACTGAGCTCTTGTCTCAAAAACAAAACAAAGAAAAGAAAAGAAAGTTCTTTCGTAGAAACTAAACCAATGTCATGGTTAGAGATTCCGCAGTCTGATTCCGTGGACTCACATGGTAGCTCACAGCTGTCTGTAACTCCATTCCCAGGAGATCTGTTGCCTTTCCCGGCTTCCACAGGCACCAGTCACTCAAGTGGTAAATGAACATATATGCAGGCAAAACATCCACACATACTGAAAAGGAGAGAAAGAAAGGAAGGAAAGGAAAGAAAGAGTGGGTGAGTGAGTATTTGTGGTGGCACTCAACTTTAATATCAGAATCTCGGAGGCAGAGGCAGGTGGATCTACACAGCGAGTTCCAGAACAACCAGGATTTCAAATTTTGTGCTTTGAGGAGATCAGTAAACGCCATCCCTAGATTCAGACACCTAGGAATACCAGGTGGACATTTAGTAATATCTGTTTATCAAGGTTCAAGAAATAGGCCTAGTTCAAGAAAAGCATCAGCAAACTTTCAAAAAAATATAATTTAAAACAGTAACAGAACATATAACTATACCTGACTTTCAGAAGGAAACCAAAAGGCCTACATGTTTTTTTTTGAGTTCAAGGAGTAATTCATCTTTTTCTTTTGCTGTGTAGCTATTTCTTCTGAACATTAAGACTCATGAAGTAAAGTCAACCAAGGTTCTAGAAGCTAACAGAACTTGTAAGTTTCAGGAAGCTCTCGAAACTTGCCCCTCTCCAAGGTTATGTAAACAGTGGCAGTTGCTGGGACCAGGAGACTCTGTCCAGCTGCCGTCAGGGCAAGAACTCCAGAGATGGGGCTTTTGTGAGTCATCACCCGTGCTGGGGTGGGCTTTTCAGGGCTGGGGCCGCTTATAAGCACCCCTCACCCACATTCCTATAACCAAACCCCAATAAACTCACTGGTTCCTTCAGCAAGGCTAAAGTGGAGTCATTTCTTGGTGTCATTGCTGCTCCATCTGGAGTCAAAGGATTCACATCTGAGGAACAGTCACACCCCACTTTAAGCACCCTTATTCAAAGAGTTGTTGATGTTGTTTAACATCTTCTCTTCAGTTCTTTAAAGGAGTTACTACTCAGTAAGAGATAGAAATATGAATGAGAATTCTTTTGTTACCTCAGGACATCATCCAAGGAGTGACAGCACATGCCTTTAGTCCCAGCAGTCCTAAGGCAGAGACAGGCGGACCTCTGGGTGTGAGACCTGGTCTATGCAGTGAATGCCAAGACAGCTAGGGCTAACGGAAAGACCCTGTCTCAGGAAGAAAAATAGATTGTGGATTAATGAACTCTTACTTTCTCTCCAGTGGAGCGTGCAGCTGACTGTCTATCACTTTGAATAGTATCTTACAGGAGGAGGAGTTTGGCCTCCTTTCCACCGTGAGAGTCCTGGGGCTGGAACCAAGGTCTTCAGGGTTAGTGGTAACACCTACCTTTACAAGCTGAGCCATCTAGCAGGCCTTGTCTTAGAGGACGTGATGGTTAATATTGATGCTCACTTGACAGGATTGAGGATCATCTGGAAGGCAAGCCTCAGGACATGCCTGTGAGGGTTCATACTAAACAGATGAACTGATGAAGAAACACCCATCTTAACTGCGGGCAGCACTGTTACACGGGCTGGCGTCCTGTTCTGAATGAAAAGGAGACAGTGATCTAAGTACCAGCATCTTGAGGATGGCTGCAAGGCGGCCAGTTTCCCCCTATTGCCATGCCTTGCCATCCATGATGGACTGTGTTTCCTGGAACCATAAGCCAAAATAAATCCCCCATTTACCCTGCAACTTGCTTCTCTGGGCACAGCAGTCTAGCACAGCAATGGGAAGAGTAAGTAAGGGTAAAATGCATAGAAGTGGGGAAAATGTTTTGGTTTAATAATATGTAGTTACTAGAGAAGATGGCCTTTAAACATTTCATAAGGTATTTTATACAGTGTTTATTTACAAAGAGTACATACTGTGCTACTTAAGAGCTTTTATTAGGTACACAAAACATGGTATTATAGGTTGTTATGTTCAGACCATAGGCTACAGTCTAAACATATAAATTAATTGAAATATTTAAAATATCTTTAATGGTGTGGTAATTAGGACTGTGTAAACACATAATAAAATGTGACTTGGGTTTCCAAATTATCCAATGTAGTAAGAGCTACATTTTGAGACATTCTCACAGAGGACTCGGGAATTCTGCTGTAGTTATAAACCCGTGGTACGGGCAGTGCAGCTAAACCAAACACCCCCAGTCAGATCACTTGACAAAGAAGTAACACACAACGCCAACATGTGCAAGTGTAGAAGAACAAGAGCCTATCCCTACACACAGCCACAGAAAACACGGTGCTTAAAGAAGGAAGCTATTGTAACAAACACAAACCAAGCCTGGGCTGGTGATACGAGCCTGTAATTTCAGTCACTTCTGAAGTGTCGCCAGAGAGGCTGTAGCTCAAGACTTGCCTGGGCAACAGAGCAAGGTCAGGGCCAATCTCAGTGATTTAATGAAGTACCATCTCACAGTACACAGCAGAAGGAGGACAGAGGCTAGCATTCAGCAGCAGACCCCTCATGCAGTCTGTATAAGGTCCTGACTTCAACCTCTAGCACTAGGAAGAAAGGGACATTCGGGATGTGCCAGTTTTAGAGATTGTCACATGCCCTCAAGGTAAGTGCCTTGAATTTGCCTTTTAGAAAAGATATGAATGCGTGCGTGGCAGCAGGGAGCAGGATGACGAACATTTTGGCTGCAGGTATTACAAATTTAATTTTTTCCCCTTTTGCTTTGAAGACTTTATTTTAAACTCTGAATATTGTACTTATAATCTTGAGGTAGCCTGGCAACAGTGACATCTAGTGGGCATGCATAATGCATTACTTCTCTGCCTCTTCAGAAAGAGGATTTTTTTCTTTTTCTTATTTTGTTTTAATAAAATTTTTTGATTTAAATAAAATTTAATAAAATTTCTTCAGACGTACAGCTGATTGAACCTGTTTATGCATCCTTTCCCTGCAGCTGGGATATCTCCACCCTTGGTGTTTCTGATGTAAATCACTTGGACTCTGCGCTTTGAAACAAGCGTGATTAAGTCCTTTACTAAGTAGCTCCTGAAGGGCTGCCCTGGTCAAGGAACCAGGAATCTTTAGTCTCTGAGGTACCACAGCTGGAGCAATAAGCTTACAGTTAGGAACTTCCTTACAGAGTTTGTCATATGGAGCTTTGTTAAACAGGGCTTGATTGTTGAATTCGTCCTGAACTTTCCATTGGACCACTTCTTTTTGGCCTAGCCACCAGACTTATTTACTGGGTCCTTGCTTTTTTTGACTGACTTTCCAGTGTCATCTTTCTTCTTCTTCTTCTTCTTCTTCTTCTTCTTCTTCTTCTTCTTCTTCTTCTTCTTCTTCTTCTTCTTCTTCTTCTTCTTCTTCTTCTTCTTCCTTCCTTCCTTCCTTCCTTCCTTCCTCTTCTTTCTCTTCCTCTTCTTCTTCTTGTCATCCTTGGGCGGCCTGATGAAGCTCGGAGAATGGTGACGACCACTTCAGAAAGAGTCTTAATAAAAGTGTTTAAAGGTAGCAATCTCTACCAATATCCATCTTAAAACGGTTTTCCTGGATTTCCACTGTGCTCCAAATACTTGTGTTGATGTGTTGGGACTCAGATACTTAAGGCTGAGCATCTCTTTGGCTCACTTAAAAGTCACCAGACAATAAAGCCCAAAGAGGGAAGTTGGGTTTGTATTTAAAAGAACAAGTTTAACAGCTCAGTGGGCTTAGTGGAGAGTTGTTTTTGAATTGCTCTCAGTTCTTTTGTGTGCTTGGCCCCGCCCCGCCCCCTTACTCTCCAGCCCCGCCCCCGTGGTCACCAGCCCTGCCTCCATCGTCAACACAACACAATGGAGGCTGCCCCTGGGCTCAGAGCTCATCTCTCCTCTCAGCAGCTTCCAGATGCCCTCCACACTGAGTTCCCACAAAACGTGTCTGGCTTTCAAGCAGCTCCTCAACTCGTTTCCCCAGGGCCCTCTAGACCTGTCGTATTCACGTCTTCATTCCTGGCTTCCTTTCTTCTTCTTCTTCTTCTTCTTCTTCTTCTTCTTCTTCTTCTTCTTCTTCTTCTTCTTCTTCTTCTTCTTCTTCTTCTTCTTCTTCTTCTTCTATATTTATTTATTATGTATACAATTTTCTGTCTGTGTGTATGCCTGAAGGCCGGAAGAGGGCATTACAGATGGTTGTGAGCCACCATGTGGTTGCTGGGAATTGAACTCAGGACCTTTGGAAGAGCAGGCAATGCTCTTAACCTCTGAGCCATCTCTCCAGCCCCCCTCCTTTTTTCTTTGATGCCTATTCTTTCAATGCTTAGTTTATGTTCATCCCTTCTATGGAGCCATCTCTTACACCTCCACTCTGTTGATATCCCCTGCCCGCTCCCATCCCCCCAATTTTAGTCACACTTGAAGCACTGAGCCGCTTTACTGATGCATCACACTTCTTAATCTTATCTCATCTGCTGTGTTTAATATCTGCAAAATCAAGCACTGGTGGGACTCAGCTCTTGGCATTTTCACAATGTTAGTGGTTCAAACACGTAACACATAATCTCTTTTGAACAATCCTTAATTTGTTCTCAAGTTTTAGCAGAAAGGCTTTATTCTTCTTGTTTAACTAGTGGTGGACTATGATTCTGGGGAACTGCCATTATAATTTTAATCAAGCAAAAATCAAAAAATGAGCTGTATATAGGCTTGAGGTTTAAAAATTGACTCGTAGAAGATTTTTAAGACAATGCAACAAGGGCTTTTACCAAACATTAAATCTGTCTCACACATAGTAAAATGATACAGAACAGGGTGGAATTCTTTTTCCATATTTGAAAAGTTTCCTTTACTGTCTTTAGGAAGCTCATCCGCTCTGACAGTGTCGTCTCTGTCACTCAAACTGTGGGTTATTGCCTAATAGTTCACTGTTTCTAATGCTGTTATATACTATCATGCAGGTTCTGTGAGAAATACCAAATTAAATTGTCCTAAATACCAAATTAAGTTTCCTAGTGCTTATTATTTTTCAAATTAAAGTAACTTCTGCACAAGAATTTCAGTAAGTAATGTTTAAGATTTTTACATACCCACGAGACATTGGCAGGTTAAGGTCATATTCGTTAGGATTCAACTGGAGCGTTGAATTCTTTCCTGGGTACCGCATTTTGAAAGAGACAGACAAATTGGAGAAAGTTCAGAGGGGAAAAACTGACATGATCAAAGGTTTGGAAAATCAGCCCTGTGAGAGAAGGTTACGAAAAGCAGGCAGGCCTGCTCTGCCTAGAGAAGAGGACCTGAAGGGGCCATGATAACTCACCAAAACACATAAAAGGATGCTTTGAGGAGGAAGGGACCGATTATCCTCATTAGTCAACAAGGACAGGAGCAGGAGGAATGGGACTTAAGCTTCAGCAAAGGAAGATGAAAAAGATTAAATATTATAAAACCTCATTTCAAGGCTATGCCTAATATCTTTTCTGAGTTAGGGATGAAGAACTCAGTACCACTGTAATGGTAGCTGGACATGAGAAAATTGCCAGAGAAAATCTTGGCAACTCAATAATCCAAAGGAAAGAAATAGCAGAGGAAATGTGGATGCTACTTTACCACTAACATAATGTTCACTCCTCGAGCACTGTAAGGTATTATCACCAAAGCCATTCAAAACCACACAGATACACACACAAAGATGCACAGACACAAAAATCACAAAGCAAGGAAGCCAGGTTAGTTATCCAGTCCTAAAGTAATGAGGCTCATTCCTTCCTGGGATAGCAAATAAAAATAGATTTTACCTTCGAGGAAAATACTATCGGGGTCCTTTGCTCCTGGATTAAATATAACAAGGAGTTGGAAAACAGCGAGAATGATGGGACCTTCAACATGGCAAAGTCACACAAGGTGCAACACCATAGTGAAAGAGCACAATAAATTTCAGTAACCAGGATCTGTTCCTGAGTTTTGTTTTCACAGACTCCTGTTTACTCACTGTCCCCCACTATCCACTGAGACCTGAGATGGATGGATGGGGATGGGGGTGGGAACTCTCCAGCTGCAATGCTTGATCACTTTCCTTGCTGCCTTAGGGTAGCCCCAGGTGAGCTCTGTTTCTCCATTCCTCCCCTCACTCGGCACTCGCTGATTGACAGCTTGCTTTCTGACCAGGAATTAAGTGGGTGATATCACCTGGTTTCATTCAGTCATCCAATCATCCAGTCAATAAAAGTCTGTTGAATGCCTTTCCTATCCTGAGCACTGTGACTAAACACTCTGGCTACAGTCAAGAGCAAGGTGTATTTTGTCCTGGTTTCCATGAAGTCTACAATTTGACATAAATATTGCACATAATATGTGATAGTTCTTGAGAGGGATGCTGTGAGGACACATAGGAGGTCGACCTAAGTTAGTCTAGAGAATTCTGCATCATAAAGTAAGTGGGATATGAAATACTAGTAACATTTAGCAGGTAATACGGGACAAGTATCCCGGTACAGGGAACAGCATGTGAGAATTTGAAATTATGAGTTATTAAGCATTTAGATGTTTTATGGAGCTATCTCACCAGGCTTTTCTGAAGATGTGTTTGGCAGTAAATACTTGTATTTATCTTCTTGCTACTTGCAAAAAAATATGTAATAGCTTTTTGAAGGATACATCTACCCCCACAATAAATAAACAGTAACTCACTTTACATTGCCTTTACAAATGCTATGTTCTCGTCTTTTTAGAAGACGTTTTATTACAGCACAGAGTCCCCACCACCTGAATGGTTATCTGTGCCCAGACTGTTCATTTATGCCCCGCACTCACCACTCCCTTATTCTAGCTGCTTTAAAGTAAACAGGAAAGGGCTTTGGGATTCTGGGATGGCATGACCTTTACCAGACGATTTCTCAGCTAACTAGCTGCATAACGAATATTAGAAATACTGTTCCCCTTGCTAACTATGCTTTTAAGCTCCGAAGAGACATGGTAGTGATGAATAAGAGGAACTAGACCCCCTCCCCCTGCACCAGAATATAATGCAAAGTGGAGTCCAGGGTAGGGAAAATTAGTTAAGAAATTCTTCTTCTTCTTCTTCTTCTTCTTCTTCTTCTTCTTCTTCTTCTTCTTCTTCTTCTTCTTCTTCTTCTTCTTCTTCTTCTTCTTCTTCTTCTTCTTCTTTCTCCTCCTCCTCCTCCTTCTTCTTTTTTGTTGGGGAGTGAGCAAGGGCGACAAATCTTGCATGTTTTCCTCATGTGCCAGATGTAGATGCAAATAAATTCTTGACTTGACAAGACTGTGGCATTGTAATCTGACAAAGCTGTGGTTGTCTGCCTAAGACCTGTATCACATCAACCCCAGTCAACATTGTAGCACGAGTAGGGGAAGGCCTTGTGAGCCCCACCCAACACTAGGTGTGATTGACAGGTGATGGCTGCTGACAGAGAGTCAGTTTTCTTTTCTACATTTTATTTTATTTTATTTTATTTTATTTTGAGACAGGGTTTCTCTGTGGCTTTGGAGCCTGTCCTGGAAGTTGCTCTGTAGACCAGGTTGGTCTCAAACTCACAGAGATCAGCCTGCCTCTGCCTCCCAAGTGCTGGGACTAAAGGCATGCACCACCGCAGCCCACCAAGAGTCAGTTTTCTTTAAGGATGTGGCTCTCGGAATATTAACCAGACTCCAGCGGATGGCCTACAGTCCTGAGTGTATGGGCAGCACAGGGTGGACTCAGTGGTTATGAAACAGCAACAACAAAGGGCATGAAGTTGAGGGGGAAGGGAGATGGACCTGGTGGTAGTGAGGGAAATGAATGGGGAATGAGTTTGACCAAAATACATTGTATGCATGTGTTGAAATAACCAGGCTAGCTGAGGATAAAACAATCACACTTTATTTATTCTAAGGGGAAAACTCACAAAACAGGAAATGAGAAATTCATGCAATTCTCAAAAATTAACAACAATATTTCATAAAATATTATGAATATTTGGAGCCTGGAGAGATGACTCAGTGCTTTAGGAGCATTTGCTGCTGTTGATGAGAATCTGAGTTCAGTTTCCAGCACCACATGGTGGCTGACGGCTACCCGTAACTCCAGGTGTAGAGGATTTGATAGCCTCTTCCGCTCTCTGTGGGAACACACATAGACATACATTCAGGAAAAATACCCGTATATAAAAAATAAAAATAAATAAATTGAAAAATGGTAAATATTTGAGGTAATGAATATGTCAAATACCATAACTTGATCATTTCCCAACACAAATGTGTGTTGAAACATTAGGTGATATCCTGTAAATATATACAATTATTATGTGCCGTTGAAAAAACAAAATCTAAAAAAATTAATTAAAAATTGAAATCTTCAGCAGATGTATTCACATGGTTGAGTCTTGAGTGGACAAAAACAAAGATTGGTTTGACAAACCCCTAAATAATGGCTCTTTAGGAATGAGCAGACTTTGTCAGATTAATTTGATGATGAATTTGATTTAATCTACATTGCTGAAAGGAAAAGTTGAATTGATCTTAATTTTTAAAGAGAGTGGTTTGAGAAACAGAAGCAGTAGGGACATGTAGAGTTTGTAAAGTGACTGTCATAGGGACGAATGCCCTTGGTTTTCTTTCTTTGCAGTCATTACTTTGTCCAGATTACTATTCCAGAAAGAAGAGCTTCCGATTGGCCCAGTTCCAATCATGCTCTCATCTCATCAGCTTAGACTCTACCGAGGGCATTGCTGGTGGGTGCGGTGTAGCTGTACAAAGGAGCTGACTGGATATGTAGAGGCAAAACTCGGATGTGTGCTCTCCAGAGAATTTTCTACTGCAAAGAGACAAAATGGCATGTAAGCAAATTCTTGAACTTGATGTTTTGATTAAGATTCATGAACACAGTAATGTGACCTTCATGGCTTTTGTTTATCTACCATGGATTGATTCTTGAGTTCCATTAAGATCATCTAGAATCGTGAAGCAACCAAAGGAACACTTTCACCTCAGATAGCAGTATTTGTTATGGTTTGGATATAAGATGTTCCCTACAGGTTTGTGTGTTGAATGCTTGCTTTCAGCTGGTGTTCACTGGTGTGTGTGTGTGTGTGTGTGTGTGTGTGTGTGTGTGAAGGTTATACTTTGTATCCTGCTCCTTCTTCTCTGTTGCCTTCCTGTCCATGCGGAAAAGAAGAAGCTGTTTGCCACAGGCTGACGTCATCATCACATTCTTTTCAAGTGTGTGAACCAAGTGACTGTAAACTAAACCCTCTGAAGCCACGTGCTACCATAGATTCTTTGTTAAATGCTTTTGCTACATATTTTATTACAGTAATGGGAAAAATAATATGCATGAAACAAGACTTACCTTGATAACCAGAAGAAAGGGGAAAATCTTTTAAAATGATAAACATAATTATATTCAGGTAGGCAATGGTGGCATATGCCTTTAATCCCAATCTGCAAGCAGAAAAGGGAGACCTGCACACATTTGTAATTCATCTGAGATGGAAACAAATCCTGTCATGTGTTGGTTTTAAACTTGTTTTCTAGGCTTCCAGGTACCAAGGCATCTTAAGAACCAGGGAGCATGTGCTTATCTATCAGTCTACCCTGCTTTATGATATTCGTGTTGGAATGCGTGACAGCCCTAATGTGTTTTGAGCGAGGAAATGGACAGCAATGAAATCAGGACCTTTTCAAAACCTACTTGGAAATTCTGTTCCTTTTATATCTATTTTGTCATATTTTGCTCATTTTGACAGTAGTTAGGATGATGACAGATTTCATAAAAAGTGTTTGTTAGAGAATAAACCAATTGCAATTTCTTCTTAGCACATCTACTTTGCAAAGAAAGGTTTTACAATTGCAAAACGGCAGATGGTAGAAACCTTGCCCACTCTACTCAAAACATGAGGCTTCTTTGCGTTTGTTTAATTAAGCATTAATTTAGCATTGTCATAATTAAGCACCGCTGCCTCTACTGTTTCTGATGTTTTGTAGAGCCAAACCCTTTGAAAAGGAAAATGTACTCATTTTATTTGCACAATTGGTGCCAAGTTTTCCTAACCAAGCCTCCAGAGCTGTAATAATTTCCAGGAGTGCTCAGGGAAGCGTATGAGGAAAGGCCTACCGAGCTTCAAGTTGGGATTTGGGCTCAGTTCTGGGCACTCCCAGCTCACACTAGCACTCATTCATGCCTTTTCCCATTTTCCTGGTTCCTTGTCACTGGGACGCACCCCGTCTGTTGAGGCTGTGGTCCTTGTTGGGGAGGAAACAAGAAGTTTTCTGATTCTGCTTGTGATAGTGTGCATTTGATTTCAGAAAACCAGTTAGTTTCTCTCTCTCTCTCTCTCTCTCTCTCTCTCTCTCCCCCTCCCCCCTCCGATGCTTTTTCCCTCAGCATTGGAAGGAATAGCTGAAAAGAGAGGGAAGAATATAACATGTTCGTCCATATCAGGACCAACATAAGGAACTCAACTGATGCTTCACGGTGCTCCATCTCTCTGGGATCCAAAGGTAACTGGGAGAAGGATTACTGAGAAAACCAAATTGTTGAGATGTAATCTTATATAGCATATCCATTTGTTTACACTTTCAGGGAATTTTTTAATTATATGCTTCCCTGCATTGTGGAAGCTTGAGATGTCAATATTCAACTTAATCAACTCATGATTTACATCAATCTGAATCCTATAAACTGTAGGTATGCTTCTTAAAATGGGTAATTCCTATTCTTGTTTTATAAAGGTTTTTGTTGTTGTTCTGTTTGATTCCAGATATATTTACTCAGGTGAAAAGATAATAATGACAGATGTGTCAAAGTAAATTTCATTGGGATATTCATTAGAAATGTTTATAAATTACTGTGCATGATACAGATGTTTCCAGTACTGATGTTCAACATGTCCATTTTTAACAGGGACCTCCTGGATTTTGTATGCAAGAGGTTAGGTAATTGATAACCTATCCTTATAAGCACACAGTGCCACATATTAATGGCTCTTTGGAATTTTTATGCCCAGTAAGGCCACAGAGATACACAGAACCATGTGCTTTCCTTCTGTTTTCCTGTATCACTCAGGAATTTTACTGGACAGTGATGCTTGTTATTCCCAGGCATCATTGATGCAAGGTCTTACTTTGTCACTTCCTATGACTGATTTGGGAGTATATACGTTATTTTATCTGCGAAGTTATGGGGTAAACATTCTTTCTGCTGACATCGCTATGCTGGTAGCATGTAAGCCCATGGCTTATGCTGTCGATTGTTGTTACCAATGCTAATTTATTATTTTTAAAATAAAAGATTTATTTTTATTTAATGTGTGTGAGTGCTTTGCCAGCATTTAGATAGCTATATCATTGTGTGCCTGGAACCTTAAAAGGCCAGAAGCCAGTGTCAGTCAGACATCTTGGCATTGCAATGACGGACATTTGTGAGCTGCCATGTGGGTGATGGAAACCACCAGGTCCTCTGTAAGAGCAACGAGTTGTTTGTAACCACTGAGCCATCTGTCAGACCCTACTTATTTATTTTTATAAAAGGACATTAAAAGGCAATCTTCTAAAAGGTACTACAGTGCCTAATAAACAGTGGGTTTCATTTGTTTGTTCGGATTTGCTTTACAGAGCTTTACAGAGCTTAGGCAAATGCTCGACCACTGAGATACACTCCGAGGCCCAAGGCCCAGAAAACTTTGTGTGTGTGTGTGTGTGTGTGTGTGTGTGTGTGCGCGCACGCGCGTGCACGTGTGCAGGTCAAAGGAAAACTCGCAGGAGGAAGTTATCTCCTTCAACCTTCTAGGTCCTGGTGAATAAATTGAGGTCATCAGGCTTGGAGACAAGTACCTTTGCCCATAAGCCATCTCTCTGGCCACCAAAGACCTTTTTCAGGATCGAATTCCTATTTTTCCTTTTGAGGGTGACTACATAATTTTTTGTTTGTTTGATTTTTTTTTTTTTTCAAAACAGGGTCTCTCTGTGTAGCCCTGGCTGTCCTGGAACTCGTTCTGTAGACAAGGCTGACCTTGAACTCAGAGATCCACCTGCCTCTGCTTCCTGAGTTCTGGGACTAAATGCATGAACCACAAATGCTCAGTTTGTGGGACTGACTATGGAGCTTTTTAGAACTCACTGCAAGACAAAAATGTGGGACCCAACACCTAAAATTATGAAGACCATGCTGAGAAAGGTGCAAATGCTGCTATTGAATGTCACTCTAAGCAAAACTATAAGCATTAAATGTTTGCTGTGTTTTTCCTGCTCTGTGTCATTTTTAAATGCCATCATTAAGAGTACACTGTAAGACATTTTCTATCTCTAGTGGGCCAGAAGAAACAGACGGATACACACGTTCCTCAAAAAGAAGGAATGCTTTCAGGAGGAACTTACGGAAGGAGGGTACCTGGGGGTAGGAGCTTAGTCTCACACTTGCACACCGAAGTATTAGGGCTTGTTGATTTCCTAGCTGTGTTCCTTGCACCAACCATAATGTTTACAACTCAGCTGGGGAGTGGTGTCCAGAGAAATGGGCATTGCCTCAACTCTCAGGAAAAAAGTGAGCCCATAGGCTCATTCACCTTATGGCTGGAATGTGATCAGGATCTGGGTGAGGGAAGGGGAGAGGCTTGCCCAGCCTAGCCACAGTCAATGCCATGACTGTACTACCGTGAGAGCCAATGCCCTACTGTCCCGCTGTACTTCACTCCTGACATCCCAAATCAAGAGAATATTGTAAGATTTTCAGGAGAAAAATTGGAAAGTATTGTAGTTTAAATACGCGGCTTTGTGTGAACTGTACTGGGTCCAGTGCCCCAGTGTGTGAGGTGGAAATTGGCTTAGTTTGACTTGCTGCTGTATATCAGGATACGCATGTCTTTCTACTCTTAGTAAATTTATTTTTCTCTCAGTGTTTATGGAGCTTGAAAGTTATGTAACTTGGGTCGAGGAAAAGCCTTAGACAGTAGAAGATCTGAATCCCCTCCCTAGAGTTAAGTTTACAAGAACCTGGGTGTGGTGGCATTTGCTTGTAACCACAGCACTGGGGATTCTGGGAAAAGCTGATCCCTAGGGCTTGTTGACCTGCCAGGTTAGTATACTCAGTGAACTCCAGGCACATTAGAGACCCCATTTTCATAAATAAGGCCAACGGTTGAGATGACTCAGCTAGTAAAGGCACCTGCTGACCAGCCGGGTGGCCTGCGTTCAATCCCATGGCCCACACGGTGAAGGGAAAGAACCAAGTTATTCTCTGATTTCCACATGCCCACTAACGCAGGCAGGTACACACGCACGCATGCACACATGCACACACGCATGCATACACCATAAATGAGATTAAGATGATTTAAAAGAAGGTGTTTGGCTCCTGAGAAATGAGAAGAGAGGTTGCCTTCTGGACTTTATACATATGTGCACACACATGCATACAAATCTTCACACACGTGTGCACCAACACATACATGCTCAGACATTATATAACAAATTTCATACTTATTAGAAGACATTGTCCAAATAAAACCAATTCTCCTCCAGGTAGACCTTTGGCATTGATGTGATGTGAATATTACTTACATGTGGGTTCTGTCTTCCCAGATGGTGTGTTGAACCATAAATCTTTCCCATTATTTTATGTCAACTAACAACACTAACAAAAAAAAAAACTATATTAGAAAAGGAAGGAAGAAAATTAGTCATCAAGGGCAGAGACACTGACATTTCTTTTTTTATGCCCCTCCCCCTTGGAGACTTGGGTTGTCTACTATGATGGCAAGAACATAGCACAAAGTTTGACTGTCCCCTTCCCAGACTCATGTTGAAATGTCATTGCTTTTATGATGGAATTGAGGAACGCAACATTTAGGAGGTGATATGGTCATGCGGGCACTACACTCAGGAGCAGATTAGTGGCATGACTAAGTGAAAGACTAAGTTGAGGCAGGGGTGTTTTGTTGTAAAACCTTGCTTTCCCCCGTCTCCCAGCACTTGTGTGCCCTTCTGCCATGTTAGGATGCAGTACAAAGACCCTCCTGGGGAAACTCTGGGGATGTGCTCCTGGGATTTTCAGTCTCTAATAATGTGGAAATTTTCTCTTCCTCTCCTCCACTTCCTTCTCCTCCTCTCCTCTCCTCCTCCTTTTACCCACCTGTATAATTCATTCCATTTCAGCAATGGAAAAAGGATCAAGATAGGTGGTGTGTTACGTTTGCATAACTGAGACATTCACTTTCTTTAGAGTAACAGACACCTGGGTGTGTATTTAATAAATATTCTTTACTCTATTGAGAAATAACAATATCTGGGAGTAGTGTTTGTACCTGTAACCCTAGCATTTGGAGAACTGAGGCTGGAGGATTAGGATTTATAGTCCTGACTAGGCTATGTAGTCAGCCTCTGTTTCAAAAACAGAAATGAAAAACTCCAAATTACACAAAGAGAGAGAACATTGAAGCACATGATCACAAAGCTGAAAGAGACAAAGAGAATCATCCATGGGTTCATCCAACTGCTTCAAGATCACATATGCTAACAGTCCAAGACAAGAAACAACAGTGCCATGGTTCTCAGCCCCAAAGTTCCTTCTGATGATGCTCTTGTGCTGAGATTTAATTATCAGCCTGGTCAGAAACCTCACGGTGTCAGGTCTAGGTGTACCAGATATGTGGGGAGGTGATTGATGGCACATCTAAGGCAGAAGAATGATTGTGGGATTCGTGCACTGCTGTGCGAGGTCCTTCTGTGTAGGTGTTGCTTTTGTTAATTAATGAATAAAACTGCTCAACAGAATACAGCCAGGCTGGAAGAGATATATGTAGAGAGAGTAGGCAGAGTCAGGGAGACACCAGGTAGCCGCCACAGAAGAAAGCTGCGAGTCACTGGAATCTTGCCGGTAGGCCACAAGCCTTGTGGTAAAATATAAAATAATAGAAATTGGATAATTTAAGATTTAAGAGCTAGCTAGAAATATGCTTAAGATTTTGGCCAAACAGTATCACAAATATTATAGTTTCTGTGTGATTATTTCGGGTCTGGGCAGCCAGGAACGAACGAGCAGCTTCCACCAACAGTGCATGTTACGACATGTGACATGTTTCGTTATGAGCCTGAGAAGAATAGGAAGAAGCACTGGCTTATTCCATGGTGTGGCCACCATCACTGTTTGTGCTTAACACTGTTTGTTAAGTCACTTTTGCCTCCGTGTGGTTTGTTCTCTGCTATAAAAATAGAGAACTAAACTATACTCTTACTCTGTGCCTAGCTGCCTGTCAGCCTTCTCTGGCCATGGTGGTATTGTTAGCGATTATCAGCTATTTCTCAAAAAAATAAAAAGATAAACTAATTTTCCTAACAGTTCAGTGTAATTTACTCAAAGACATTTTTGCTGAGAAGTCTCATTGTTAGATGTTGCTGAACATATAAAAATAATGAAAGAAATCAAACAAAATAGACCCATATTTTTAGTTTTTTTTATTAATTAATTTATTTAATTATTAAAGATTTCTGCCTCTTCCCCGCCACCACCTCCCATTCCCTCCCCCTCCCCCAATCAAGTCTTCCTCCCTCCTCAGCCCAAAGAGCAAGCAGGTTTCTCTGCCCTGTGGGAGGTCCAAGGACCACCCACCTCCATCCAGGTCTATTAAGGTGAGCATCCAAACTACCTGGGCTCCCACAAAGCCATTATAAAGAACATTGAGACTATAATTCGTGATTCTAGAGAAGCTAAATAAGAAGGTGAACCCAAAGAAAAACATATAAGCATCCTCCTGAATATTAACCTTCATCAGGCGATGAAAGAAGACAGAGACAGAGACCCACATTGGAGCACTGGACTGAAGTCTCACGATCCAAAGGAGGAGCAGAAGGAGAGTGAGCCCATATTTTTTTTAAAGAGCCAAAGAACCAAATAAAAAGACAGGAGGTCTATGTTCCATTTTGTTTAGTTCACATCACTGCTACCGCTTACTATAACTAATGCAAACGTGAACTATAAGAGAAACAAATCTAAATTCTCTGATGGAGGAGCAGGAGACATGGAATCTAGTCCTTACTTAGCTTTTAATTGGCTGTACGAGCTCAGCCAGGCCATTTAATCACACTAGGTCCTCCATTTTTTTATTTCTAAAATAAGAGGTTGGGATGGGAAGTAATTTGAAAGTGCCCTTCAAAGTCTCAAATCCTAATATGTGATTACAATTCATTTCTGCGAACTAAGCAATCATCTAATTTATTCCAGATTATGACAATATGAACTTATAATTACCCAGTGTTCCTCTCACTTTAATTCAGAACACTGAACGAAATTGAAAGCACAAATTGGAACAAAGCTTTCAGTGTTGGTGCATTCAGCAGCAAAGTCAGGAGTCAAGGTTCAGATGTCTACCATGTAATCTTTTTGTTTGCCGTGTTCTAATCCACTATTGTGGTTTGGGGGGGGTAGTCCTGTGCCTTCCCCAAGTACAGGCACAAAACTCTGCATGTAAGATCTTATCTGAGGGTAGAGAGGCAGGGCAGGAGTGTGTTTTGTCCTTGAGCTCCTTTCACCAAATAAAAATTTCCTTTTTCATGATGCCGTGAATCCTGATTTGGGGAGTGGGTGAGTCCATGACAGGCTGGTACACACGCACACACAGCTCAGCCAAAGATCCTGCCCAGAACCCAGACCAGACAGCTTAAAACTGAACAGAGTGGGTACCGATCTTTAGGATCCAGGACAAACAGGGAAAGTATGGAGGAGCTCAGGTTCATATAAGGAGCCTCAGGGTTTTAAAAATACATATACTTCTGCATATCGTTGCTCTCTTTTCATTCTTTTGAGGTTTAAGGGTGGTCACTGGCAGAATTGCACAAAAACAGTGTTCATGGCTCAGCAGACCTTGGATTCGCATTTGGAGGTCTCTGTGGGTGGCACAGGAATGCATGCCAGTAAGAGGCCAGAGCAGGTCTGCTACCAGACATTCAATGGCTGAGGATAGATCCCTGGGTACTCCCACTAAGGGGCTTGGAAGACTTACAAATTATAATAGTAGAAAAATGTGGATTTAAAAATTACTAGCAGTCTAAATGGTTAATCTATCAAAACAAACATCTCTTGGGCCCTCAAATTAGTATTTTTAGTACTTTTACTGTGTGAAATCAGGTAACTTTTAAAGTTAAGCTTTGGTCTATATTAGATTTTAAAAGTTTTATCTTTTTATTTAGTATGTGTTTAGGCATGGTGGGGTGCGGGAGGTGAGGGGCATGTGTACACGTAGAAGTCCTGTGGAAATCAGAGAGCAACTTTACTTTTGGGGAGCTGGTTCTCTCTTTTCGCCGTGCTTTGGGGGCAGGGTCTCTCGCGGTTTCTGTTACCACTGCACTGCATGTACTAGCTTCTGGCTGATTCTCCTGTCCCTGCCTCCCTTCTAGCTTTAAGAGTGCTGGTCTTTGGATTATGGATGTGCTAATAACACATTTGACTTTTCACGTTTGTCTCAGGGGTCAAAGGCAGGTCAAGAGAGTTGTGTGATAAGCACTCTCACCCACGTAAGCATCCCGATACCTCCATGACAGATTTTTAAAGACTGAAGGGAGCTAATGCAAGCCTGAAGCAAAATGTTCTTGTGTTTTCATTCTATCAAAAGTGGGAGAAGACAATCACCTAAAGCATAGCTAATGAGGATTAGTTAACATCTTTCTATGTTATTAGCTATCTTGATGCAATAAAATCTCAATAAAGCTATTGAATTATATTTCCAGAATCCTACTTAGTTCAGGGTCAGTGAGCTTTGTCCATTTTTTTTTATTTTAAAAACTATCGAGCTATGTTAGCCCTTTTTAACCAATAAAGAAACTACTCACGGCTTTGACTCAAATTTCACAGATTAACAATTCATGCCACACATGTCTAAGAGTCTATACATATGTTAGAAAGCATTCTCAACTTTAGTCTTCAGGAGACAGGATATTTCTGATTCTGTTTTTGGCTAGTGACAGGACAAAAACCTGAATAGGCAGCGAGATAACTAATTTTCAATATCTTCTTCATACTCTTGCGCATTGGTAGTGACTCACTTTCAGAACTGCCCTGCAGTTGTTTCCCACCTGGTGGGGCCACCCATGCAGAGCAGTGGCAAAGCCTGGTTTCTATGGTAAATGTTAAATTTCCCTCAGGAGTTGCCCTCACACACTAGAGTTAGCCTTGAATGAGAACCTCGGGCAGGGCTTTCTGGGGACATAGTTTTGTATTTTCTGCCTTATTGCCATTCTCAGGGAAATGCCAGGGTGATTATTCTCAGGGAAAATATATTCCGAAGGGATTATAAGAGATTTATTAACTGTCAATGGAAGCATTTCCAAAAGGGCCGCGGTGCTGGAGGAACTGATTCTGAGTCTCCCCGAGTCTCACAGAGATCTACCGCTACAAAGGCCTTTGGGGAGATTTTTCTACGATTTTTCCAACTGGAAAGCAAGGGGCTTGGCCCTGTGAAGAAACAGACTAGTGATCTAGGGTGGCAGCAGGCTTCTCTTCATTGTAGGGAGGCCAGTTCCCTTCACAAGAAACGTAACAAGTCAGAGGTGAGTGAGGATCATCAGAGCCTTTCTCAAGTCTGTTGGGGTGAGTCAGTTTGCTGTGGGTGACCACCCACTCCACGCCGCATCAACATCTTACAAGGCTTTCGTGAAGATGGGCAGACACGAGGACATTGAGACACAGGCTGCATTTGCTAACCACGTCCCTTGAGATGACTGCTCCGATTGTGTCCTGCGGACGTGGCAGCTTTTCTAAAAGTCATGTGGGACACAAGGATCGAATCTTTTTAGTGTGCATGTGTGGGATTTGAAGGAGAAGTGAATTACTTCTTTTAATTATTTTATTATTAATATACTATTACAACATATAATTTATATAATATATAATTAATAATACAGTAACGTATAATGTATTATTTTATTATTATTTTAAAAAGATTTATTATTTTAATTTTATGTGTATGAGTGTTTTGCATGTATGAATGTATGTACGTTCACTTGGAATTCAGAAGAAGGCATCAGATCTTTTGGAACTGGAGTTAAGGACTGGCTAAAATCTGCCATTGGGAGTGCTGGTACCTGAACCTGGGTCCTCTATAAGACCAGAAAGTGCTCTTAACCAATGAACCATCTCATTTTTCCCTCAAGTGAGTTTTGTAAAGTTGTCCCTTATAATCAAGATGGATGAAAGGATAAGACTAGGATTCTTGATTCCAAATTCTGTGGTGTGTAGGTCCTGTTTATCAGACAACAGGTTCATGGGCATAGGCAGCATTGGGTAGTGGGTTCTGTACTTTCGGCGCCTGCCCTAGTAATCTGTGCATTTAGAGAATTGCCCCAATTGTGTGCCTTAAAGCAGCAATAAATAATATGTTTTAAGCTTTCACAGATTTGTGGACATCGGTTAAACAATGACTCAGCTACACAGCTCTGATTCCTCCACTGTCCTCCCGACCATTCTTACATTGTATCCCACACCTAGACGGTTCAGGAACGCCACATAACCACCTAGAATTTACATGTTAGAAGGAAGTTGTCGATCATAGTGATTTCTTCTGAAACCCAGGCTATTCACAGTTCTGTTTTGAAGATCAATAATATTTAAATAGCTAAGCATCTTTGTTAGACTGTGGTTTCTGAGTGTTTGATCAATTTTTGCTTATTCTGTTTGATGTGCCTGGCTTCTCAGAGCATTCTCTGGAACTTCCTAGACACAAGGATCTTCAACAGAGATGGAGCAATGGCCCATGTCTCGCTCCTCAGTCCTACCCATGCCCCAGAGGAGTACAGAGGCTTCGCTTCTGTAAACAATCCCAGCCACAAAGCTCTGAAAAAATAAGTACAACATGTGTGTACCTGTTTGTTTTCCTTGCTAGGGAGTTACCCCTGTGTCATTAAGTGGTGATTCTTTTTCATTCAAGGTCAAAACAAGCAAAAGCAATCACTTTGCCAGTGTAAATTGCTTGATAGGAGAGCAAGGAAGATCTACTAGAGGAATCAAGGATTTCTTGGAGCCTGTGTTTCTAGTGCTGTTCTGTCAGCCAATGGAAAACATTTAGTGAGATACTTGCAAGATAAAATGTAAAGTCAAAGGATTGGGGTGCAGTTCCCTGGTAGAGAGCACTTGGCTAGAGAGCAGGGAGCCCTGGGTTTAGTTTTTAGATCCAAATGAGCAAGCAAGAAGTTACACAAAACCCATGTAATGTATAACAGTGAATTCCCAATGCCAAGCCTGGGACCTGGTACACAGAGGATGGCAATAAACTGCACTGAATGACTGAATCAAATAAACAGTGCAAAGTAATTATGAGGTTTGTATCAATGAAAAACATATGCTTTCAATTATAATGTCTTTATGTTCAATTTTTTTTATTTTTTATATGTTAAACTTTTTTTTTTTTTGATTTAACTTTCATGTGTGTGGATGTGTTGCCTGTATCCATGTCTGTGCACCACATGTGTGCCTAGTACCCTCAGAGGTCAGAGAAGAAAGTCAGATGCCCTGGAACTGGGTTTACAGGTGATTGTGAACCACCATGTTGATGCTGCGAATTAAACCCAAGACCTCTGGACTAGCAGCCAGCGCTTTTAATCTCTGGTTAATCTCTACAATCTATCTATCTATCTATCTATCTATCTATCTATCTATCTATCTATCTATCTACTTATTATCTATCTACGTATCATCTATCTAGCTGTCTATCTGTCTGTCTGTCTGTATATCTATCTATCTTCATCATCATCATCTACCTACCAGCTATCTATTATCTATCTATTTATTATTATCATCTATCTACCATTTATCTATCCATCTACTTATCTTTACTTATTATTATATCTATCTATCTATCTAATCTATCTATCTTTACTTATTTATTAGTGTGCATGTATGTGTGTGTGTGTCTGTGTTTGTGTGTGTGTGCACATGCACACACAGGTGTGCATGTTAGATGTTATTTTTTGGGGTCAGTTCTTGCTTTCCACTATGTCAAGGTCTTTTGTCTCTATACTGGCTGTGTATTCCAGGCTTGCTGGCCTAGGAGCTTCCAACCAATTCCCCCACCTCAGCCTCTTGGCTTGCAGTCAGAGTGTTGGGATCACAGATGTGTGCTACCACATCCTGCTCTCTCTCTCTCTCTCTCTCTCTCTCTCTCTCTCTCTCTCTCTCTTTGCAGTCATAATTCTATTTCTTTAAAAAACACAAAAAACTATCTTTTTTCATTTTATATACTAATCCCCTTCCCCTTCTCTCATTTCCTCCACCTTCCTTCCCCCGCACCCCATCCACTCTTCAGAGAGGGTAAGGCACATTGCTTTGAGACCAAGGCCCTCCCTCCTATATTTAGGCTGAACAAGATCCTCCAAAGAGAATAGGTTACAAAAAGCCAGTACAAGCAATAGGGATAAATTCTGGTCCCACTGCCAGTGGCCCCACAGCCAGCCCAGCCATACAACTGTCAAACTGTCACCCACATTCAGATGGCCTAGTTTAGTCCTATGCTGGTTCCTTCCTGTTCGATCAGAGTTGGTGAGCTCCCAGGTATCCCCATCATGGTCTTGACCTCTTTGCTCATATCCTCACTCCTCCCACTCTTCTACTGGACTTTGAGCTCAGTCCAGTGCTCCTGTGTGTCTCCCTGCTTCTGCTTCCATCAGTTGCTGGATGAAGATTCCATGGTGACATTTAAGATATTCATCAATCTGACTACAGAGCAAGGCCAGGTTCGGCACCCCCTTCACTATTGCTTAGGATCTTAGCTAGGGTCATCCTTGTGTATTCCTGGGAATTTCTCTAGTGTCAGGTTTTTAGCTAGTCCCATAATGGCTTCCTGAATAAAGATATCTCTTTATTCACTCTCCATCTCTGTACAACAAGAACTCTGTATGTCTTGCATTTTGATTATTATATGGCAAGGGGATTTTTTTTCCCACTCTATTTGCTGTTCTGTAAGCTTCTTATACCTTCATAGGGATTTCCTTCTTTAGGTTGTTATGATTTTGTTGAATATATTTTCTGGGCCTTTGAGCTGGAGTTCTCCTTTTTCTATTCTTATTATTTTTAGGTTTAGTCTTTTCATGGTTTCCCAGATTTCTTGGAAGTTTTGTGTTAAGAATTTGTTGGATTTATCATTTTCATTTACAGATTAATTTATCTCCTCTATAGTATCTCAACACCTGAGATTGTCTCTTCCATCGCGTGTATGCTTGCATCTGTAGTTCCTGTTTGTTTACCCAGATTTTCCATTTCCAGAATTTCCTCAGTTTATGTTTTTTTTTTATTGCCTCTATTTCAGTTTTCAAGTCTTGAACTGTTTGAACTGTTAGCTTCACCTGTTTAATTTTTTTTCTTTTGGTTTTCTTGAATTTCTTTAAGAGATTTATTGATTTCTTCTAATTTTTTGTTTATCTTTTTCTCCATTTCTTTAAGGAAATTTTTTATTTCCTCTTTAAAGGTCTCTATCTTCCTCAAAAAGTTACATTTAAAATCGATTTCTTCTGCTTCTTCTGGGTTAGGATGTTCAAGTCTTCCTGTTGTATGACCACTGGGTTCTGGTGTTACCATGTTGCTTTTTAGGTTGTTGAATGAATTCTTGCATTGTCGGCTACCCATTTCTTCCTCCAGTTGGTGCCAGCAGTCTTTGCCTCTTGGTCCAATCCTTGCAGTTGCTGTTTGTGTCTTTGGGAGTTGTTCTTGGTCTGCTCTGTACTGTTGCTGTGTCTCAGGGAGCTACTGAGATTTCTCTTAGCCTGCTCTCTTGGTCCATTCTCTTGGTCTCCTCTCTTAGTCTGCTATCTTGGTCCATTCTGTGCTGTCACAGCCTGTGCTTCAGAGTTCCTCTCTTGGTCCTCTCTATGCAATCACAGCTTGAGTTTCAGAGTTCCTCTGAGGTTACAGGGGATAGGAGGGTTTGGGGGTGGTATTTTTAATTTTATTTATTTATTTATTTATTTATGGACTTTTTTCTGGTGGCTGTAGCATTTAGTCTGTTTCTTTACTCTTTTGTTTTTGTTTATTTATTTATTTACTTAATTTTACATCCTGACCCTTCCCTCCTCTCCTCCAATTCCCTCATCCCACCTCCCCTCCATCCCCACCCCCTCAGCCCACTCTCTGTTTCTATTCAGGAAGGGGTTGGCCTTCCATAGATATCAACAAAGCGTGGCATATCAAGTTGAGCTAAGAGTAAGTACCTCCCAAATATTAAGACTGGGGAAGGCAAACCAGTATGAAGAATAGGTTCCCAAGAGCCAGGCTAACCAATACATATCCTGCCTTTTCACTGGAGAGCTAAAACTAAACCTTAGGCCCTCAAGCTAATGTGGCAAGTGCCGCCCCCCCCCCCAGTCTTCTCTCTGGCCCCTGTTTTGGTTTTAAAATGCTCAGGGATTTTGGAAAAATGAACAGAACAATGATAAAGAAAATAATTAAAAATCAACTCTTATTTTATTCTTAAAAATAATTATTTTATGGGCTGGAGACATGGCTCAGAGGTTAAGAATACTGGCTGCTCTTTCAGAGGTCCTGAGTTTAATTCCCAGCAACCATATGGTGGCTTATACCCAACTATAATGAGATCTAACACCCTCTTTAGACCTACAGGGATACATGCAGGCAGTACACTGTATGCATAATAAATAAATATTTTAAAAATAATTACTTTAAACTTGTAGGCATATTTCTTCCTGTCTCTTTTTTTTCTATGTATATCTTAGTTCACATGTGACTTTTTAAGCATATAATCCAAGTACGTAACTTGGAGAACAGAATTATAAATTAAAGGATGCTATATGAATTTGCTAAGTTTTCTTCCTTGTTACATTCTTAAAGCAAAATTGAATGTAAATACACATCTACAGTTTGCGTAGAGTGAGTCCTATTAGCTTAGGTGTACATATCAGGAGCTGGCTATACCAACAAACATACTTCACATTGTACATGTGCTCCTGTTCATTCTCAGTTTTAAATCACATAATCAATTAATTTATTAATTAATATTAAACTAAAGCAAAATAAAAGTGAAATTAAACAAAATCTTGAAATTATTCAGCTTTCTTTTGTGCAGCCATTGGCCATGTATGCCATTTGTCAACTTTGGATTTCTTCTCTAAGGCCCATATAAGGAGGAAGAGAGAAACCAGTGCTGCCCCTTTTGGGTTACTCTGCTTGCCAAGCCCTGCAGTGATTGAAATTGGCCTCTGAAGGAGCCTCCAGTCCAGAGATCTTGGTGAAGATAGCGCCCAGGACAGCTAAGTACTTGAAGACATTGGCATCGTAGAATTGGATACTATCCCTGTTTTCCATAAGCCTTGGAAAGCTTTCTGCCCAGTTGGTGAAGTTTTGAATACTCCTCAACCGTTACCATCAATAATGAGTTTTTCTTATGCATGATATGAGGAGACATCTATGAAGGCATCTAGTGTGAAGACAGCCGGTTCCCTTCCTGTTTATTCTGCGTTCCCATTTATCTGCACAGGAGGTATAGCTAGCAGCGGAGAGGGGAAACTGGTGTGTGTTCTCTCAGCCCTTCACCACAAACCAGCTGCCAATGCTGAGGCAGCCACACAGCGAGCTAAGGAAACTTTAAAAACTTAATTAAGGGAGAAAAAGCAAACAAAATAATACACCAGTGAGTTTATTTAGCACTGTGGCCTTGCTAGAAACCAGAGTCTGCATTTATATGTTTCTTATGTAAGACATATCTAATTAAAACAGGAGACGGGACAAGCTTTCTTCTAAGCCCATTTAGATACATGTTAATGTTTTGCTTAAATTCCCTGCGGGGTAATATAATAATAATCCAAAGACATTAAAAGCAATTCAAATAGGCAACTGTAGACCTTCAGAAATACTTTTAGCCTTAAGAACTTAGCAATCATCTTGTGTTACCCAGTATAAAAGCTATATCTCCCTAGGCCTGACAAGCCCCCATACTGAAGACCAATCTTCCCAAAGAGAACTGATTGTGCCCTGTGCTTTTGTAGACTCTTTTCTTTCCTAGCTTTGTTTCAAGTAATAATCCGGAGGTTTGCTCTTGTTCTTTTCCTTAATGATTTTAAAGTTTACTTCAACTTGAAGAAACTTTGGTTACAAAGAATATAACATACCCATGTTACACATAGAATATATAGAATATATATTTGGTTTTTCGAGACAGGGATTCTCTGTAGCTTTGGAGCCTGTCCTGGAGCTAGCTCTTGTAGACCAAGGCTGGCCTCGGACTCACAAAGATCCTCCTGCCTTTGCCTCCTGAGTGCTGGGATTAAAGGCATGAGCCACCACTGCTAGGCTACACACAGAATATTATGAAGAGCTGAGGAAAACTAGCTTGCTCCACCAGCTGCCATTAACTGCCAGTAGCTGCTCAGCTAAGGCTGGGCCCAGGGACCTGTTCCCTCTGTGGTGGATTTTCACTGATATTTGATAATTTTACTCAGGATTTGGGCATGTACTCACAGCTACTGTGAGTTCATGTCTGCAACAGGCCCGTCATGCCCAGCAAAGAGTTCAACTATAGACATTTGCTCCCCTGGCTTAAGCCTTTCTTGTAGGAGGCCACTAGTTAGTTCCCAGCTGCTCAGCCCTGAAATGACCACACAGAAACTATATTATTTGCAATACTGGTTTGACCAATAGCTTAAGCGTATTTCTGGCTAACTCATAATTTATATTAACCCATCTCCATTAATCTGTGTATCCCTATGAGGCTTACCAGGTGAAGTTCTAGCATCTGTCTCTGGTGGGGCTACATGGCTTCTCCCTTTTACCCCACCTTCTTTCTCCCAGCATTCAGTTTAGTTTTCTCCCTGTAGCTCTGTTCTACCCTATCAGGCCAAGCCAGTTTCTTTATTAACTGATGGTATTCATAGCATACAGAGGGGACTCCCACATCACTTTCTGTCCTCTCTTCTTAGGGAGAGATGTGATACAGATGTTGCATTTACAGCTGAGCACTCCACTGTGTCCTGTCCTATGTACACTGACTGGTAGTGCCTGTCTGTATTAATCATCATCTATTGCAGAAGGAAGCTTTGTAGGGCCAGTGGAAGTGGCTCAGTGGGGGAAAGGCGCTTGTTGCTAAGCCTCATGACCTGAGTTCCATATGAGGGAACCATCTAGTGGGAGACTTTGAGAGTTGTCCTCTGACTTCCACACATGCCATGGTGTTTATAGTGTTTGTGTGTATGCATGTTCAGGTACACACACACACACATATACACACACATATACACCCCACTCATATGAATAAACCAATCAACCAACCAACCAACAAATAAATAAATAAGCAGGGGCTGGAGAGACGGCTAAGCATTTAAAAACACTGGCTGCCTTCCAGAGGTCCCAGGTACAATTCCCAGCACCCTTAATCTTAACTGAATCTCCACATATTCCTCTCTTATCCCACTCTTCTCTCCCCCTTCCGACTTGATTCTCCTGTTCCAGGCCCTCAACCTATCATTGTCTATTCCATTTCCTTTCCCTAATGAGATCCATCAGTCCCCCCTTGTCTCTTACTGTGTCCATACTCTCTGTAGCTCTATGGATTGTAACTTGGTTATCATTGACTTCACAGCTAATATCCACATATAAGTAAATACATACCATATTTGCCTTTCTGGGTCTGGAATACCTCACTCTGGATGATTTTTTTTTTTAGTTCCATCCATTTAGCTGCAAATTTCATGATTTCTTTCTTTCTTTTTCTTTTTTTTCGAGACAGAGTTTCTCTGTGTACCCCTGACTGTCCTGGAACTCTTGTCCTGTAGACCAGCTGGCTTCAAACTCAGAGATCTCTCTGTCTCTGCCTCCCAAGTGCTAGGATTAAAGGTGTGCACGACCACGCTGAGCTGATTTCATTTTTTTAATGTCTGAGTAATATCCATTGTCTAAATGTTCCACATTTTCGTCACCCATTCTTCTGTTGTGGGACAACTAATTGTTTCCAACTTCTGGCTATTATGAACAGTGCAGTAAAGAACATAGTGGTAGGATGAAGCATCCTTTAGGTATATGCTCAAGATATATCCTTCAGGTGTATAGCTCGATCTCGAGGCAGATCTATTCCCAGCTCCCTGACGAACTGCTACACTTATTTCCATAGTGACTATTCAAACTTTCACTACCATCATCAATGAATGAGTACTCCACTCACTCCACACCCTTGCCAGCATAGGCTGTCACTTGTTTTATTGATCTTGCCTAGATGACAGATATAAGATAAAATCTCAAAGTGCTTTTGATTTGCATTCCACTGATGGCTAAGGATGCTGAATATTTTGTTTTGTTTTTTGAGACATGGTTTATCTGTGTAGCCCTGGCCATCCTGGCTGACCTAGGACACCTGCTTCTGCCTCTTGAGTGTTGGGATTAAAGGTATACATTACCATCATCAAGCTCCGTATCCTATATTTAAATTGGGTTATTTATTTTCTTGTTGTCTTGGTTTCTATTGCTGTGATGAAATCACATGACCAAAAAGTAAGGTGGAGAGAAACGGGTTTAATATCACTGCTCACCATTGAAGGAAGTCAGGATAGGAAATCAAACAGAGCAGGAACCCAAAGCCAGGAACTATTGCAAGGCCATGGCGGGAAGTTGCATGCTGGCTTGCTCATCATAGCTTAGTCAGTCTGCTTTCTTATAGAACCCAGGACCACCTGCCCAGGGACAACACCATCATCCACCATGGGCTGGCCCCTCCCTAGAATCACTAATTAAGAAGATGTATTAGAGCTAGCTCTTATGAGGCGTTTTATCAATTAAGGTTCCTTTCTTCCACATGGCTCTAGATTGTGTCATGTTGACATAAAACTAGACAGGACACTGGATATCTTTTTTTTAAGTTCTTTATATATTTTGGGTATTTGTGGTCTTTTGCTGTGTTGGTGTAAAATCTTTTCCCATTCTGTATACTGTCATTTTGGCCAAATGATGATGCCCTTTGCTGTGCGGAAGCTTTCTAGTTTCATGAGGTCTGTTTATTGATTGTTGATTTTGGTGCCTATGCTAATGGTGCCCAATTTGAAAGTCTTTCTCTGTGCCAATGAGTTCAAGGCTATCCTACACCTTCCCTTCTGATAGAAGAGAAGTGTACCTTTTGTCATTGTTGTTGAGGTCTTTGATCCATTTGAAGTTGAGTTGTGTGCAGGGTGACAGGTATGGCTGTATTTGGATTCTTCCACATGCAGCCATCTAGTTTGACAAGTACCATTTGTTTAAGATGCTGTCTTTTTTCCAGTATATTCCTGGCCTCTATCAAAAACCAGGTGTCCATAGGTGGTGGATTTATGTTTGGGCCTTCAGTTCAATTCCATTGACCGGTGTGTCTATTTTTATGCCATTACATTTTGTTTTGTTTTTGAGACAGGGTTTCTTTGTTTAGTCTTGGCTGTCCTGGTTCCATAGCCCAACTTGCTGAGATCCCCTTGCCTCTGCCTCCTGAGTGCTGAGATTAAAGGTATGCACCACCACTGCCAGTCAATATTCTTTTTATTACTATAGCTTGGTAGTACACTTTGGGGTCAGGGACAATGCTACTTCCTGCAGTTCTTTGTTACTCAGGATTGTTTTTAGATATCCTGTTTTTTTTTGTGTGTGTGTGTTTGCATATGAAGTTGAAATTTTTCTTTCAAGATCTATGAGGGATTGTGTTGGAATTTTTATGGGGGTTGCATTGAACCTAAAGATTGCATTGACAGGATGGCCATTTTTACATATTAATCTTACTGATACATAAGCATGGGAGATCTTTCTGTATTCTGATATCTTCTTCAATTTCTATCTTCAAAGACTTGAAGTTTTTATCATACAAGTCCTTCCCTTGCTTGGTTAGAGTTACCTCAAGACATTGCATATTATTTGAGGCTATTGTGAATGATGATGTTTCTCTGATTTCTTTTTCAGTTCATTTGTCATTTGTATATAGAAGGCCTACGATTTTTGTGAGTTAATTTTGTATTCATCTACTTTTCTGGAAGTATTTATCAGCTGTAGAGTTTCCCAGTGGAATTTTTAGGGTCACCATCATATTATCTGCAAATAAAGATTCTTTGACTTCTTTCTCGCCGATATGCATCCCTTGATTTCCTTCAGATGTCTTAGTGTTCTAGATAAGACTTCAAGTCTTCATTGAGAAGTCAGGGGTTATTCTAATAGGTCCGCCTTTATATGTTACAGGATCCTTTTTCCTTGCAGCCTTTAACATTTCTTCTCTGTTCTGTATATTTAGTGTTTTGGATTTTACGTGCCAATTTGGTTCTGTAAGCTTCTTGTTCCTTGATAGGCATCTCCTTCTTAAGTTGAGGGGAATGTTCTGCCTTTGATCTTGGCTTCTTCTCCTTCCTCTGTTCCTATTACTCTTAGATTTGGTCTTTTCATAGTGCCCCAGATTTTCTAGATCTATTGTGAAAGGAATGTTTTAATTTAACATTTTGTTTTGACTGAAGTATCCATTTCTTCTATCACCTCTTTTTTTAAAAAAGATTTATTTATTCAGTTATTATGTATACATTATTCTGTCTGCATGTGCATCTGCAGGCCAGAAGAGGGCACCAGATCTCATTACAGATGGTTGTGAGCCACCATGTGCTTGCTGGGAATTGAACTCAGGACTTCTGGAAGAACAGGCAGTGCTCTTAACCGCTGAGCCATCTCTCCAGCCCTTCTCTCACCTCTTTAATGCCTGAAATTCTCTTTTCCATCTCTTGAGTTCTGTTTGTGAGGTTTGTCTCTGAAGTTCCTGACGTAATTTTTCATTACCATATTTTCCTCAGTTTGGGTTATTTTTTAAAATTCTATTTTCAGTTTCAGGTCTTGAACTGTTTTATTCTTTTCCTTCCTTTGTTTGTGTTTGCATAGATTTCTTTAGGGGATTTACTGATTTTCTCTTTAATGATTGTATCATATATCACATGCATACAATATTCATTTTAAGATCTTTTTCTTGTGCTTCAGATATGCTGCAATATTCAGGGTGCTCTGGTAAGGTTGTTGGGATATAGGGGAGACATATTGTTCTGTTACTGATTTTGTTTTTATGTTGGCATCTAGGTACCTGTGTTTGGGAAGCCTATAATTCTAGGTGCTGATAGATATCTGGTCTTGTCTTTGCTGGGTGGGTGTTTTATTCTGTTTCTGTTGTTCTCTATGGTTCTTAGGACAGTATGGTATCTGTGTGTTGCCTGGTAGCAAATTCTTCTAGGCTCCTTAAAGGTGTGGCCACTGGGGCTTCCAGGTAAAACCTGTTTCTAGGTATAGGGAGCTGACACTCAGGAATGGAGATGGACGAGGAGGGCTAGGGCTGAGGGCATACACAGGAGGGAGGAAAGCAGGGTGTTTCATTAGGATTTGCTTAGTCCCTGAGAGTGGGGGTGGAGAGTGAGGAGAGGACCACAGCAGGTGTTCTGCTATAGAGCTGGGGATGAGATTTGGGGGCTGGCTTTGGAGAAATGGAGCGGGGTGAAGATCTGCAGTTAGCCTTCCTGCCTCACTGACTGTAGAGGCCTGTAGGTTTTCAGGGAATGTCATGGAAATTGGGGCTTGGATAAGGCAGTGAGTAGGGCAAGGATGTTTGGAGGGGTAAATCTGAACAGCCCATTGGAGATGGGGGTGGGGAAGGAAGGAGGCAGTGCCATGTGGGCAGTTACAGAGCTGGGGTTGAGACTGGGGGATTGGATTTGGAGGAGAGGAGAGGAAGGTAAAAATCTGCTGTTAGACCACATGCTTTTCTAGCTGGAGTGGTCTCCAGGTTCTCAGAGGTTTTTTTTTTTTTTTTAATTTTATTTTTATTTTGTGTGCAGATGTTTTGCCCAAACGTCTGTACACCAAGTGCACGCAGTGCCAGTGGAGGCCAAAAAAGGATGCTGAATCCTCTGGAGTGACAGATGGATTGCGGGTCCTGCTAATTGAACCCTGGTCCTCTCTCAACCAGTGAGCTATCTCTGTAACCCTGTTTGTTTAATGTTTCACTGTTGCTAAATTTTAGGGAGCAGAAGACTTGAGTGGATGTGTAAAGAAAATGAAGTCCTAAGTGAATGTGTTTAGCATGAGCCAGTCATATCGAGGACCAAGGCCTGAGACCCATGGGAAACTGGCAAACCTTTTCCACCAGGACAGGATCTGAAAGGCAAAGTTCTCCTCTGGTCCAGGTTCCAATGTTTATAAATGATTGCTCAGCGTGTGCAAAAGCTATCCATGGTAGCTTCCTCCTGCAGGATGTTTCCAGCTCGAGACTGCTCTCCTACAGAGACCAGCCAACCCTGCCCTGTGCTATACCTCATATAGTGGGGCTCTTGGTTAACATGATCCTTGGGGCCAGTCCATCAGGTGACCTACCTGACCTGCATCATCCCTTCACTGTCCTCCAGCCATGGTTCCAGGAGTCAAGCTTTGGAGGAAATGGCACAAAATAATGTGGTTTTTCAGGAATATTTGGGTCTTCTTTTCATTTCATAAATAATCTTTGATCATTGTTATCATGCCTATATCATGGCCAAACTAAAAACTATTTTACTTAATTTTTCAATAATTTTTTTTTCTCAGCCAATATGAGGGATGACAATGAACATGTTTTCAAACAATCAATCTGACTCAAGAGTTCCATTTCCTTCTTGATGCTGCGAGTCAATCAACAGGATTTATCCTGATTCAGGAGGCTTAGCAAAATTGCATGTAATTGTCATTTCAAAACCAACTCTTCCAGACACAGAAAGAAGGACCACTGTGCTCTTTTGTTGGGTATAATTCTTGTTTAAGAAATCAGGAAGCCAAGAACACTAACACGATGGCAAAATAGGGGTTTTCCATAGCCATTTCTCTGGAGAGGCATCAAACCGACAATTCCCACAACTGTCTGGGCGTCTAGTGGAGACATTACATCTTATTAGTGAACGGAAAAAGAAACAGACGTAAAGGCTAAGAAATCAGTTTTGTTTACCCATGCCATGCCTCCACAGAGGTGGCACATCACAGTGCCAAGAGAGACCAGTTTTCAAACCGATGGATTTAACTCTAATAGACCTCATTATTTAGAAACAGGAAAAATAATCAAAGACAGATCCAACCTAACAATCTTTTAAAGATGGATAGAATTCAGACCGGTGGAGTAAAGGCAGAAGTTTGAAAGTTTTTACAAAAAAAGTCTCAACAAGGATTCCTCAACAACAAAATAATAAGAAAAAGATGTCTCAGAAGCCGCCCAAGTTTTGAACTGAGGTAAACTGAAGGGTAGGAGAGAGGAAAAGGTCACAGGAGGAAAATGTGTGTCATGGGATAGACGCTCTGAAGGGGTGACAGGTCATTCTCTTTGTACTAATCCCGTGTCTGGAGGGATTTAGTGCAGTCGTGGCCAGGTGGGGGCGGCAGAGAACCATCAATTGCAGGAGACATGGAGAAAACTCTGATAGGCAGTTGTGTTGAATCTTTGGGTGTTCCCATTGGAGAGGTAGAAGAATTGTAGCTGAAGAAGGACTCATAAGTAGCGGGCCCTTGGAAGTGGGGTCACCTCGACTGCACAGATGTGTGGAAGCGGATGAGTGAATAGAACTAAGAGACTAGGGATTTTTGGAGAAAATGATGCTGAGAAGCACTGTGTGTGGTTAAATGGGGGAATAAGCACGGAAGTCAAACAAGTGGGGATATATAGTTTCAGGTATGACAATGAAAAGAAGTCAATGATAAAAGGGTAGAATAGGTTGAGACCTCCCTTCACCTCAGACCCCCTGCTCATGGCAGAGTCTGTGTAGCCCTGGATGTCCTGGAACTCACCCTGTAGATCAGGCTAGCCTCACGTTCAAAGATTTATCTGCCTCTGCCTCTTGAGTGCTGGGATTAACGGCATGGATTGAGATTTGTTTTTAGCTTAAAGCAGTCTCATAACTGCTTATGTTCAATTGCATAATACCACGAGGAGAATACAGAAAGGCGACAGAGATGGAAGGTTATTTCTTGGATGAGTCAAGGCAGGATATGATCAAGGGTGCTGCTGGGAGGTATGTAGGATGAGGAAAGATACAGATGAAAGATATTTTGTGGGTCTTTAGTACAAGACCATACCTACATGAATAAGGCCACACCTCCTAATAGTGCCACTCCCTATAGGCCAAGCACTCAAACACATGAGTCCATAGGGGGCATACCTATTCAGAATACCACACTTATCATTCCATAAAATTAGAAATTATCAGAGCAAAAACCTATTTTTATCTTCCCAAATCAATTTTGGGTGAGAAGAAAACAGGTGTAAATGACAAACTTTAGAACAAAATTTGTATTACATGATCAAAATAACGGGCACAAATAATGCTAGAGGTTTATTTTCAATATTAATGTAAGCTTTAAAAATAAATTTAAGCCAGCTGTGGTGGTACGTGCCTTTGATTCCAGCATTTGGGAGGTAGAGGTAGGTGGATCTCTGAGTTCAAGGCCAGCCTGGTCTACATAGTGAGTTCTAGTATATCCAGGGCTACAAAGAGAAACCCTGTTTTGAAAAGCCAAAAATAAACAAAAATTTTATTTTAATAAAAACATTTTTTTTACTCTTAAAAAGCAAAAAATTAAAGTATAAGCTCAGAAACATCTCATTTTCATTGCTTTCTCTCTCACCCCTTTTATCTTCATTGGAAAGTTAAAAAAATGTTTTAGTTTATCCCTTTTTGCACAATTAAGAAAGCAAAGACCTTACTTTTTTCATTCCTCTTTGTACAAAATCTTGCCTGTTAGGTGCTATCCTATTAATTAAGACACTAATGTTCGTGCTACAGAATCCACTAGTTTCCTTTAAAAAATTATTTTTATCTCTCCATCTCCCCTTACCCCCATCCCACCCTACCCCCAAGATTCCAATTTTTTGCCTGGCAATCTTGTCTATTTCCCATAGCCAGGAGGATAACTATATGTTTTTCCTTGGGTTTGCCCTCTTGTTTAGCTTCTTTAGGACCACAAATTATAGACTCAGTGGCCCCCTATCCATGGCTAGAAACCAATTATGAGTGAGTACATCCCATGTTCTTCTTTTTGGGTCTGGGTTACCTCACTCAGGATAGTATTTTCTATTTCCATCCATTTGCATGCAAAATTCAAGAAGTCATTGTTTTTTACTGCAGAGTAGTACTCTAATGTGTATATATTTCACACTTTCTTCATCCATTCTTCCATTGAAGGACACCTAGGATGCTTCCAGGTTCTGGCTATTACAAATAATGCTGCTATGAACATAGTTGAACAAAGGCTTTTGTCATATGCTAAGGGATCTCTTGGGTATATTCCCAAGAGTGGTATTGCTGGGTCCAGGGGTAGGTTGATCCCAATTTTTCTGAGAAACCACCACACCGATTTCCAAAGTGGTTGCACAAGTTTGCAGTCCCACCAGCAATGGATGAGGGTACCCCTTTCTCCACAACCTCTCCAGCAAAGGCTATCCTTGGTGATTTTGATTTTAGCCATTCTGACAGGTGTAAGATGATATCTCAAAGTTGTTTTGATTTGCATTTCTCTGATCACTAAGGAGGTTGAGCATGACCTTAAGTATCTTTTGGCCATTTGAACTTCTTCTGTTGAGAATTCTCTGTTCAGTTCAGTGCCCCATTCTTTAATTGGGTTAATTATCATTTTAACATCTAGTTTCTTGAGTTCTTTATATATTTTGGAGATCAGACCTTTGTCTGTTGCGGGGTTGGTGAAGATCTTCTCCCAGTCAGTAGGGTGCCATTTTGTCTTAGTGACAGTGTCCTTTGCTTTACAGAAGCTTCTCAGTTTCAGGAGGTCCCATTTATTCAATGTTGCCCTTAATGTCTGTGTTGCTGGGGTTATACATAGGAAGCGATCTCCTGTGCCCATATGTTGTAGGGTACTTCCCATTTTCTCTTCTATCAGGTTGAGTGTGTTCAGATTGATATTGAGGTCTTTGATCCATTTGGACTTGAGTTTTGTGCATGGTGATAGATATGGGTCTATTTTCATTCTTCTACAGGGTGCACCCACCCACTGAGACAGTGGGTCCGATCTATTGGGAGCTCACCAAGGCCAGCTGGACTGTGACTGAAAAAGCATGGGATAAAACCGGACTCTCTGAACATGGCGGACAATGAGAGCTGACGAGAGCCCAAGGACAATGGCACGGGGGTTTTGATCCTACTTCAGGTTCTGGCTTTGTGGGAGCCTAGACAGTTTGGATGTTCAACTTCCTAGATCTGGATGGAGGGGGGAGGACCTTGGACTTTCCACAGGGCAGGGAACCCTGACTGCTCCTGGGACTGGAGAGGGAGGAGAAGAGGAGTGGGGGGAGGGGGAGAGGGGCGGGAGGAGGGGGAGGGAAATGGGAGGCGGGGAGGAGGCGGAAAATTTTATTTTCAATAAAAAAAAATTATTTTTATCAGGAATGTGTATTAAACTTGTCAATTTTTATAAACATCTGTGCAAAGACCATTTCATCAATAGAGCTTATCACATGGTATTAAATTACTAAAAATAAAATTTATCCAGAGTTTTGGCTTATTTCCTCACTCTAGTTAATAAACAATTTCAAATATTTCAAAAACATCTCTTACAGATTTAGAGTCTTTCCATCCAGATATAATTGCATGCAGTTCTCTTTGCTATTTTTTATGTAACATGTTTAGATATTCAGGAATATACTGAACAGACTATTGTCTAAATTTATTTTCATAGAACAGATTTTTTTTTTGAGACAGGGTTTCTCTATGTAGTCCTGGCCATCCTAGAACTTGTTATGTAGACCAGGCTGTCCTCAAGCCTGGAGATCCACCTGCCTCTGCCTCCCTATTGGTGGGATTAAAGGTGTGTCCTGCCACCACCAAGGTCATAGAACAGAATTCTCATGAATTTGTTTCTTTCATTCTTTAAACTTCATGATTAACTTGAAATTTTATTTACTTCCTCATTATTGTCCTTAAATATCTAGAAATATTTAGATACCAAGTAAAAATATCTAACAATTCATTTCTTTGTATATCTGTCACCTCAATGTGGTGACAAACAGCGTTCAAGGTAGGAAGGGAGGAATCCTTCTGGTGTTGAATGAGGTGATTATCAGTAATCACTGTGGTTAGACCAGCCTGCATCGTCTCTCTGCCTTTAAGTTCATGAAAACCATTGAGTGAAAGATTTAGCTACCACTAGCCACACACCTGTAAACCCAAGTATTTATGAGACAGAGGCAGATGTTCAAGGTCAGACTGCAATCTGTAGAGGATGGTGATGTGGGAGGGTGTTCCTTTTTGTGTTGACTTCATTGGTTAATAAAGAAACTGCCTTGGCCCATTTGATAGGCCAGCCCTTAGGTGGGTGGAGTAGACAGAACAGGATGCTGGGAAGAAGGCAAGTGAGTTAGTTGCCATGATTCTCCAACCTGAGACGCCATGGATCCAGTTGCCAGGTCAGACATGCTGAATCTTTCCCGGTAAGACACCACTTCGTGGTGCTACACAGATTATTAGAAATGGGTTAAGCAAGATATGAGAGTTAGCCAAGAAGAGGCTAGATATAATGGGCCAGGCAGTGTTTATATGAATACAGTTTGTGTGTTGTTATTTCAGGGCATAAGCTAGCTAGGCGGCTGGGAGCTGGGTGGCAGGAATGCAGCCCGCAGCTCCCTCTACAACTGGCGCCCAACGTGAATCCACAGAAAGCCTGAGAAAGCTTGGGAAAGAATAGAGGAAAGCATGTTTTCTTGGTAGCAGCAATTTCTTGGGTCTGCTCTGCTTGCTAGAGGCAAGCAAGCACTCTCATCTAAGAGAGGCTTCCTGACTCAGCTTTAGCTGCAAAACCATGCAGCTCTTTTAAGAGGTCCTGCCACGAAACACTTACACTTAAACGGTGTTGATGAAAAGCTGAACACATGCTTTTCAGTTTTCAGCCATAGCAAGAAAGAAGTTGCGCCGGTTTAAAATGCTGGCTTTCTGCGCCATCCTGCCAGGGCAAACTCTGACTCTTTCAAGCAGGCAGTCCTGACTACAGAGCTTTTGAGTGTTGATTAATACTGTTGCAGCTTGCTTGCTGGCAAGGACCTTGAAATACTGTAGACTTGTAGCACTGAATATGGCTCTTGCCGGTACCTCAGCCATAAGGCTGAAATGGCAGAAAGCTAAGGAATAAGGCTGGATCCAGCCAGCAAAGCCACGGCTTTAATCCTACCCACATTGCTCAGTAATTTAAAGGCTCATGTGGTCAGAAAAAGATACAGTAAAGAGAGATTCAAAAACAAAGAAAACCTCTAAACGATTTACATTGTGTTAAAAATATATGCAGGCTAAAAGTTAAAGTTCTTAAAGTAAAAGAAAGAAAGAAAGAAAGAGTAGTTGGGTGTGGTAGTACACACCTTTAATCTTAATACTTGGGAGGCAGAGGTAAATTGACCTCTGAGACTTCAAGGGGCAGAGGTAGATTGACCTCTGTGACTTCAAGGTGTGGTAGCACACGCCTTTAATCCCAATACCCAATCCCAATGTAAATCATGTCTATATCATATCCCCCTTTAAATGTAAAAGAACATTTATAAACAATATTTGGGAATATGGACGTAGTTATTTCTCTCCAAACTGCTTCGTGCTGAATGGGGGCACTGTTAATCAGATCTTTCATGGTATAACCTGTGTGCTAGATTCATCTCAGTCAGCAGTTGAGTGAAGTCACTTTTTTGAGGATGTTCACAGCAACCTTTCAGGAGGGCGTTGTCTATCATACCATATTGGGATAGAAGTAATCCACAGGGTCTCATCCTCTGTAAAAACAAAAGAAGAATCTCTTTTCCAAAGTATCATATCCTTAGATCCAAATTCTGAAGTCAAGGTATTCTCAAAATATATATCGTGGATTAGTTCAGCAGCATTTATAAACAAATATCTTTTAGCAGCTGATGTTTCCGCCTCAGCATTCAAACAATTCAAAGAGATCATAATAGCATACAGTATCAAGATTCTCTTTGTATTTTTCATCTTTATGCAGCTTTATTTTAACCTCTATTTCTTTTACTTTTATTTTTTGAGACAGGTTCTCTGTGTATCTTTGTCCTGGAATAACTCTGTAGACCAGGCTGTCCTTGAACTCTCAGCGATCCATCTGTCTCTGCCTCCCGAGTGCTGGGATTAAAGGCGTGTGCCACCACCGCCCGGCATGTATATGTATTTCTGATCTTGATTAAGGTATTGTGATTGTGTAGTTCATTTAAAAATGTAATGTTTAATTAGGAAATATAGGTTGTTAATGGATAATCATCAATAATAGTCAACTTGTAGTCATGCTAGTTGGATTTTCTGTATATATAGAGATATATTTCAGTTAGATAGGCATTCGTTATATCTTTCAAAGACTATAGAATATGGCATTTAATGTTTTAATAACTTGGGGCTTTTCATGACAATGAGACATGTTTGCTCCTGGCAGCACCAACCTACTTCGAGAGGAAGATGGGCATCAAAGAGGCTCCTTATGGAGTTTGATAGCCATTTGGGCAAGAAACTGCTCTTGCCTGGACTATTGCATAAACTGGGCACAGAGAACCCTCAGAGAGAGGACTGCTGAACTTGCCTAAAGGTGAGATAATCTTTTGGGGATCCTGATTCATGAAAGAGTCTGCGAGACATTCTGAAGGACACAACAGATAGTGACCAAACTGCCTTTGAAATTTCCTGATTTATGGAAACGTCTCTGGATACTATGGGCCTGAAGGCTAAAGATTAATGCCCCAATGGTACAGAGAAACTTTGGGTGACTGTACAGGCAGTGAGATGTCTCTGTCATTTCTAGAGTTTTGAAAGTTGCTTATTTCTTGTTTGCTTAGGTAATATTATATCCTTCTGGAGTCTTTGATGGAGTTAAAGAATAGATAGATAGTTATAGTTTTCCATTGTTATGATAAAAGATAAAGTAGATATAAATATTGTAACTGTAATTCTTGATAACTGTTTTATTATATGTAATTTTGCTATGTTAAAGTCAAAGCCTTCTTTTTTGTTTAAACTGAAAAAGGGAAAATGACGTAGGAAGGTCTTCCTTTTTGTGTTGATTTCATTGGTTAATAAAGAAACTGCCTTGGCCCATTTGATAGGCCAGCCCTTAGGTGGGTGGAGTAGACAGAACAGGATGCTGGGAAGAAGGGAAGTGAGTTAGTTGCCATGATTCTCCAACCTGAGATGCCATGGATCCAGCCGCCAGGTCAGACATGCTGAATCTTTCCTGGTAAGGCACCACTTCGTGGTGCTACACAGATTATTAGAAATGGGTTAAGCAAGATATGAGAGCCAAGAAGAGGCTAGATATAATGGGCCAGGCAGTGTTTATATGAATACAGTTTGTGTGTTGTTATTTTGGGGCATAAGCTAGCCAGGTGACTGGGAGCTGGGTGGCAGGAAGGCAGCCTACAGCTCCCTCTACAGGATGGAAGACTTGGCTAGGGTAATTTAGTGAAAACTTGTTTCAGAATACAACATTTTTTAAAATGGAGAAGGAATGTAGCTCTGTCGAAGAGTGCTTGCTTAGTAGGAGGCCCTGAATTCAAACCCTAGTACAGGATAAAGTACTGCTCCACTTTTATTTTATGTGTTTTGAGTGTTGGCCTGCATGCAAATCTGTGCACTCTGTGTATGACATCTGCTCAGGGATGCCCTGGAATGGCAGATACAGATGGTTGTGAATTGCTACATGAGTGCAGGGAACTAAAAGCAGGTTCTCTGCATGAGCAACAAGTGCTCTTAACTGCTGAGCCATCTCTCCAGCCCTGGAAATGTTTTTAATATTATTTGATAATAAGGCTTATTTTCTACATTTTAAAATAAAGACTGGACTATGCCACAAAGGATCAATGCAGCTTGCCCCAGGCAGATGTTCTCTTTCTGTTTTTTCTACTTGTTTTCCCCTTCTTCACCATTTATCTTTTTTTGTCAACACTCCTCTCTGCTTGTCAAACACCATTTCTACCTGCCTCTTTCAGCTCTACTTTGTGGGAGCTGATCTATATAAATCTTACTCTTTCCATGACCTTCCAATTATAATTTTCCTCTTGTGGTGAAAATGAAGTGTAGTAATCTGGATTAATAGCCAGGAATTCAACTCAAATCTTATCTTCCATTTGTGGGTTCTTTGACCACAAGAGGAAAGCTTAGTTGAATGGTCAGAGAAAGTTTCATTCTTAAAATACTGCACTGTCTCACTCATTGTGAAAAAAAGTTTATCTGTCATTACAGTCATTCTTACAGCTTGATTCCTTTTATTAAGGTTTAACTATACCACCTTGTCTTAGAACAGTAGTCCAGACACCCACAGGGATTTTATGTCAGATATCCTTCATATCATATATTTACATTATTATAGGCAGAGACTGCCTGTTTGTTCTTAGTTGCCCAGACCTGAAATAACCACACAGAAACTGTATTATTTAAAACACCACTCAGCCTATTAGCTTATGTATATTTATAGCTGGCTCTGATATCTTAAGTGAACCCATTTATATTAATCTGTGTATCACCATGTGGTTGATCGGTAAGGTTCCGTCCAACATCTGTCTCCCGTGTCTGTCTTCTGTAGCGGCTCTATGGTGTCTCACTGACTCCACCTTCCTTCTCCCAGAATTCAGTTTAGTTTCCATGCTTAGTGATAGTCTGCCCTATCATATGCTGAAGTAGCCTCTTTATTAACCAATGATATCCAGAGGGGAATCCCACATCACCTCCCCTTTTATGTCTAAATTAAAAAGGAAGGTTTTAACTTTAACATAGTAAAATTACATATAACAAAACAGGTATCAAGCAAGAATTACAGTTACAATATTTATATCTATCTTTTATTATAACAAGGAAAACTATGACTATAACTATCTATTCTTCAACTCCATCAAAGACTCCAGAAGGATATAATATTACCTAAGTAAACAGAAAGTGCTTTCTAAGCAACTTCCAAAACTCTAGAATTGACAGAGACATCTCAGTGCCTGGGAAGTCACCCAATGTTCTTCTGTAACATTGGGGCATCCAATCTTCATCTACTGGTCCATAGAATCCAGCAGACTTTTCCATGAAGCAGGAAATTTCAAAGACAGTTCCACATATCTTGGCAGTTTGTGAGTCACTTTCTCCTATGTCCTGAAAAATGTTTAGACTGGCAGACTCTTTCATGAAGCAGGAACACTGAAGGACTGTCCCAACGTCTTTAGACAACTTCAGCAAACTTCAGCAGTCACTTTTCTGTGGGTCCTGCATGTCCAGTTCATACAGCATAACATCAAGCAGTCCAGGCATGAACAATTTCCTGCCCAAGTGGCTATTAAACTCCATAAAGAGCCTGTTCAATGCCTATCATCCTCTTGAAGTAGATTGGTGCTTCCAGGAGCAGATGTGTCTCATTGTCATGAAAAGTCCTACGTTCTTTTTTTTCCCATACGCCACAAGAGGGCGCATGAGCTCAGGACAGATGGCTGCAAGCCACCGTGTGGAAGCCAGGAATCGAACTTGGGTCCTCTGGCAGGAAGCGCGATCGGGCCGTAACCACTGAGCCATCTCTCTGGACAGTTCAAGTTCTAAGTTCTTAAAACATTATAAATGTCATATTCAATAGGTCTTTGGAAGGCTTGAAGATTATCTATCTAACTTAAATATATCTCTATATATCTAGAAAACCTAACTAAGATGACTACAAGCTTGGTTGTTATAGATGACTACCTATTAACCTACATTTCTTAATTATACATTACATTTTTAAATGAGCTGCACAAACACACTACCTTAATCAAGAGCAGATACACACACACACACACATATATAAAACAAAATTGATCTTAAATTTGTATCAATAAATCAAGATCCATACCAATGCAAAGTATCCATTTCTATAGCATATCACCCTTTAAATGTAAACAAACATTTACAAACAATATTAGGAAATTTGGGTGTAGTTCTCTCCAAACTGCTTCCTGCTTTTTGTTGGATGAAGTATTTTCTTTTAGGGGGTTCACGGAGACCTTTCAGGTGGTCTTGGTCCATCAAACCACATTAGCCTGGGAGGAATCCACAGGTTCTCATCCTCTGTGGAAACAAAAGCAGAACCTCTTTTTCAAAGCAACATATTATTAGACTTAAATTTTAAAGTCAAGATACCTTTAAAATATTTATGTTGGTTTTGCTTAACAGCCCATACAATGAAATCTTTCTGTACTTAGTTCATTCAGTCAAAATATTCAAAGAAAATACAATAATACTCATATTCTCTGTGTATTTTCCATCTTTATGTGTCTTATTTTTCTTTACTCCTTTAATCTATGCTGTCTGTACTCTTTTTTATTACTTTCACTGTCTCTTTAAAGACTTTGTTTCATCATTTTAAAATGATATACTTCTTTATAACTCTCTATACTCGTTTTCTTTTCTCAAACCTATGTACAGTTTTTTTTTTTCTTTCTGATTTTTCAAGACAGGGTTTCTCCGTAGCTTTTTGGTTCCTGTCCTGGAACTAGCACTCGGGAGGCAGAGGCAGGCGGATCTCTGTGAGTTCGAGGCCAGCCTGGTCTACAAGACCTATGTACTTTTTTTTAAACATACTGTGCCTCATTTAGAGGTCTTTTATATCTGAATCTGCCCTATTGTGTATCTGAAATCCTTTTCTGTCCAGGTCCATTTCTTAAAATGCTAAGTGGCCAGGCTAGAACTAAGGGTTCTTTACCTTTTGGATAAACCCAGTCTAATACGGCAGAGGTCCACTCAGTGCGAGCCATGCTCACAGAACTATTTTCAGGCACACAGCAAGTCTATGTTGCCAATAAGCAAGATGTAGTACTCTGCTCACAAAGCCCATTCAAGTGTTCCATAACTGGACCTCCCGAAAGAGTCAGAGCCATTTGTCCTGGTGAACCACGAAACTACTGCACATTTTTTTTTGCAGCTAATGCTAAATCAGGAAGACCTCTCTTGAAGGAGCCCTGGCGCCCTGCTCATAGCCAGCTATCAGAGCCCATCTGAAAAAAAATGTTGGGTATCAAGAAGCTGTGTTTAACTCTATTCTTTTTTGTCTAGAATTCCTTTTCAAGCTTTTTCAAGTTTTACGTGGATGGTGTCAGTCCTACATGGGACTAATCTGTCCTAGCACACTAATCTGTTGGTGGAGACTGTACTGCTTGTTTGTTCTTGGCTGCCCAGAACCAAAATAACTACACAGAAACTGTATTATACCAAACACTGCTCAGTCTATTTGCTTATGCACATTTCTAGCTCTGATATCTTAAATTAACCCATTTCTATTAACCTATGTATTGCCATGTGGTTGTGGCCTACTGGTAAGGTTCTGTCTCGCATCTATCTCCTGTGTCTGTCTCCTGCAGCATCTCTATGATGTCTCACTGATTTTGCCTTCTTTCTTCCAGAATTCAGTTTAGTTTTCCCTGCCTAGCTCTCTTCTGCCATTTCATAGGCCAAAGCAGCTTTTTATTTTTTAATTAACCAATGGTATACACAGGGGAATCTCAAATCACATTACAATTCACAACAGTAGCAAAATGGCAGTTATGAAGCAGCAACAAAATAACTTTATGGTTGGGGTCTGCACAACGTGAGGAACTGTATTAAAGGGTTGCAGCATTAGGAAGGTTAAAAACCACTGTCTTAGAATCTTTCTGGCTGATCACCTCCATTTCTGGCCATTAATTTTCCAGTGCTTTGTGGATCTTTCCTACTCCCTTGAGGATGAATCAATTCTTTTATTCGTTCACTGAGAGAATATTTTCCCACATTTTTATAAAGAGCTCTGGCTCTGAAAGAAGTATTTATTATAGCTGCAGTTTAACCTGAAGGAAAACCAGAAAAAAATGTAAACTAGAAAAAAACCCAAATTTTCAATTTACAGGGATATTAATAGATGGAATATGGTTAGAAAATTTCCTAAAATGAAATAATCACATTGCTCTTCAACCCTTGCCATTAATATGGTTTGTCAAAATACCAAATTAAATCCATTAAAATATTCTATATTCGTTCAGTTAAATGTTTTCCTTAAAGTTAAGTTAAAGAAAAACTCTATTCAAAGTAATAAATATTGGAGTACTTCCTATTTGTGAGACACCACAGTGAGGCCTGGAAATGAGCAAAATCTCTGAGGTTATTGTCTTTTTGGATTTCATGGTTGTTACACAGACAGAAATCCAGTATCTGTGAAAGAACCACTGAGTTCTTACACTCATGTTTTACCTGCATTCAATCCCTGAGGTGCTCAACAGCATTGATTAAACTCAGGCATCCATGCAACGAATATTTACTGTATGCTTATTTCAGGTCTAGAGCAGAGATACACCAGTGGGCAACAGCCCTCCTGAAAAGTGCCTTCCTTGAGTATTCTAGTGAGAAACAAGAACAAGTCACTATGTAAATTCTGTGTACCAAATATTATGGAGAAGAAAAAGGCAGGAGTAGCGTGAGAAATTTGGCTTGGTTATGTTATAGTCTCAAGCAAGGCTGTTAGGAGAGGTCTGATTTGTAGGGCTGAGCAAAATAACTAAGCTAAGAGGATCATATAAGAGAAAGCTACAAGCAAATGTTCATCAGCAGCAGTTGGGAGTGTGCATGGCCTTTTCAAGATAAAGAACCCCAAGGCCAGTATGACTGGAACTGACTAACTAGGGAATGAATAAACAGGACATTTAAATTCTCAGAGGTAGAGAGACTTTGGGTTTTACACGAATGGAATGCCATTCAAGATTTGTCAAGGAGAGGAACGACACTATCTAATTTACACCTAGGTAGACCATAACTGCAGTTCAACGTGGTCAGAGGCAGGAACACAGATAAGGAAGCTATCCAGTAAAGATGATTATGGTACAGGATGCGGTGGAAATAATGTTTGAGTTCTTTTTTTTTTTAATCTTTTTTTTATTAATTTTTTTTTGTTGTTGAAACTATTTCTGCCTTCTCCCCGCCTCCCATTTCCCTCCTCCTCCTCCCACTCCTCATGTTTGAGTTCGACATGACTTTTGTGGTGGAGCCATTAGGATTTGCTGGAGGATTAAAAATATAATGGGGATGAAAAAATAAGGCTCCAGAAAAGTTAAAATTTTCTTATCATCTCTGCACAGGCTAGGACTTGTGGAAGTCTAGATTCCTGGTATTCATCTCACACTATTTAATAAGAACTCCCATTGTCGTGGCTGTGGAAATACTCTTAAAACACCTCTCGTGATTCTTCCACAGCCTGCTTGACCTGCCTGCACTAACTAGCGCTCACTTGTGTTAGTTACCCGGGAGAAGCTATGTTTGTAGTTTGCACTGTGCCAAGGGGGTGGGCTATTGGAGGGGGCGATGAAGGCACATGGATCCTTACCTCGCTCCCAGGAAAACGCCCAGAAGCCTCAAACGGTCTGGATTAACCAAGGAAAGCTTTTTGGAGGAGACGGATTTTGATTAAGTGTTTTTCAAAGCTTTAATAAGAAAGACCTGACGAAGAGGAATGGAAACGACGGTGAGTTACCGCTGAAAGGTAAAACAACGTACTCACTCAAGACTTCGAACTTGATAGCGTCACTCTAGGGAATCCGAGATATTGCAACGACCACTCAAAAGCCACGCCTCTAGCAGAGAGGGACAGGGCGCTTTTCTGTGGGCACCAAAATTCGAGCTTCCGGAAGGACATGATTCAATGAGGGACCAAACCGGATGAAGGTCGCGAGTCTTCTTCCGCCGCCGCAGGCGACTTCCCAAAGGGGCAGAGCCGCGGGGACCTTCTGCGCAGGCGCGGCAGGTCGAGCGGGCGCGGCGCGATGCCGGGCAGGCATGTTTCGCGAGTCCGAGTCTTGTATAAGCGAATCTTGCAGCTCCACCGGGCTCTGCCCCCGGACCTCAAAGCCTTGGGCGATCAGTACGTGAAGGACGAGTTTAGGAGACATAAGACTGTTGGTTCTGGCGAGGCCCAGCGCTTCTTGCAGGAATGGGAGGCAAGTGATGCCCCCTCCCCGCCCCCTTAACCCAGACTCCTGGGGTCCCTTTGTGGTATTCAGTTCAAAGACCGGCTTCCTAACAACTCCCGGTGTCCGTGCACGGCCAAACAGGGCGTTTGAATTAAACAGCCTAAAACTGGTCAAGCAGCGCTTCCCCCAAGTCCGTCGCGAACCCCCAGCGTCTCCCACAGGCTCTCTGCTTGGGCACGTGCAGTTCCCCCGGTGTTCAGATCAACTCTGAGAGTCTGAGGTTACCAGGGGTAGATGAAGGTGGGGTGTCTCAGAATTTACTACAGCACCCACTGCCAAGCACTCCAAGGTCGCCGGCTGCTGTCCTTTTGGTTTGTACGTGACAGCCCGTGTAATTAACTTCATGCCATTACTTAGCTTTCAGACTAAAGAAGCTTGTTTCGACCATTTGTTAATTTGTAATTTTAGGGCCGTAGTAAGTTTTCTACTTGACAGGTCAATTAGATAAACATAGAAAGACTTAAAGATTACACTTGGGGAAAGGGAAATTGCTGGCGGGAGTTAACATTTTTAAAGAGAGAAATTTAGAACTTTCTGAAAAGTCTTGGCTTATTAGATGTAATTTGGTTTTCTGGATCTGGGGAGGTTTAATCTTTTTAAATGCAAAGCACTTTCTTAAATATGTATTTGGTCTTGGAGTCAGAAAACTTAGTTTTCAATTCAGACCCCAACACTTACTAAATGTTACACGAATTAATTTTTTTCATTCTTCCAGTCTTATGTGTAAAATAACAGCGTTACAGTAAGCATCTCAGCTAGTTTATTATTTCATTATTCACAGGTTTCTCTGTGTAGCCCTGGTTGGCCTGAAACTTGCTTTGTAGAGCAGGCTGGCCTAGAACTCAGAGATTGCCCTGCCTCTGCCTCCTGTCTACCCCAGGGTGAAGGGCAAAAGAGTTGAAAGCTTAAGGCTAGCCCATGTAGTTTAGCAAGACCTCATTTCAAAATAAGACCAGAAGAGGCTGGGATGTAGTTCGGTGGTGGAGTACTTACCTAGTATGTGACCGGGAGGGACAGAAACTCTTATCAACAAGCCAAGTCCTGAGTCCATTCTCTAGTTACACACACACACACACACACACACACGCACACACACACACACACCACAACCTTATGCGTGAATCTTTCTTACTTCCTGTCTAGCCACATGCTGTATAATCATTCCCTCTTACATACACTCGTACCACAGCAGTCAAAAGACTTTCACCAGTGCCAGGTAGTTGCTAGTGCCATGGTCTTGGAATTCCAAATTCTGAGTTAAAATTACTAAATATTTGGATGAAGAATTTGAGGCTACACAAGTATCCTGTTTCTTCTTAAACTTTGCCTAATTCAACATTCATGGCTATATACTGTGGTTGTGTTCCATTGCTAATTTTCTGTTCCTACTATTCCTTCTGAATGCATTAGTTGAAATGTTTTTGTAGGGTCGAAATGGCTCATCTTCTCCACTGGTACACTAGTTTTACATATTTTTTGGAATGAAGAAAAAGTGTTCTATGGGGTGTGTGCCTGTGTGTTTGTGTCTCTCTCTGTGTGTGGGAGTCCTGTAGTTGATGAATCAGCAGAAATTTAAACCCAATATGATGAATCAGCAGAAATTTAAACCCAATATGATGAATCAGCAGAAATTTAAACCCAGTATTTTACAATCAAGAGTGCATGTAACCTTTGTAACTCATCTGAGGTATTATTTTTGTGTGACTTTTAAGTGGATCATAAGGTAAAAAGAAATGGCTAAGTTGCATGTCATGTATATTTAAACTTTATTTAACTTAGTATAATTAGAATTGATTGCATTTTGCTATTTTTAGTAATTTCCTGCCTCACCTAATTTGAAGACCTGTTAGAAAAACTTCCTGTCCCACAAGCTGCTGCCAAGTAACCACACAGAGTCTTAATTATAAATTCTTGACCAATAGCTCAGACCTATTACTAGCTAACTCTTACAACTTTAACCCATTTATGTTTATCTATGCTTTGCTACATGAATTGATATCTTTTCTCAATGCAGCATGTCCCTCTTCTCTCTGCATTTGCTTATAACTCCTCTGCCTCTGCCCTTCTTCCCAGCATTCTATTTGGCTCTCCCCTAATTTTATCCTGCTCAACTGTTGACCAGTGTCTTCTTAATTTAACCAGTCACAGTGAATATATTCACACAGTATAAAGGACTATCCTACAAAGATTTTAGGTGGTTGCTTTTGAATATCAGTCTTGTAGTTTGTTTTTAGCTTGCTGGAGAAAAGGAATGAATTACTGTTCTGCCTACATGGATTATATATGTGTGGGACAGCTTCTACTAAGTTTCAGTGGGTTGCTTGGGTATGTCTCAGTTTATTCTGCACATTACTCATGGCAGCCTCTTTATGTGTGGTGGTTTATTCAATGATAATGATTTATTTATAGGATAGTGATGTCATGTAAGTTAGATCTTTTAAGGCATTTGGTGGGAGCACATGCCTTTAATCCCAGCACTCAGGGAGACCGTGGCAGGTGGATCTCTGTGAGTTCAAGGCCAGCCTGGTTTACAGAGTGAGTTCCAGGACAGCCATAGATAGACAGAGAAACCCTGTCTAGAAAAACCAACCCCTCCCCCCAAAAAAGTTTTTTAGAAAAGATTTTTTTAGACCTCTGTTGTCTCAATAGAAAATAACATATATTTTGCTCTTGAAATTAGTGGCAAACCAGGAAGTGCTTTTTCTTCTTATACAGTTGTATCATGAAATACGTTAATTATTTAATCAAATGGTATAATCTAGCCTGAACTCTCCATAGGCAGTCTCATGGTTTGGCTTTTCTTTCATCTCTGTTTACTTTGAGGACATGTTTTTTTAGCAAGGAATTGATAATAAAATATATTTTAAATACAATCAAATTTAACTTCATAACTCTTGAGTTTAAAAATGTTTAAAAGGCAAATGAAAAATAGTTGAAGTTAATATAATATAATATGGTTGATGGGAATCACAAAAAAGAAAAAAAATAAGTGGTTGATGACATTAGTATTTTAAAAAGCTTATTTATTTTGGTAGAAAAGCACTAATAGTTTAAATTTAAAAGATGGGCTAGGTGGTAGCAGTACACACCTTTAATCCTAGCCCTCAGGATTTCTATGACTTTGTGAGACCCTATCTTTATATATAAAGCAGTGATGGTTCACACCGTGAGGAACGCAAAGGCAGGGGCAGACTGTTCTCTGAGCTCCAGGTCAGCCTGGTCTACAGAGCTTTTCCAAGACAGTCAGGACTACACGGAGAAACAGTGACTTGCAAAACAAAACAAAACAAGGATGGGCAAAAGGGAGTCTAACAGACCTTTTTTGATTTACATATGAATAATGTAAATTGTTATATTGCTTAGATATAGTACTAGTGAGACATTGAAAGCAATGTAGCCGCCCAACAGTAGAAAATAATTCTCATCCAACTGTATGATGGGTGGGTTAGAAGGCAGCGATTGGAAAGGGTTTTAGCGTGAATGACAACTGCCCATGGAGTAATTAGATGTGAGCAATTGTTATCTGGTTGAGAAAATGAAGAGTGCTTTTAGTTTTTTCTCTGAACTTCAGATTTTCCACATTATCTCCATATATCACGTTTCTTTAGTAAACATGTTACTTTAAAGCAACATTTAAGGAAATGTTACTTTAAAATGCAGTCAAATATACTCAATAATTTTGTAATTAGTTCTCTGTTTCTCTAACGCCTTGAGTCAGGCACATTCAAAGAATTAAATACCAGTACTTTATAAAGATTTCTTGCCTTTGTCTTCTTGAATTTGTATGCTAATCTTGGAGTTTTCATATTTTTGTATAAATGTTGATGTCACCTGCATAGTTCTATATTTTCCCGCTAAATTTTTTAAAGAAATGGAATTCTAGATACATGTAGCTTCAAATTAAAGTGTTTCACTCTTTACCTAATCAGCATAAGTATTTAGAATGTATTGATAGTATTTAAATATTCTATGATCTTTCAGTAACTTAATTTGGTAAAAAACTAAATTGCTACTTAATAATTGTACTGTGTTGTATTTAGCTTTTTACTTTTAAAACATTTTGTAGGCTAAGAATGAGGCCAAATGGGAGGTTCATTAATATTTGTTTTGTCTTGTAAAGACGTGTTAACGTGCCCCCTTTGTGGCTCGGAAGCTGGTATTAGGCTTTAGGAAGAGACTTAAGGTGGGCATATGCCACCCCTGAGATCTGGTTATCAGGCCCAGTAATGATCTTGTGTTCTGGATTGGACTTTACCAAGATACTCAGAAACTTCAGATTGTTGGTTTCAGACTCCTGCCAATTAAACTTATACAATAATGAAATATAAACCTTATTGTCAATTGGCTCTTTCTGCTGGGGACTAGTGAAGAGCGTGTCTTTTTCTAGAAGTCAGAATATTTGCCTTCACTTTCAGGGCACCATTTCTCAGTTGTATCTCGAACAAAGAATTATTCTAGATTTTTTAAAGACTAATAAGGAGTCTACAGTGAATATTACAAAATTTCCCGTTGGGATTTGTGATGGTACATGTTACCTGTAATCAAATACATTATGTTTGCTGAAAAAAAAATTGACCATTCACATTAAGTGCAGTAAATGAAGACTTCATGTTCAATTATGTCTGAATTGTCAGTCAAATTCAAAAGCATTTTTTTTTAAGTAAGGATTTCTTTGACTTTTTTTTTTCCCTAGTGAACATGACGTTAAAGTACAGAGATATGGAGTGGGCAGAGGAATGTTTTCGTCAGGTCTCACTGCATCTGCAGCAGAAAAGGCTCCTGCCGCTTCATTATGTGCTCGCGTTTTCTTAGACAGCGGTGGACTCATAACAATGTTTTCTCTCCGTCCTGTTTAATGTTACCCACTTTGGCTTGACATTATTGCTGTATCTGTTAATAGATTAAACTGATTAACTCACCTTCTGGGCCTCAGAGACGTCAGCTTATTCTCCTTGTGTGCAGATTTAATTAGCTTATTTCCCAAGGGGGGATCGTATTTGCCTTGTTTACAAGTTTTTGCTCTTCTTTGCTCCCGAATCACTGTAATAGAGTCATGTCTAAAGGGAAAGGTATGCTTTGCTTTTCTGTGTTCTAAAACACCGAAGTGTTTATGCTTTATTTGGATTGATTTCTAAAATGCTAGACATTTCAGGATTTCGCTGCAGTGACATTTCATTTCGTTACCTGTGAGGAGGTCTATAGTATGCTTAAAAACTCTTCCCATGATAAAAAAAAAATGCATATACTTTGTTACTGCCTTTGTATACAGAACTCATATGGTGGTAGACGCATAGCTGGCACATAATTCCAGACGCAGCTACCGTGGTCACATGAGTGACAAGAATACTTCTCTAGCTCAGTTTGAGCTGTGAGCTCTCTAAGAGCCATCTTGTTTAGTGACCCTGGTCCAGCACAGCCTAGAGAGTTTGTTGTGTCTCTTACTCATTTGACCAGCTGCAGATACACAGATGCAGTTGGTACGTCAGAGCTTGTAGCCAGCAGCAACAGTTAACCCTCCTTTTGCTGAGGATACAAACACTGCAGCGGGAACTTCGGAACGTGGAGGCAGTGACAATGGTCAGTGCTATTTTGAAGGGGCCTTGTGCTAGTCTCCCAGTGCCTCTGGGAGGCTGAGAGAAAGCTACCCAGTGCCAGAACTGCTTACTCTGAAGTGTTTGGGAAGATGTGCATATTAGAGTGTAGTTCAGGTGCTCATAGCATCTGGTACATTTTATTCAAATTACTGGTGTCTAGAGCACTTCTAGAAACTGCAGTGTGATCATACTTTAATTATGTGGTTAAGGTCAGCAGAAACATGTTATCAAAGGGTTTACTCTATAGATTTCTGTGGAAACAGGTAATTCACTTTTATTTCTTTATAACTACTCCCTTAGACTTTTCTTCTTGTCTTCTCTTCATTATTGTTATAGTTTTCAGGCTACTGTAGCCATCCTTTTTGCAGAACCTCCCCTCTTCATTATCATCCATGCTTGCAGCAGCTGTGTCCTTGTCACAATTCTTTTACAACCTCACCTCTTCATTATTGTAAGCCTGCTTTCCCCTGTTATTCATATTGCTAGCTTTCTGGCCTATGTTGGAAATGCCAGGGACTGGGAACTTGTTCTTAGCATAGAACCCTGAAAAGGACAGGAAGAAGCCAAGATTGATGATTTGGGGTCCTCATAATTCTTTTCCTTGTCTTACTTGAGTTGGTTGGTCCAAAATACATCATTTCTAGATCATCAAATTTGGATTGTTTATGTAGGCATAGCTGTTGTGGTGGTTTGACTACCTAGGGTCCCATAGACTCAATGTGTCTGAATGCTTGGCCCATGAGAAGTGGCCCTATGGGGAGCTATGGCCTTGTTGGACTAGGTGTTAGCTTGTTGGAGGAAGTTTGTCACTGTGGACCATATGTGCTCAAGCCATGTGCAGTCTTGCAGTTCACTCCCTGCTGCCTGCAAAAGAGCTCTTAGATGTAGACCTTTTAGCTTCTTCTCCAGCATGTCTGCATGCTGCCATGTTTCTCACCACGATGATAATGAACTAAATATCTAAAATTGTAAGCCAGTGCCAATGAAATATTTTCCTATATAAGAGTTGCCATGGTTATGATATCTTTAAACAGCATTAGAAACTCCCAGCTATGATAGAAGTTGTTACCAGGGACTAGAGTATTGCTGTGATAGACCTGGCCATATTTTGGGGACTTTGGGTTAGTAAAGCAGTGGAATGCTTTAAGCACTGCTTAGTGGGCCATAGTAGTAGGAGCATGGAAGACAGGGGTGTGCTGAGAGTGATTTGAACTGTTGGACTTGGCTGAAGAAATTTCAGAGGGAAGAATTTAATATGGGATATTTTGGTGAAGAATGTGGCTGCTTTTTGCCCTTGTTCTAACAGTCTGCCTGAGGCTAAAGTGAAGAATTTTTGGATTAATTGTATTGGCAGAGGAAATCTCAAATAGCTTAGTATAAACTTTGTCATGTGATCATTTGTAGTCACTCTTAAGAAGATCTATGAAAAGGCACATGCTGAGCAAGGAAAAGTACAATATATACAACTTAAGGAAGAAAGGGGCACCAGGATGTGGAGTGGAGCTAAGTCCTGTGTTCAAGGAGATAAGCAGATTAATAAATAAAGGGAGTGATCACCGCAGGGCAAGACCCCTATCCATCTAAGCTTATGCAAATAAATTAATGAACAACTGAGGTCCAGGTGTAATGGTTCACACATTTAATCTCCCAAGTCCTGGATTTAAAGGTGTGTTCCACCACTCCCTTCCCTTAGTGGCTTAGCTTTTTACGCTGATCTTCAAGCAAGTATTATTTATGAAAATACAAACAATCACTACATTGCCTACCTAAAGGTGTGAGCCAGTATTGCTCAGCTTTATTTAAAGATAGGGTCTTACTAGGTAGAGAACAGGTTGACCTCTATCTTATGGAGCTATGCTTGCCTGTGTCTCTTGAGTGCTAGGGTTAAAGAAATGGACTACTATTATACCACCATACACAAGCACAACTGTTTCTCCTCTCTCTCTCTCTCTCTCCCTCCTTCCCCCCCCCTCCCTCCCTCCCTCCCTCCCTCCCTCCCTCCCTCCCTCCCTCCCTCCCTCCCTCTTTTCTTTTAGACAGACTTTGTCTGTGTAGCTCTGGCTGACCTGAAACTCCATGCATAAACCTGGCTGACCTTGAACTTTGAGAGATCAGCCTGCCCTTGCTTCTCAGGTGCTAGGATTAAGGCATGCACACCACCCTGATAGCTACTACTGTTTGTTAATGTAACCTAACCTAAGTATGATAGATCTTCCAGGTTGGTTGATCTTCCAGGGGAACCAGTTTCAATTCTCACACCCATGGAGGCTTGCAACTATCTGTAACTCTAGTTCTAGCGAATATGATGCTTCTGGTATTTGAGGGCACCAGAAACACGGACGGGTCACATGTTTATACACATACATATAGGCAGAACACTCATACACATAAAATACATAAACCAAATTTAAAAATTGGTACCAGAGATCTGAGATTCCTAATTATTCAGGGTAAGTTTGAGTAGTATAGTATTACTTTTCTTTTATCTAATTTAGTATTTTAAGTGCCTGATGTAGGGAGAAATAACAGTATTTAAAGAATAATATAGAAGCCAGGTGATGGAGCATGCCTTTAACCTGAGTTCGAGGTCATCCGTCTACAAAGCAAGTTCCAGGACAGCCAGAGGTGTTACACAGATACCCTGTATCAATCATGCCACACCCAAAAAATGTAATATGGGTAAAACCTGAAATTGAGTGTTAGTCATATAGTATCTATCCTTATTAGAAATAAGATCCTTATTATAAATAAAACACAATTTTATTCAGAAAGAAGAGAGATGAATCCTGTACACAGGTTTACATAGGATTTAACATTTGCTTTGAAGTAGTTTATAACTGGATTTAGCTATATTTGAACCTGGGAATAAACTAGTTCAAGTAGTTTTTAAATTATGTGTAATTTTACAACCTTCCACACGGTGGCAGAAAATCCTTTTGTATAGAAAAACAGCCAGGCAGTCAGAAAACTTTCGGTTTTAATTTGTAATATTTATCTGCCCTATTTCAAGTACTAATATTCATGAATTATTTAAGATATGCTGTTTCTGTTTACATAGCTTACGTATATTTACTGACTTTGAGATGAAGTTGCTTTTTCTATGTCTTCTATTTCGTTTTAATCCATTTTGAAGGGTTCAGGAGTGTCCCTGAATAGCATTTTATGCAGCTGTTTTGGTAAATCTTTTTTCTTAGAGAAACTGGGGAGAGTTACTTGATATCCCTTAGATAAATGTGTAAAAACTAATGTGTGAAATGATTTTATTTTAAAAATTAGTAATTGGTTCAATGTGATCTGTAGTGTTAAGTCACCTAGAATTTTGCTTAGTCATTTTATGGTTTCATTACTACTTTGATTTTTCCTTTCTTTCTTTTGCACTGCTGTCAGAAATCTTCCTTATATTTTCCTGGTCTTAATTGAAGAAGTTAATTCATTCAGTGTATTTTTCTATAATACCCACTGTGTTTGAGGTACCCCCTAGACACTAATGACTGTATGTAGTAAAAAACAAACAACAACAAAAATACTCAAAAAGGCTGACAGAGTTGTTCTGTAGACCGACCAAGGCCCTTGTGGTCAGGACAGACAGACTGTGTTTGAGCTTACATCCACAAGAGAACACACACATACACACACATACAAACCTGTGTGTGCATGAATTAATAACACACATGTACATACATTAATAATCGATTAATAATACAAGAAAAACAAACCCTAACAAGATAGAGTTTTGTTTGTCTTATTATGTGTATGTGCATGAGCGTAGAGATACTTTGGCGTCTAGAAGGGGTGTCAGATATCTTGAAGGTGGAGGTGCAGGCAGTTGGGTGCTGGACACTGAAAAACAGTAAGAGCTGTGAGTCCCGGACCTATTTCTTCAGCTTCAGCTCTGTCTTCTGCTGTTTCCAGTTAGCGGGTAATAAACATCAAGTGTAAATTGTATTGGAGTTGATGTTTGTCATGTTTTTAGAACAAAATATATCTTCCATGAAAATCTGAAGAGTGCACATGCAGCTTATACCTGGGCACGACAGATTGTTGGGTGTGGTGTTCTGACAGATACGATGTCCTGGGGTGAGCTCTCCTGCACTGCCTGGCTAATTCACCCTTGCACCCGAGCACATTGGGGGCCAGTTTTCTCACTTTCTTGTCCTCAGGGTTGATTCTCCCACACCTACACCTTCAGGGCCAGCTCTCCTGTGCTGCCCAGGTGAGGTGTAGGGCTCACTCTCCTGAGCGTCGCAGCTGACGTGGGGCAGGGACATCTCTCCTGCTCTTCTGACATCAGGACCAGCTCTTCCACCTGCCTTAGGCATTGATGGGGGCTCATCTCTCCCCCACCTATGCTGCCACATGGAAGATAAGGAGTGGGGACAGCTTTCCCTTGCTCAGCGGTGGGCTGACTCCCCACACCTCCACCGATAGGGTCGGCTCTGCTGTGCTGCCCAGGTGAGTCACAGGGTCCTCTTTCCAGAGTGCTAGAGCTGGTCAGGGGCAGGGGTCAGCTCCCTTCCCACCACAGCTGGCAGGGTCAAGGGGTGGGTGTCTTTTCTTTTTTTAACAGTATTTTTATTCTTTGAGGATTTCATACAGTGTGTTTTGAACATATTCACCTCCTGTCTTAGCAAGTGTTCTATTGCTGCGAAGAGACACCACGACCAAGGCAACTCTTAGAAAGAAGCATTTAATTGGGGCCTTGCTTACGGTTCTAGAGGATTAGTCCACTATCTTCATGGCAGGAACATGGCGGTACGCAGGCAGGCATGGTTTGGGCTTTTCAAACCTCAAAGCCCACGCCCAGTGACACAGTTCCTCCAACAAAGCCACACCCCCTAATCCTTTCAAATAGTGCCCCTCCATGGTGTCCAAGCGTTCAGTCTGTGAGCCTATGGGGCCATTCTCATTCGGACCCCCAACTGCTCTCATAACTGCTCTCCCGCCGCCTTCCCACCCCTTCCCTCTACCTTTACCTGTCTTCTGTCTCCCTCTTCATCATTTATTTCTGCATGATTTGTTGTCAAGTTAGGATGCACATAGGGGATGAAACAAGCACAAAAATATCATTTACATACATTTGAAATACGTGTCAGCTGACTCAGAAAACTGGGCTTTGTTGCGAGAACTGTAATGTAATTATTTAGGAAAATTGTTACTGAAAGTAAAATTTTAAGTTATGAAAAATATAACTGGGTACTTTATGGTAAAATTTATGATTACATGATCATTGCAAAAATATAAAATAATTATTCATAGACCACACCTCTGTTCTTTTAGCTATTTCTAGAATGCTATTCCTTTTTTTCTCTTGAAGAATATACATTTTGCAATATGTTTTTTTTTAATTGCTTAAAATTGCCTGCAGTCATTTTGAAGGTACATTTTATGACTGATAAAAATTGACTTCCATGAGATTACTGAGACAGGCAGAGAAGCTCAGGATCAATTCTCAATAGAAATGTTTTGGTATAGCCTCTTTGGTGTATTTAAGTGTACTAAACATTTAAACCTAATTTTTTAAAGATTTATTTATTTATGTATATATGTATATGGATACAGTGTCTGCATGTACATCTGCACACCAGAAGAGGGCCTCAGACAGTTATGAGCTGCCGTATGGGTGGGAATTGAAGCCAGGACCTTTAGAAGATCAGTGAGTGCTCTTAACCACTGAGCCATCTCTCCAACCCAAACTTAAATATTTTTACAGGCATTATTTTTTGTCTCCAGTTTGATGAGTTCTCTTTGGAAGTTTTGCAAAACAAATTGTCTGATCAATTGTCCTTGTTTAGGGTTATTATGAAGGCTCCAAATCACATGCTTTTCGGTTTTCTTCTACTTTGGCATCCATGTGAGCATGTCCTATTTTAAACAAGAGCCAAACCCCCACCACCGTTACTGTTCCCTGAGGCTGACTGCGCAGTTATAGAATTTTTCAAGATTAAGTCTCATAAATTGTGTGTTCGTAGCTGGTTGGCCTCTAGTGGTGACCCAGTCTTCAGGTTACAAGTATTCTCTTAAACACTGACTGGTGGAATCATCAACTTCTTGTTTCTTTATTTGTCCAGTATTTTGATTAAGTAGTGACCAATGATTTGAACAAAATGCACCTAAAATTTAGGTTGCTAGGTTATAAAAAGCTCAGTGTCGTTGTAGGTCATTTAGGTTGACCTGCAGACAAATTCCGTAGATGCTATAGGATCCTCGGCCATGCTGAAGAGCTGACACCCATCACAGTCTTCATGCGAAATCTTGAGAGAGCATTTGTGCTGTAATAGAGGACAGATTTTTAGGAAGATGTCAACTTGACAATAGATTGTTTGGGTCTGTGACAGTTTGGGCTCAATATGAATAATACATACACTGCAACTCAGATGAAATACCTTCCTCTCTAAGGGCTGTCAATTTAGTAGGAATATTGTTACTTCTTTTGGAATTCTACTTTAAATGTGTGTTGGTTTTATCACTTTAAAACCAAATAATTTTGTCTTCATTGCTAAGCTTGTAAAAACTTAATTTATAGCAGCATTCACAGTACTGTTTCCAACAGCCTTTCTGTGACTCCAAGAGTTTGATAAGATAAATCAGGATGTTATTAGTGCTAATTAATTGGCTTTTTATTTAAGCAATTTTATTTATTTATTGTACTGCTGTTAGAATATATCATTTAAATATTTACCAAACAGCTCTTTCTACTATCAATTTAGCAATTACTCATTTTTTTATGTGCACAAAAACAAGGATAAAAATGACAGAAATTAACTATCATGACAAGCTTGTAAGTCGATCTGATTCTTAAAAAGTATGTTTTCCACTGTAATACGCAAGTGTTCTATTTGTAGCTGAGCTGTGACAGCCTCCTCTGAGGTTGAAATGTTCTCTTCTCCAGGGACGCTCCTTAAGCAGAAAGGTAAACAACACAAAAGAGCTTCAAGAAGTTCTTGAAACTGACCAGATTTACTAGGCAGCTCCCTGCCAGAGTAAGCAATAAAAGCTGAGAGTGTCCACCTCAGGTGAAGTGAAGCTGAGCATCAAAGATGACTCTGAGACTAGACAAGCTGCCTGGAAGCCGTTTAGACCAACTGAGGCTCCTGGAAAGGGCACTCTTCAACCTGTTGAGCTGCCAGCAGGCTGAGCAGTGTGCTCCAGGTTCCCAGCTCTGTGAGCTGTTACCTATGCTGGGGTGGGCTTTGGTGATCCAGCTGTCTTTGAATCATTTCTACTCCTGTAAGTAAACCCTGAAAGGAGCGAAATAGACAGGACCAAGTTCTCAGCACAAAGGAGATTTATTTGCCTGAGAGGGGCAAGGGGCAAGGAATAAGAGACAAAAACAGGAGATAGAAGACACGGGAGAAGGGAAAAGGAACCAGGGAGATGGGAAGGGACATTTACCCCAAGGGGACAAAGGACTACCTCCTAGTAAGGAATTGCTGATATATGGCAGTAAGTGTCACATCTCTTCATTTTTATGGTGGCTATTATTATTTTCTGGAGTTGCTATCTCCATACTTTTGAAGCATGTATCATTTATGTGAATATTTATTGTTTTATAAATTCTGAAATGTCAAAGATTAGTATCTACTGAAGGGAAGAATTGTTATCAGTAGTGAATGTAAATTTCCACCCCAGGTTTTTCCGATCAGACTGAGATTTTGCTGAGTAAGCACAGCTAGGTGGCAGTTTGTATGCACATGTTTATGCAGGCGCACATGCACTCTGGCTGGACGGCATTGTGGCCGTACAGTGCCTTTCCCAGTTCTCCACCTTAGTTGTTTAGTTTTAATTTTTACTATTTTACACATATGTGTGTTTTTTCCACAGTTCGTCTATGCACCCCTTTCATGTGTGGTGCCTCTGGAGGCTAAAGACTACATTGGATCCTGTGAAACAGATGGTTCTGTCACAGTCTCCCTGGTCCTCTGGAACAGCAGCCAATGCCCTCAAACACCGGTCCATCTCTCTCGCCCTCCACCACTTTTATCATGACAGGACTTTCACTGAACTGGGACTCACCTTTCAGCTGGACTGGCTGGCTGTTGAGTTCCGGCTCCCACCCTGTGTCTCCCTCTCCAGGACAGGTATCACAGACACCTGCTGCTCTTCTTGGCTTTTGTTCTCTCCGTGGATTTTGAGGAGGATAGAACTTAGTTCCTTATAAACAAGCAAAAATCACTTTACTGGGCTCTCTCTCCAGGAAATGGGTAGAGTTTTTTTTTTTTTAAGATCTGATTATATAGCCATTTTTGAAATGGTTCAGTACCAGTACACATGTAAAGAGTGTTGACGCAACATTGATACATTGCTCTTAACTAAAGTCCATTACTCATCTGGCCTGGTTTTTACCTGATGACCTGTTTCTGACTCATAATCCCATCTGGATGATCATATGATATTTAGCCATCTTTTCTCCTTAGCCTCCACTGAACAGTGAGAATTTTTCAGATTTTCTGTGTTTGATGACTTTGATAATAAGATCAAAGAGTACTATTCATTTTATAGAATGTTCTCTTGTTGGCATTTTCTGGCAGTTATTTTTTAAATCGTGAACATAGGAAGTGTGGTGTTTGAGGAGACCACGGATGTGAAGGGCCATTCTCCTCGTTGATATCAAGGGAACATTAGTTGTTTTTACCTTGTTAATGCTTGGTCAGCTTATACTATAGCTAGACAAGTGCCTGGCATCGCATCCTTACCTTTAGTGGTGCTTCTGTTAATCATCTCATTTTGATCCAAAGACGTGTGCGTGTGTGTGCGCGTGTGTGTGCATGTACGTGTGTGTGTGTGCATGTACGTGTGTGTGCATGTGCGTGTGTGTGTGCATGTGTGTGTGTGTCTGACAGAGTCTCACTGTGTAACCCAGGATTGTCTCAGACTTTGAATCCTTCTTCCCCTGCTTCCTCGTGCTGCAGAGTGTTCATGATAGGTATCTTTTAAACTCTTTATTCATTTTGTTGTCAGTTTAATTAACCTAGATAGTACGAGTTGTAAGTCATTTAATTCAGTGCCAGTTTATAACACATTCACACTGCCATGTCCATGGATACAATTAATATAAGCACCGATAGAGGATAAAGATAACAGAAGACAGACACTTGTGCAGCCACCCAAGATGAGGCTATTTCTATAAGGAAACGGTGTACAGACCATGACTTGAAGCCTGGTACATTTGGACTCCTTTAACACTAATTGTTTTATTTCCAAAAAATGTTTTCCCTCTGCTCCTTTCCAAAGAGCTTTTTAACTTTGTCGAAGTTTTTAGGAATAAATCGTTTTACTCTGCAGTTTTATTTGAACTTGTAGAGATTTGATTCAAAGGATTTTCTGAAAATCGTTATAAATGGGGCATATATCTAGGCATTTCGACAGATTCCTATGTTACTGTAATAGTGGGTTTTCTATAAAGCAGTACTTGGATAGTGTAGGCTTTCATGTGTCCATACACTTAAGGGTGTGATAACTAGTGATAGGGATTCAGTTCCGGTTTTGTTGTGTTGTGGTGGTCTAAGAAAGTTGGTATTTTATGTCTGCCCGACTTTGGTATGTCGTATATGTATATGATATCTTAGCCATCTGTGAGGCTGATGTTTTTGTGGTGGAGCTTGGGTATTTAGAATGAAATGCAACTGTGGGGCTTCCACCCCTGTTCTTCCAGCTTTAAAGTGTGTATGTTTTTCTTTTGATTGCCTTCCTAATGTTTCAAGTGATTCTCTTTGTTGTCCAAGGCTGTTCACTTACTTACAATCCCCATTAGAGGCGTTAGCATCTCTAAGAACAATTGCATAGACTTGGATACAATTTGCATGGATTTCTATTGACTGGTTTGTATATTTTTAGCTTAAAAATATATCCATTATTTTTTTTCAGTAAATTTTCACATGATAATACTAAAACTCTTTGATTTAGTGAAATGAACATACTCTAAGAAACTTAAACTTGAATGTATACTGATTAAAAGAGAATGGAATGATAAAAAGAACTTGAATATATACTTCCATTACCTATTGCTTTATGTTAAAAAAAATTTAAGGTTTGATAGGTAGTAGCCAACATGTATTGCAAAAAATTACTTATTGGAAAAATTGAAGTCCATATATGTTAACATTTTTGTTAATTCACCAGTTTAAAGGAAATCTGCTTGCTGAAATACCATCATAACATAGTATAAAGCAGTCACCCGTTTTCCATTAAATAACTTCCTTCCTTAGCAAAAAAGCATGCCTGTCTTCCAGGTTCTGTAGTTTCTTGTGTACTATTTATGTAATTTTTCCAGCTTCTGTAACAGTCCCAACATCTGGATGTTTTACAATGATACAAAGTGAATCTACTCTTAAAAAGTGCATTGTGGACATTCCTGTTTAGGGAGTATTCCTGTGAGGACTCTTTCTATGCAGTGCACTGGATCAGCTCCTCCAAGTCCCGTGGAAATGTTGGCAGGGACATCAGACTTCCAGAGATATGGAGGTGCATTCTAAGCCTGTGCTCTCTCACGCTTCTAGGCTGCACCTTTGTGTCATTAATTTTTGTTAGCCTGGTGGTGGCTCCTGGCAGTTTATTCCTTGCCCCAGGGAACAAGGACATCTACATGCTTGACATGTTTCTCACAGAACTGCTCTTTGGCTCGCCTCAGCATGGGGAAAGTTCCAGGAGAGGAAGAGAAAGGCAGTCTTTATGCTGCCCCCATGCAGTCACCAAACAGGTCAGGACAGACAAGTCCAGTTCTTGAGAATAAGGTCTGTTGTATTTTTCCTGGTACTTTGTACCTGTGTCTGGATCTTAGGCCAAGGTCTTTGAAGTCCTCTGCTTCTCTGGAGAACATGGGATGGAATGAGACTTAGAGCATCTCAAAGCTCAAGCAAGATTTTGCAGTTTCCTCTTGACTAGACACGTGATTGCTGAGCTTTCCATTGGTTTCTGGAATTCTGGGAAAGTGTATTTACAGTTTGTGGCCATTTGCTTCTTGCTCTATGGAGAGATCCCACTGGAATTCTCCACTCTGCCATTTTTGCTGATGTTGTACCGAGGTTTTGTATGAACATAGTTCTGTCTTGATGATGCGGTAAACATGGGCTAACAGGAAACCTCCACAGAGTCATGGTAAATAATTGTGAATCTGATATTAGAGAGAACGAGAGCCTTCTGCTCTGAAACCAGACTTTGAATTTGTAGGTGGCCTCCTGGGGCAGATAGTGAAGGGGCGGGCGAGCTGAGTGTTGGAAAACAGGAGCATTCACGACATTAAGAAATCTGTGAAGTTGTAGCATCTGCTGGTGTCAGGGCACCTCCAGAGGGCTGTCCAGGTGTGTGCGTCTCAGAACAAGGAACTGAGCAGGGACAGGGTAAGAGGAAGTACACTTCTAAAGAAGGCAGCAGGCCAGAGAAGACATAGCAGCTCAGACAGCCCCACTCTACACAGGATTAGGCTTATATATCACATAGCTCAGGCTTTTGGGCTCATTTGTATAGTGTGGGCTTTATCTTGCATGTATATATCTGTTATATGCAGTTCTGCATACGGCTTCATGTTTCATATAACCAATAAGCATCTTAAATCCTCACTCATGCAGGGATGTGTATTTTGTGTTATTATATAATGAGTCACGGGCATCTTTAGACTCTGCAGTGCCTCTGTGCAGTGCCTCCAGCCTGTTCTAGCTGCCTATAAGGTGGGGAGATGGTTGTTTTTCACCAACTGGATTTTTTTATATACTAATTTTGTAAGAGTTTATAGCAGACCCTCTGTATCTCACTTTCTGCCCTCTTTTCCTGCCTAAATAGGACTTTTTTTTTAAAAGCAGAAAAGTGTTTGTAATTTGCTGTAGATTAACACATTGATTTCTGCTGCTGTAAGCCTTTTTATTTCCTTTCATCTCCCTCCATCCTTCCCTTCTTTTTTGATGCTGTAAAAACACAAAAAGCTAGCTTTGGTGGCACTCAGGAAGCAGAGACAGGCAGATCTGAGTTTAAGCCAGGGCTGTACAGAGAGACCCTGTCTCAAACAAACAAATAAAAGAAGCAAAACAAACAAACAAAAATCCCCAAAGCAAAAAAACCTTCAAACAGATGACAGACTAAAACAAAAACCCCACAGCTCTTGCCTCAAAGAGGCTAAGAGATAGATAACCTTTTCTGAAGTCAAGTATGGGTTGACCATGGCCCAAGGACAAGTTTAGGTCGCTCCGAATATGTGCTCTAGCATATTAAGTTCATGAAGTTTTTATAGTAAAAGAATGTTCTGGCTTTATTGTCAGCTTTATACAAATTAGAGTCACCTGGGAAGAGATGAGCTAATTTGAGGAACTGGCCTGTGGCCTTGCCTGTGAACTGGTGGTTTTAGTGATGGTGTGGGAGGGCCCAGTCCCTTTTAGCCAGTGGCATACAGGTGGGCCTGGGCTGATCGTGAGCCAGGGAGTAAGCCACGAGCCACATGTCTCCATGCTTCTGCTTTCGTTCCTGCCCTGACTTCTTTGATGGTGAATTATGACTTGGGCGGTAAGATGAGAGAAACCCTTTCCTCCCCTAAGCTGCTTTTGCTCAGACTGTTTTTTTTATTCTTTGGAAATTTTGTACATATTGATCATATTCACTTTCCCTCCCTGAATCTTCCTGGATTCATCCCCACTTCCCTTCCCACCCAACTTTGTGTCCTCCCTCCTCAAGTCCATTGCAGTTTATGCTGCCCAAATATTCCTGGGTGTGTGGAGCACATTTTCAGAGAAAGCTGACCCCGTTTCTTGCAGCAGTTACGAACTGTCAGTAGGCCCTCCGCTAGCGTAGAACTCGGTGTCCCACTCCCCTCTCTGTGCTGGGCTTTCATCTGGTTAGGCTTGTACACATCTGTGTCAGCCTCACAGCTGCTCTGAGTTAGTATGTGCAGCTGCCCAGCTGTGCCCTGAAGACAACATTTCCATGTAGTCAGTCACCTCATTGGCTCTTATACTCTTCCTACCTCCTAGTCTCCAGTGGGCTCTGAGCCTTTAGAGAAGTTCTCAACCTGGGGGTCAAATGACCCTTTCATAGGGGTTGCTTAGCACCATCTGAAATCACAGATATTTACATTACAGTTCATCACAGTAGCAAGGTTATAGTTAGGAAATAGCAATGAAAATAATTTTGTGGTTGGGGTCACTACAACATGAGGAACTGTATTAAAGAGTCAGTGCTTTAGAATGGTTGAGAACCACTGCTTTAGAGGAAGGGGTGTGTTGTCTTTGTTCCTTTTAGATCTGGACATTCTGAGTCTGGTCATTGTTTTATCACAACAGAAAAGCAACCTAGAACACAGAAAAAAGAAAAAAAGACGTCAAAAGACTTGAAAAACATTGACAGGTCAGACAGAGGGGCTGCAGCACAGTGGGGAAGTTTCTGCTCTGGTCAGCTGCTACATCATCTTAGCCTGCGGGCTGGCTGAGCTAGGAGTCTGTGGAGTTAATATACTCCAGTTGTAATGGCCTTGGGCAGACAAAGTCACTCAGTGACTGTTAGTGGGCCGAGATCACATGGCTTTGGATCTGCTGCCTTCCAGCTTGCCTGCTGTCACCTGTGCGCTCCTCAACCTGCCTTTGACAAAGGTTCACACACGGTGCTGCTGCTTCTGGGATTTTAGCTCATGTTCCCTCCCTCCCTCCTTCCCTCCTTCCCATCATCCCTCCCCTCCCTCCTCCCTTCTTTCTTTTTTATCTTATTCTCCTTTGTTCCCTCTCTCCCAGGGCCTGCTATGATCTGTACCCTCACCTGAGGAAAAGCCCCAAATGATTAGTCTGTCAGACTCCACCTCACATTTGGTCTAACTCAGAGGAAGAAATAATTAAAACAGTAAACTTCTTTTGCTTAGATTTTATTAGGGAACTATTAATTGTGCTAAGTATATGAGAGGCCAGGCATTGTGGCCTTTAATTCAAGCACTCAGGAGGCAGAGGCAGGGAGATCTCTGTAAGTTTGAGGCTAGCCTTGTCTATATAGTGAGGTACATAGTGAGACCCTGTCTAAAGAAAAAAAGGATTTGAACAAATATTTACATATATAATATAAAATGCAAATGGATATGTATATGTGTAATAAAATGAAAAAAATTGAGTATAATTATGTACTGCATGATGACATTTTAATTGAGAACTATGTGTGTGACAGTGGTCTAATAAGGTTATGTTACTCAGTGATATAGATCCCTTAGTATGTGTGAACATATCTGTGGTCTTTGCACAGCATCCAAATCACCTAGTTGTTCCTGTCACTAAGAGTAGGACTTATATTCAATATGGCTTTTATTTTCCCTTATTGAAGGCGGAGAGATTTGCTAAATCTTAAGCCTTAGAATAAGCTGACCTTATCCCCTCTCTGACACGCTTTCTCTCTTCTCTTTCCCCTTTGACCACCACATCTCTCCTATGCGACACTGTGTTCATCAGGTCTGCAGACTTTCTAAGGACAGGTAGTAAGGTGGAATGTATCTGAACTTCCAAGTATGATGCTAATTCCTGTACTAGACAGAGGCTTTCAGTGTTTGGAAGCCTGAAAAATCCCACTGTATTTTAAAATACAATTTCAAAAATGTATTTTAAAATGTAAACTTCTTGGCAATTTGAAAATATTTTATCTTGTGATGTGTAAATTATTATTCTTTTAAATATCTGTCCATAATTGATTTGAAAAGGAAGCTTATGATCAAAGCAGTTTAATTGCTCCCTAAGAGTATTTTATATTTTACCGAAGGAACTTTCTTTTTAATTGTAAAAGTGGGACAGTGTGTTGACTACTTATTGCAAGGGAAGATATGGGAAGCGTGTTTCCTAGCATGTTGCTTTAGAGAATGTTAATAATTTGTATGACTACTTAAACTACTCTTATGCTATTATGACTAATGGTATCAACCACTGCAGATTAGACTGTTGAAGTCGAGGAACTTCTTATGGGCCCTGTGTTCTCTAGCACTCTACTTCTCGCCTGCTGCTGTCTTTACAGGACCTTGATCGTGAGGAGTAGGAAGGGTGTGAGCTTGTGAGTCCTGATGGCGCTCTTCTTGGTGTGCAGTCCAGCCTGTCCAGTCATTGCGTTGTTATTGGAGGAATCAGTGTGAGACTGTGGTTCTCATTTCAGTTGTTGAAAGCTGCGGTCTGCTTTAATCAGTTAGGCCATGTGTTAGACAGACAAGGAGTACATCTCAATGCCCAAACTGAGCACTTCCCCTCAGAACAGGATCACATTCTCACTGCTTTATTTAAAACATGAGAGACCTGGACAGAACAATCAAGAGAGAAAAGTACAACCAAATCAGAATGGGAGAAGGAACATTATTTTGATTTATCGATTACCTGATTTTTTTTAAAAAAAAATTTACAGTGACTTTATTGGTAATAGCTTGAAACAAGTTAAGCATTCAGTGCCAATATGTGAGTATAATAACATACTTTCATACAGTACTTGATAATAAAAATAACTATTGATGCATACAACAATATGGATGAAATAAAATTATTTTGCTTAGTGAAATAAGCTTTACAAATATATTGTGCGGTTCTAACTATAAAGTTCTTTGACTGTAAAAAAAACCTTCAACACCTACCAAATAACTACTAGAGCTAATCAACAAATTCAGCCAAGTCATAGAATACAAAATGAACACATAAAAATCAGACATTTCTGTGCAATAATCGGTATTTGAAATTGAACCCATTTATAGCAGCAGCAAAGAGTGAAAATACTTGAAGATAAACTAAGAATATGAAAAAAGCAAGCTGAAAGGAATTGAAAGCAAAAATAAACAGAAAGGTTCATGGACTAGAAGAATTAATATAGTTAAAAATATCTTTATTACCCAAAGCTACACACTAATTCCTATAAAAACTCCAGTGATGGGGCTGAAGATGTGGCTAAGTGGTTAGGAGCACTGTGTGCTCTTGTAAGGACCCAGGTTCAGTTCCAAGCGCTGAACAGTGGCTCACAACCATTTGTAACTCTAGTTTTAAGGGGTCTGATACCTTCTTCTGACCTCTGACAGTGCTAGGCACACATGGAGTACACATACAGGCAAAGTATTTCTATATAAATAAATCTAAAAAATATGAAAACTACAAATGACTTTCTTTACAGATAGAGAAACATAATCATAAAACTCATATGGAATCACAAATGTCCTGAGTAGTCAAAAGCAATTCTGAGAGTGAGCAAAGCCAGACACAACACAGTTTCAGATTTCAAATTACATTATAAAGATACAGTAATCAAAATAGTGTAATACTGCATAAAGACAGAGCAGAGTCCAGAAGGAAACCCCCATATATCTGTCAGAGGCAGTAAGAATGCCCAGTGGAGAGAGGGCAGTCTTCAGCACCGGGTGTTGACAAACACCGGAGATCTACAGAGGAAAGGATGAAACTGGGAATCTTACACCATCCCAAAATTAACAACTCGGAATTGGTTAAAGACTTGTCAGCTAGACCAGGCACTGCAGTAGACCAGATAGTGTAAGACTTCTAGAAGTAGAGGTAGTGAGAACGTTTGGCTATAACACTAAAAATACAGAGTATAAATCTGAAACTGGGCAAGTGGGACAATATAAAACCAAAAGCTTCCTTCTGAACAGCAAAGAAAATAGTCATAAAATGGTAAGACTGCCTAAGGAATTGAAGAAAACAAGGAAACCATTCCTCTCATGAAGGATTTATGTTCAAAGTGTGTAAGGAGGCCCTACAAATCAGTAACTAAAAGCCAAATAACCCAATTTAAAAAATAGAGCAAACTCTTGAGTAGACATTTCTGTAATATGCAGTGACAGAGGAAAGAAAAGAGGCTCAACATCAGGATCGCTAAGGAAATGGGAGCCCAGCTACAGTGAAATCTCATGGTATACCTGTAAGGACAGGATTTATTAGCAAGACACAGGAAATAGTGGTGAGGCTGTGAAGCAATTAGAATATTTATTTGCACATGAAATATTCTGAAGGCAAAGTATAGCGACTGTGACAAATGGTGTAGTGGTGCCCCAAATTAATAGCAAAATACTATACTGTCCAGAAATCTCAGCTATGGACATTTATTCAGAATTGATAGTAAACTCTTGAAGATATTGGCACTTCTGTGTCCACTGCAGACTATTCAGAATGCCTGAGGTGTGGTAGCATTCTTCAGGTGAAGAGATACGAAGATGCTTAGACTCTCACAGTATTTAGCCTCCCAAAGAAGGATCTGCTATCAATAGCAACATAGATGACCCTGGAGGAAGTGTGCTAGCTGAGAAAGACTAGGCCCAGGTGATGCACTGCCCAAGCCTTTACACAAGGTGTCTAAAATATTCAAACTCCTAAGACTGGAACCTAGAGTGGCAGTTGTTGGCATGGGGGTAAGGTGAAACAATGTGGCTACGTGCTGGAGAGCTGAGGCTCATTGTGCCTATAGTTAAAACTGTAGAGTACAATAAGTGCTTGGGTCTCATGTACTGCACACACGCAGTAAGAAAAAAAACCTATGTTCTGTAGTCCAGCAGGTAAGAGTACTTTTGTAGCCAAATCCAAAGGCCCAGTTCAACAGAGTAGTGTGTGTTATAAACAGCAGCCAGGACCGTAACCGCTCAGCCGTCTCTCTAACCCTCCTTTTGTTTTTTGGGACTGCGTCTGATGTAGTGCAGATTAGCCTCAAACTTTCATCTTGTCTCCATCTCCCAAGTGCAGGGACTACAGGCATGTGCTACCACACACTCAGCCAAGGAATTGGATTCTTTGGTTTTTGATTTCCCATAGTCCTGAATGTTCTTAAATTTGTTTGTATCAGAGGTTGACACTGAATCCTTGTTCTTCCTGCCCCTACTTTCCAAATGCTAGGAATACAGTTTTGTGTCACTAGTCTAGCTTCAGGTTCTGTTGTGAGGAGTCCTACCTCCCTTTAAGCACTTTATATCACCTAAATATATTACCCCAAACAAAGCAAAACTAAACTAACCAGCAACCTGGGTTTGATTCTTGGATCCCATGTAACGGGAATGAGAGACCTGACCCCACAAAGTTGTCCTCTGACTTCCACACATACCGTCACATACACACCACACACACTAACAATAACAGAATAAATTAAAATATTCTTACAAGGGTTTGAATTTTAAGATAGAGCAAAATAGAAAAAAAATACAAAAAGCTTTCCAAGTAAACTTTGAAATTTATAGTTATTTTAGTTATTGCTAGTAATTTTTAAAAGTAAAATTACTCATGAATTCTCATTGCCTCTGATGGAATTAACTTTGATACTGAGCAACTATTTAAATCTATGTCACTATTTTCTCTTAAAGGCATTCAGCTGACTCTTCAGTAATAGCCTAGGATCCATGTTAGTTTTAAAAAATACGTTATCTTTCTTGAGCTCTTGAAATTTTTATGTAATGTATTTTGATCGTATTTACTTCCCACTTCATCCTCCTAACTTCATGTCCCTGCATTTGTTTAACTAGCCCATCAAGCCCAATTTATATTGCTCACCTCCTCCTTTATGTGGGCCATCCATTCCAGCACAGCCTGCCTACAAGGGCCATATCCTTAAAGAAAACTCTCCTGCTTTTGAAGGACGTGGATTTTATTAAAGGTCTTCTCTGTATCCATTGAGATGATCATGTGGCTTTTGTTCATGTTTGATTTCTTGTCTATTTGCATGTGTTGAAGCAATCTTAAATCTCTGAGATAAAGCCAGTTTGATAACTGTGAATGATCTTTTTGATATGTACTTATATTTGGTTTGCTCAAGTATTTTGGTGAGAATGTTTGCATCTATGTTCATCCGGGATCTATAGTTTTCAGTTGTTTTGTATTATATGTATGTGTATTTATCTAGTTTTGATATTAAAGTAGTACTGGCTTAATAGAAGGGGTTTGGGAGTGTTCCTTCTATTTTAGAGTAATTTAAGAAGTGTTGATTACAGATCTCTGAAAGTCTGGTAGAATTCTACTGTAAATGCTCCTGGAGCTCAGCTGCTATTTTGTTTGTTTGTTTTTGTTTTCAGTTGGAATAATGTGTTTATTTTTCTTCTATGTCCCAGATCTGTTTTAAGTTACTGATCGTATTATTTTTGTTATGATATCTGATTGTATTGTATTTAATTACAGATTAAAACTTGAAATCAGTAGCAAAAGAAACAGATGAAAATGTTCAAACTGGAGATTAAAAAACATACTAGTGGATGATGGAGATGGAATGTATTATTGAAGAAATTAAGACAGAAATAAAATTTTCTTGGAATTAAATGAAAATATAACATAAGTAAACCTCCGGCATAGGAAAGCAGTCCAAAAAGCAAAACTCTTGAGTGTCTGTATTTAAAAGTCAGAAAGCACAGATAGATAACTTAGTGATGAACCTCAAGAGTTTTGAAAAGCAAGGAAATAAAAGCAACCCCAAAGCAGTAAGACAGAAGAAATAATCAAACTCATGCTGGAAATGAATGAAATGGAAATAAAGTAATGGCTTCTGTGATAGGGAGAATTAGTCTTCCTCAGAGAGCCGCCCTCATTGGTTATCCAGTACCAAGTTGTTAGTCCTTATCTCAGCTACTTTTCTATAGCACCACAAGCAAGGCAACTTATGAAATAAAGACTTTAATGTGCAGCTCTGGTTTCAGAGGTCAGTAGAGTCCATCACGATTATGTTGGGGAGTATGGAAGCAGGCTGAAAGGCGTGCCACTGGAGCAATATCTGAGAACTTATGTGTTGAGACATCAGGGACGAAGGGAGAGAGAGTGTGTGTGTCTCAGTTAGGGGTTTCTATTGCTGTGAAGAGACCATGACCATCACAAATTTTATAAGGAAAACACTCAATTGGGGTGGCTCGCTTACAGTTTCAGAGGTTCAGTTTGTTATCATCATGGCAGGGAGCATGGCAACATGCAGGCAGACATGGTGCTGTCAAAATAACCAAGAGTTTTACATCTTGCAGGCAACAGGAAGTGGTCCCAGTGTCACACTGAGAACCTTGAGCAAAAGAGACCTCGAAGTCCACTTTCACAGTGACACAATTTTTTTTCAACAAGGTCATACCTATTCTAACAAAGCCACACCTCCCTGTAGTGATGCTCCCTTCTGGGGCCATTTTCTTTCAAATCACTACAGAGGGAGAGAGAGAGAGAGGGAGGGAGGGAGGGAGGGAGGGAGGGAGGGAGGGAGGGAGGGAGGAAGAGAGAGAGAGAGAGAAAGAGAGAGAGAGAGAGAGTGAGAGAGAGAGAGAACGAGCATGCTTGCTTGCTGACTGGGGTAGTTTCAGGAACACACCTCTTCCAACAAGGCCACACCTCTGAAGCCTTCCCACATAGTTCTACCAACAGGGGATTAAGTATTTAAATATATTTTTGCCTATGGGGCCATTCTCATTCAAACTACTACAATCCTGAAATTACATACATACAAACAACACTACATGGACTCAGCAGGAAACTGTGTGTGCATGTGTGTATGTATATGTACATATATCCCCGTATTTTGATTAGCTGTATTTGTTTGAACTTGAATGTATTTTCTGTGACACAGTATTTTAAGGTTATACCCAGAACTATATTGATAGCCTTATCCTGGTACTATCAGATGTCTGAGAATTTCATATAACTGTTGTTTATAAGAAGAAATTGATTCTTTTGAAATATTCCAGGCCAATCTAGAAACTCTTAAAGTTTGAGGTCAAAAAGGACTGGCTGTAGGTCTTGTTAGAAGTTATCAGATATCAAAAGGTTTAAGACACTTGAGTAAATATGATCACACATTACTGTGAAATCATTTACTAACACTCATTTAAGAGGAGGCACAATTGAAAGATGAGTACACAAAGTCACGTTAACTCATGGATGCCCCTGAGAAACCTTGAACATAAGCCAGACTTCAGTTTTTCACCAGTGTTTTTATATCAATGCTCAGTGTTTAAAAACTTGGAAATAATTTCCTTCAACTCCTCACCACATTTGCAGTATCTTGTGCATACTTAAAATTTATATTTACATTCTATGAATCTTTTTCTAAAGATTACAATTTTCTTATGTATATTTAATTTTATACTTTCTTAAACAATAAGCAGTTTTTGCTTTGGAACAAAATTACATTTTTAAAAGTTATTGCGATTATATTACATCATCCCATCTTCCCTTTCCTACCTTCAAAACCTCCTCCATACCCCCCTTCGCTCACTTTCAAATTCATGACTTCTTTTTTCATTAATTATTGTTACATATATGTATAAACATATGTTCCTAAATATATAAATACAATCTGCTAAGTCTGTATAATAGTATTTGTGTGTATGTTTTCAGGGATGACCATTTGGTATTGGATAACCAATTAGTATGCTCTTCCTGAGAAAAACTATTTCTCCTGCTCTCAGCATTCCTAAGTTGTCTCTGGTTCTTTATGTAGGGTTGAGGCCTCTTGGGTTTTCCCCAATCCAGTTTAGCATGGCTGTTTTTGTTCTTGTTGAGCTCATGCTAAGCAGGTGTGTTGATGAGACTTCTAGGTGTAGCTTCTGACATTGCTAGGAGATACAATCCCACAGCAAGCTCTCTAATCTTTTCTGGCTTTTTACCATCTTTCCATCCCATTTTTCTGGAACATTCCTTGAGCCTTGGTTGTAGGAGTTATTTCATAGTAGTGACACCACAACCCTGCATCTTGTTTAGATGTGGTTTTCTGTAGTGGTCTCCATCTTTTGCAAAGAGAAGTTTCCCTAATGAGAGGGTGAGAACTACACTTATCTGTGGGTATAAGGACAATTATTTAAACTGTAGTTAGGGATTATGTTGGCTTAGTAAAGTGGTGATTGTAGGTTCTCTTCCAAGATCCATGACCTTACTCACCCTGGGTAATTTCCTAGGTCTCTAGTACCAGTTGAGTGGGTCTTAAGTCCAATGAGAGAGATGCTAATTACCACCAACATATGCATGCCACCACTGTCCCCATAGGGTTATTGTGTCAGATAATCGTTGTTGTACTTCATAGGCATCATAGCTCAGTAGGACTGTTGGCTGCTTCCCTAATTGGGAACTGTAAGTACTCAAGGAGCCTTTCAGGAACTGTCCAGCTCAGGGGCCTCTGCACCCCTACATCTGCAGTACATGATGCCTTCAGCAAATAGGGGACAACCAAGGTCAGTAGCAATAGCCTATAGTGTATTAAGAATCTGTTGGAGAACTCTGACAACTCAAAAGAGTGCTTCTCATGCCTGGTGTTGGGGTTTTTATTGGATGGGTTTTTACTCTTGGAGGGAGCCTTAGCCCAGATGAAAGAATTTCATATATGTGTATTTATACACAGCCTATGTATATTATAAGATTTTTTAAAAAGTAGATCGGTAGGACTTCTTGAAAAAGTCCTTATGACTTTTTCAGACATCCTCACTGTTATTTTACCCTCTTCTCTCTTTCGATATTTACCCCTTTACAGGATAGTTTTATGTCAACTTGACACAAGCTCAAGTTGTCTGAGAGGCAAGAACCTTAATTTAAAAAATGCCTCCACAAGATAGAGCTGCAGGCAAGCCTGTAGGGATCGATGGGGGAGGTTTTAGCCCATTGTGGGTGATGTCATCCCTGGGCTGGTGGTCCTGGGTTCTGTAAGAAAACAGGCTGAGCAAGCCATGGGAGCATGAGTAGTAAGCAGCACCCTTCCGTGATCCAGCTCTGCTTGTATTTCTGCCCTGACTTCCTTCACTGATGAACAGTGATATGGAAGCATAAACCCTATAAACCCTTTCCTCCCCAAGTTTCTTTGGTCCTGGTGTTTCATCATGGATGTAGTGGCCCTAAGACAACCCACACCCATTTTTCCCATTTCCCCAATTAGATCACTGTTATTCTGCTGTTCTCCTTTGTATTGCTCCCTCAACCCATCACCCTGACATCACATCTGACATTTGTCTTTTTAAAAATCTGCCTCCCCCTTTTATTAAACATAGATTTTTTTCTCATATAGCATAATCTGAATACAGTTTTCCCTCTCCACTCCTCCACACCTCTTCTCCCATCCAGATCTATTGATGGAGAGAGGGCCTGCTTTTTGTCCTGGTTGCCCGGCTAGCTTACACCTGAAATAACCACACAGAAATTGTATTCATTAAAACACGGCTTGGCCCATTAGCTCTAGTTTCTTATTCTTACATCTTAATTTAACCCATTTCTATTAATCTGTATATCACCATGAGGTCATGGCTTACTGGGAAAGATGTCTGATTCTGGTGACTCCATGGCGGCTCTCTCACTCTGCTTTCTTCCTCCCAGAATTCAGTTCTGTCTCCTCCTCCTACCTAAGTTCTGCCCTATCACCAAGCCCAAAGCAGTTTCTTTATTAACCAATGAAAGCAACACAAATACAGAAGGACCTCCTACACCACAGATCCACTCCTTTCTGTCTCTCATGAGAAAGCTTCTAAGAGACAGCAAAACAAAATAAAGTATAATAAGATAAAACAAAAACCGTCATATTGACGTTAGACAAACGAAGCCATGAGAACAATAAAAGAGCTCCAAGAGAAGGCACATGGATCAGAGATCCTCCGTTTACAAGGTCAGGAGTCCCATGAAAGCATTAAGCTGAAAGCTACAGTGTGTCTACAGAGGACCTGGTGTGGACCTGTGTAGACCTTATGATTGCTGTTTCAGTCTCTGTGAGTTCATGTGAGCTTCGCTCAGTTGTTTTAGAGGGCCTTGTTCACCTGGTATCCTCTGCCCCCTCCTTCTGCCTCCTCTTCCACAGGCACCCTGAGCTCTGAGAGGAAGGATTTGGTAGAGACATTTCCGTTAGAGATGTGCATTCTGTGAGAATCTTTGTGTGATGTCTGGCTGGAGGTCTTTGTATATGTGCGGAGGAGGAATCCTCTGACAATGGCTAAATGGCTGAGTAAGGCACTGTCCTGAGGGTAGCAGAATATCAGTAGAAGCCATTTTATTCTTTTGTTTTGGACTAGTAGTATTTGGACTTACCCTGGATCTCTGAGCTATCTAGTGTCTGATTCTTGGTCACCCAAGGAGTGTCAGTTATGGGTTCCATCTCACGGAGTGGGCCTTAAATCAAATCAGACATTGCTTGGCCCCTTCCATAAGGTTTGTGCCACCATTGTCTTAATATATTTTGCAGGCAGGACAGATTATAGATCAAGATTTCATGGCTGAATTTGTGTTTAAGTTTCTCTTTAGGTAGCCTGCAGAGTACCTTTCCTTGTCAAAGACAGTAGAACATGGGGCTGACAGCACTATGTAGGCATTAGCTCAACTTCTCCAGTCAGTTGTGTGGGTGCTGTTCTCAATTGGGACCTTGCTATTAGTTTGTGGAGAGCTATTATTTATGGATAATTTACATTGGTATAGATCTTTGTATATTGATACAAGTTCAAATTATATTTGTTATATTGAATATGCTCCTATTTCTGTTTACAATATTTGTACACCTGTGTATTTTATCATATTATACGCATGCATGCTTCTACCTCTAGTTAAGACATTTTGTATATTGATGCAATTTTAGGGTATTATCATATTGCATTATATATTTCTACCTCTGATCAAGATATTTATACATTGTTTACATTTTGAGGTCATTGTCCTCCTTTACTGTACAGTTGTTTAAACAATGTTTAATATTCTGATATGAAGTTTTAATCTATAAGTTATTTAGGTATTAAGTATTAAAAGTCAATTCATGTTTGTAATACTTTTAGTCAGACTAATTAGGCTCTTTAGATACATAGAGATTGTATTCTGTAGATAGGTAACCTTCAGCTACTTCAAAGATTTGTATAATATGGCATTTAAATAACTTAGGGTTCTGTTGACGCAAAACACTATTGCTTCTGGCAGCACCAATCTATTCCTGAGAGAATGTTGAGCATCAAAGACACTCCACTTGGAGTTTTCTTTTTTTCTTGGTACAACTGGCCTTTGGTTAAGGAACTGCCCATGCCTTGACCACTGACAAAGTGCACGATGTCAGGACTCGACAAGCAGGATGCAAGTAAAAAGACTGCCACATCTTGCCAAGTTAGGGTAAGATGGTTCTGAAAATTTTCCTGCCTCTGAAAATGGTCTGACAATTACGCTAGGCCTTAGCCAAAGTTGATTGCTTCAACATTGCAAATGAGACTTTGGGTGATTGCTCAGGCAGTCAGTTGTCTCTATCATCTGCTGCACATTATGGAAAGCTGCTTGATTGCACCTCCTGCCAAGTCAAGTAATATATCCCTTCTCAGGCCTTCAATGGGGTTGAAGACTATCTAATCTAATTAGTTACTGTCTTCTTAGATCTAGCCAAGCCATTTCCAATACAAGACTTAGACTCCTTAGGCTAGAATATTTATTAAAACATTAGGATATGGCCAGGTGGTGGTGGTGCATGCCTTTCATCTCAGCACTCAGGAGGCAGAGGCAGGCAGATCTTTGTGAGTTTGAGGTCAGCCTGGTCTACAAGAACTAGTTCCAGGACAAGCTCCAAAGCTACAGAAAACCCTGTCTCAAAAAACAACAACAACAACAAAACAAAAACAAAGAAAACACCCAAAAAGCAAAAAAAAAAAAAAAAAAAAGAAAGAAAGAAAGAAAAGAAAGGATATGTTCCTTGCTTAATATTGTTTATGCTGATTGTAATTCTAACTTTATACTTGATATCTGTTCCTAGTGTACATAATTTTGTATTGGGTTTGGAACTCTCTTATTTAAACAAAAGGGGGAGGTACTGTGGGAGCTCCTTCAGCCAATAGCCTTTAAGATACAAGCCCACTTGTGCATAGTCTTTTATCCTTACTGTAAGTGCAGCTGTAAAGCGCGCACTCACTGTCTTGCTTCTGGCTCTTGCTTCTGGCTGCTATATTCAGTTCCTGTTCCCCGTTCTTGAAGAGGACAGTGATCTAGGACAGTGATCTCTGAGTCTCCCCTAAATAAATAACCCTTTATTATACATAATTCTGAACTAGTGTGGGATTATTTTGTAACTTTCATCATCAGATGATGAACATTTAAGTGTTAGCCAATTGAGTTTCGTCTATTGAGAATTCTCTGTTTAGAACTCTATCCCATTTTTTGATTATGTTTTTATTTATTTATTTATTTATTTATTTTTATTGAAAAATTTCCACCTTCTCCCCGCCTCCCATTTCTCTCCCCCTCCCCCATTTTTCTCCCCCTCCCCCAACTCCCTTCCCCCTCCCTTTCCAGTCTGAAGAGCAGTCAGGGTTCCCTGCCCTGTGGGAAGTCCAAGGTCCTCCCCCGTCCATCCTGATCTAGGAAGGTGAGCATCCAAACAGGTTAGGCTCCCACAAAGCCAGTGCATGCGGTAGGATCAAAACCCAGTGCCATTGTCCTTGGCTTCTCATCAGCCCTCATTGTCCGCCATGTTCAGAGAGTCCGGTTTTATCCCATGCTTTTTCAGTCCCAGTCCAGCTGGCCTTGGTGAGCTGTGATTATGTTTTTTGATACCTCTTTTTTATAATTTGTATATTAGTCCTCTGTTGGATGTGGAGTTGGCAAAAATCTTTTCCCATTCTGCAGGGTGCTACTTTGTTTGAGTAATGGTTTCCTTAGCCTTACAGAGGCTTTTTAGTTTTATGAGTTCCCTTTTATTAAATGTTGGTCTTAGTGCCTGCATTAATGGTGTTCTCTTCAGAAAGTCTTCTCTTGTTCCACTGCATTCAAGGCCATTCCCCACTTTCTCTTCTGTTAGGTTCAGTATATCTGGTTTTATGTTGAGGGCTTTGATCCATTTGGAGTTGAGTTTTGTGCATGGTGATAGATATGGATCTTTTTGCATTCTTCTAACTACTGAAAGCCAGTTTGACCAGTACCATTTGTTGAAGATGCTTTCTTTTTTCCAGTGCATATTTCTGTCTTCTTTACCAGAAACCAGTGTCCATAGGTGTGAGTTTCTGTCTAGATATTCACATTGACTCCATTGATCAATATGTCTGTTTTTGTGCTGGTATCATGCTGGTTTTACTTCTATAGTTCTGTAGTACAAATTGAAATCGGGTAGTGTTACTTCCCACTCTTCTTTTATTATTCAGGATTGTTTAAGCTATCTTGGGTCATTTGTGTTTTCATCTGAAGCTGAAAATTACCTTTTTAAGATCTGTAAAGAATTGTGTTGGAAATTTTCGGGGGATTGCATTGAATCTGTAGATTGTTTTTGGCAGAATGGCCATTTTTACTATATTAATGTTACTGATGCATGTGTATGGGAGATTTTTCTATTTTCTGATATCTCTGATTTCTTTCTTCAATAAATTTTTTATGAAACAAATCTTTCACTTGTTTGATTAGAGTTATCACAAGATATTTTATATTATTTGAAGCTGTCGTGAAAGGTGTTGTTTCCCTGATTTCTTTCTCAGCCCATTTGTCATTTGAATATAGGAGGAATACTAATTTTTGTGTGTTAATTTTGTATCCAGCTACTTTGCTGAAGGTGTTTATTAGCTGTAGGGTTTCCCCGTAGTTTTTTTTATATCACTTATGTTTACTATCGTATCATCTGCAAGTAAAGATACTGTGACTTCTTCCTTTCCAATTTGTATTCCCTTGATGTCCTTCAATTGCCTAATTGCTTCAGCTAAGACTTCAAGTACTATATTGAATAGGTATGAAGAAACTGGACAACCTTGGCTTCACAAGGGTTTTACAGAAATGACAGTGACTTTTTAAAAGGAAGGTATCCCCAAAGCTCTGAAAGTCGCGTCTCCTCCACTGGAATACTCGTGATTCCTGTGGGTGAGCCTAGAGATTTCGCCAGCTGTACTTTCACTGTATAGTTCTGTGGAATGTAGCAATCTTTTATGATTTTATTGAAAATATTTTCTGGGTCTTTGACTGGGATTCTTCTTCTAGTTTCATTATTTTTAGGTTTGGTCTTTTCATAGTGTCCCAGATTTTCTGGATGTTTTGTGTCAGGAACTTTTTAGATTTAACAGTTTTTGACCAATGTTTCTATTTCTTCTATTGTATCTTCTGTGCCTGAGAATTTTTTTTCTTCCATCTCTTGTATTCTTTTGGTAAAGCCTACTTCAGTAGTTATTGTTCAGATTCTCAAACCTTTCATTTCTATTATTCACTGTTTGTGTTTTCTTAATTGATTCTGTTGGGGATGGGATCAGGGAAAAAAGGAAGACTGGAGCAGGTTTTCTGCTACAGAGCTGGGATGAGACTGGGGTATTGGATCCAGAGAAGCAGAAGGAAAGGTGTGTATCCACCCTGGACCTACTTGTTTCCTGGCAAGAGCAGACCTTGGTTGTGTTAGCAGGTGGTGCCTACTGCAGTTGGGGACTGGGCCAAAGCAAGAAGTAGGGGTATGGAGGGTAGAAGGGAAGGTCTGTGATATCAACAGGAGATAAGATGGGGTGCAGTGAAGGCTTCCACAGGTGCTCTGCTGCAGAATTGGGGTGAGACTGGGGGATTGGGCCTAGGGGGAACAGAGAGAGTCATTTGTCATTCTGGGTCTCCGTTACCTCACTCAATGTGATTCTTTCTAATATTATTCTTTAGTGTACATGAAGCACATCTTCATTATCCTTAAGTTTCATACCTGCTGTCAAAAGGGTGACAGTCAGCATTGCTGCGCACAGGGCTGTAGAATAGGATGTCGAGTTCTTAGGGCATTTGCCCAGGAGAGGTAGAGCTGGGTCACATGGTAAATTTACTTTCTTCTCCATACTCTTTCATTCCCAGCAACAATGAACGAGGGTTCCCTTTACCCACAACTTCACCAGTGTTTATTCTCAGTTGGTTTGTTGATCTTAGATTCTGATAGTGTGAGATGGAATCGCAAGTTTGTTTTAGTTGCTTTTGCCTAATTGGTAAAGATGACAAACTCTTTTTGAGGCATTTCTTGGCCAGTTTTATGTCTTCTATTGGGAACTCTGTTCAGACCCCTAGCCCACTTTTCAATTTACTTTTTATTGAACATTTTTTTTCATACACTATATTCTGATCACTGTGTTTCCTCTCTCATCTCCTCCCAGATCCTTCCAACCTCTCCAATCTTTCTACTCCGTGGCTTCTTTTTCTCTCTTTAGAAAACAGGCAATAACAAAACAAATCAGATTAAAACAAAACAAACAAAAAGCATGAGAAACACATATACCAAATCCATAAAAAGCATAAACCATAGTATATAAGCAAAGACCAGTAAGGTTAAAAAAATGTATGCCTAAACAAGCATCATGAGACTAAAGATACCATTGAGTTCCTTTTGTGGTGCCCATCTACTTCTGGACACGAGGCCTTCCCCTAACGATGATGCGTCTACTCAGTGAGACTCTGTTGAAGAAACTAATTTTCCCTTTGTGAGTGATTGTCAGTTGTAGATAGCTTCTGGGTTAGGGATAGGAGCTATGTCTATTTCTCCTGTCAGCACTGGGATTCATCTTAGATCTAGAATTGGCCCTAGAATCTTGCATGGACTGTGCTTGTAGTTCTGGCTGTCCTGGAACTTGCTTTGTAGACCAGGCTGGCCTCAAACTCATAGAGATCTGCCTGCCTCTGCCTCCCAAGTGCTGGGATTAATGGTGTGTGCCACCAGGTGTCACTGAATGTTTCTACAGCAGACTTCTGCTATTAGTTTGCAGATTAAGGACTCTCCTAAATGCGTGTAAAAACCTTTAGAATGCTGAAAATAAGACATATTTGAAATTATGTCTGAAAACTAAAACCATGACTTTGTATCTCTTTAATCAGTTGCAGTACATGTAGTGCTGGAGCCCAGCTGGTGACATGGGAACTGGAAACTTCAGTACTCTACGACGCTGTGAGCTGCAGTGTTTCCAGTCTCTAACTGCTCCTTTTCTGTCTCTTTACTAGGCCTATGCAGCGGTGTTACAGCAACAAGCTAAGGACAGCAGACAAAGTTCAACAGGAATAGCTTGTTTTGGCACCTCTCTCCCAGAAGAAAAACTCAATGACTTTCGTGATGAGCAAATTGGACAGTTGCAAGAGCTGATGCAGGAAGCTACTAAACCCAATCGGCAGTTTAGTATCACTGAGTCAACAAAACCTAAATTGTGATACATAAATCTTAACGAAGCATGTTAAATTTATAACCTTATACCTCGTCTCTCATTGGCTCTTTAAGACATATCACTGCCGCTTTAGTGGAATAGTATCTTATTTTTGGACAGTCTGAATGATTCATTGATCAAGATCACAAAGGGTACACTGTGCTGTCACTGGAATAATGTATTTGCTGTGTGGAATGTAATTTTGTGGCATTTAATTTTTGGACTAAAAGCTGTAAAGAAGAACACACTTTGGAATTGTACTGAAAATTTCTCTTTTGTATAGGAATGTTTTAAATTCTATTCCCATCAAGCATTAGCTCGTGGTTTGTTTCTAGTTTCATCAGTTAAATAAATAAATCATGATACTGGTAGATGTGAATTTCAGTAAGTTTATCATTAGATGTATTGTCATTCTGAACGTCCCACCATGTCTCCTTCAATAGTGCACTCCTGGCTACCACTCAGAACGTCCTCTTTGAGTCACTTAGAATGCAAGTTTAAAGAAGAGCTTTAAGATTTAAATTTTGAGAATTTCAGTCATTGCCTAAAGGGTGGGGAGATGAAAATTACTATGTTGACTTATACATTTAAAAATAAAATACCTATCAAGACCTGAGTGTAAGCTGGGCAACTGATTGGATACTGGAATAATAGAAGTTGGGCCAGGGAGCTGTTTCCATTGGTAAAATGTTTTCTGGGAAAGCACAAAGACTCAAGTGCAGATCTCTAGAACCTACATGAAGAGCAGGCATGGGGCTGCATGCTGTGAACCTACGGATGAGGATGCAAAGACATGCACATCCCTGTGACTCTCCAGCCAGCCTGTGGGTTCCGGGATCAGTGAGACCTACTTCCAAAAAGTGGGGATCAATAGAGGAAGAGCCTTCTGTAGATTTACATGTGACACCTTCCGTAAGGTAGGTTCTATAGATTGACTATGTGACACCTTCTGTAAGACAGGTTCTACAGATTGACTATGTGACACCTTCTGTAAGGTAGGTTCTATAGATTGAGTACATGACCCCTTCTGTAAGAAAGGTTCTATAGACAAAAAGGGTCTGGGGGAGCTGCAGTGTGGTCTAGGTCACCAGGCTGTTAACCAAATCTGATCCCAGCCTTCCAGGCTGATAGCAGCTTGTGCATCTCCTCCTTTGAGGGAACAACCCAGTGTGTTTAATTTTCCAGGTTCTCCTAGCTTATCTGTGAGCTCAAGGACCACTGTGCCTCCTACACAGAACTAAACCTTATTTTTAAAATTCAAGTCTGTTTTTCAAATTGTATGTGATATTTCCAATCATATTAAAAATTTATTTTTCTTCCCTTCTCAATAACTGAATGATATTAACATAAACCTAATGTATCAGCTAATCTAATTCACCTTAGATTTTACATTTCCCTAGAGGCTTGCTTATTAGGAGTTCTGAAGCGCCATGTGGTAGATTGCCAGGTAGCTCTAGGTCTCTGCCATCCTTTTTAACCATTTCTGTCTGTAAGTAACTTTGTGGCTTCTCCTACATTCACCTGAGCTGGCCTTGAAACTTGATTCACTCAAAAGAACAAAAGCATGTTTTAGACCCTGAAGTCTGGCGCACTTCCGGATTTTAAACAGAGATGGAGAATAGTACAAGGTAGCAATGCAGCCCATGTAAATTCGGATACTCTGAAAGAAAAGCAGTAATGCTGGTTAGCTTTAATATGACTGATTTGTGGCATAAACATTTAAAACGGCCATGCAGAAATTAGTATATAAGTCTATAGCTAGTAAAAGAGAAAATGAAATAAGGGTCAAGATCAATAGAAAAATAAGAGTAAATAGATGCTCTGATTTGATAATGGTTGTCTCCATTAAAAGTGCTGGAGGCTGATCCTCAGAAGTTGCTGGGAGGAAGAAAGAGCCGGAGGTGTGCCTTAGGGAGGGCTTCAAGGGTTATACAGAAGCAGCAGGATGGAGTTCCCATGACTGAATATTAGTGATTTTATAAGAAGAGACAGAGGCAGAATACAAGGCATTCTCCTTCTCCACGAGATAACTCAGCTGCCTCAGGATTCTGTTAGTAAGGCCAACCGTTACCAGCTATGGCCCCTACACCTCCGACCAGGACTGTGAACTGAAGTAAATCTCTAAAGGTAACCACACTGATAACAGAGAAGGACTGCAGTGATTGAGACAACTCAAGATAGATATCATTGTGTTTGTTAAAGGTAAAGGATACATTATCTGACTAAAGGCAGTTTTTAAGTGGTAAAGAATGAAGCTGGCTTATGCTGGTACGAGAAATTGTATTTGAAGCATAATATAAAGATTGAACATCATACAAACCAAAAGAAAGCTGAAATTATATGTACAAATACATACACACATGCATACTCATGTGGATACATGTGTGTGTGTGGCAAAAGTTATGGCAAGAATATTGCTAGAAGTTTACTAGGAAGCTAATTCGAAGTTTCATTTACATGGTAAGAGAATGATTAAGCAGCCCCATACTTCAGAAAGCTAACAATTCCAAATAATCACATGTCAAAGAAGAAGCCAGGAGTGTAGCTGGAACTCTCCGACAGTGAAATGTCCAATAAAATATACGGACTGCAACCAACACAGCACTTGGAGTAAACTGATGCACTTGAGTGTGTCTGGCAGGCACAAAGAAAGGTTGTATAGGAGAAGTGTGTATCTTAGCCAGGCAGGGTGGCAGACACCTATAATCCCGGTGCTTGGGAAGAGGCAGAGGCAAGAAGATCAAGAGTTCCAGGTCATTCTCAGCTAGAAGGTAAGTTTGAGGCCAGCCTTCGCTACATGAGAGACCCTATCTCAAAAACTAAAAAGAAATACCTAGCTTAGTAATTTAGAAAAACACAAAACCAGAAGGTAATAAAGATTAAACCAAAAAGTTTAAATTTAGAATACTAATTTTAAAAACAATCTATGATGGATCATATCCTATGAAAAATCCTAGAAATGTTAACAGAAGGAGCAAAGAAGGATCAAACTATTTCTGCTGATAAGATATTACAAACAACTTAAAAGTAATACATTTATAGCACCTGGAAGAAATTGACAAAATTTCTAAAAATTAAGCTTACCAAAATAGATAAGCACACACACAGGCAAAAACACAAAATTTCTTACAGCAATCAGAGCTATTTTGTCATGAGTTTACAGTGATTCCAGAGAGAAAAATGAACAATTGAGTAATTTTAAGAAGAGTGTTGCCAAGTATCAAGAAACAATTCTACACTGAAATTTCTTCACTGAGCAGAAAGAGAGGAGGACTCCCTGGTTGACTGCATCACACATCCAGTGAAGAATGAGGAGGGAAAACTGGCAGCTAATTTCACCTAAGAATATGGATGCAAAAATCCTAATTAAGTATTATCAAGACAAATCCAGCAAATGGCAACTCACAACCTGGTCAGGTTTGTGCCAAGAATCCAAAGCTGTTTCCACATTAGAAAATAAACTGCTCTCACATTCGACATAATCAAAGGTGAATTAATTATGATCAACTGAGAGATACAGAAAAAGCATTTGCTAAACGTAAAAAAAAATGCTCTTAAATTGGGTATGAAGGGCACTTCCGTCCAATTAGAGGATATCTAGCAAATAGGAATCATTGTCAGTCACCATTTTGAGATTCAGGGAAAGGTCTGCCATTACTTCCTTTCAAGTCAAAATTGGCAATGTCTGATAACATGAGATTTAATGTAGAAAATTCAAGTTACAAATTATTAGAATGAATAAGGTTCTAATGTTTGCTAGATGCAAAAATTGCTGTACAAAAGTCAACCGCATTGCTCTAAATGCAGCAAATATGGAAAAGAATTTTTGTCAACAAATAGTAAGTACTTAGAAACCAATTTACTAAAAGATATATAAATCTTTGTGGAGGAAATTGTAAAAGTTTCTTTAAAGAACTGAAGACTTTGAGGTACTTTGTTTTCAAGATTATTTTTCAAGACTGAAAATTACAAGCATATTAATCTTCAAATGTTGTATACTTTCAAAACATTAATTAAAAATCACAATTTTTTATTCTTAACTGATGTTCTCTTTAAATATTGTATAGAACTGTAAAGTACAAGGAATATCAAAGTCATTTTTTAAAAATAAGATTTTTTTATTGAAAATAGATATTTTTGTAAAATATATTCTAATTATGGCTTCCTCTTCCCTAACTCCTCCCAGTTTCTCTTCAACTCCCCTTCTGTCTGAATCCATACCCCCCCTTAGAAAACAAACAGGCATCTTAAGGAATAATAATAAAATCAGATAAAATGAAACCGAACAAACTAGAATAGGACTAAATAAATAGCAAAAGAAAAGGAGCCAAAGAGAAATCATAAGAAACACATACAGATGCAGAGACACATAAGAATTCCATTCACACACATAAGAATCCCACAAAAAAAAAAAACAAAATAACCATAATGTGAAAGGAAGGTTAAAAAGATGCCCTGAGATGACATTATGAAACAAAGAGCCTCCAAATACGCCTTTGAGTTAGCTTTGTGTTGGCACAGGACATACCCTTGCGAGTGGTTTGTTCCCAATGAGATCAATTGGAGATGACTTCCAGGTTAGCGGTGAGGCACATATCCAATTCTCTTTTTAGCTCTAGGCCCTTATCTGAGGCAGACACATGCAGGCCCTGTGCATGCTCTCTCAGTCTTTGATGTTGTAATTTGTGAAAGGTTTGTCAATCTTTTTGATTTTCCTAAGGAACCAACATTTTGTTTCATTGATTTTTTCATGTTGCTATTGTCTGTTTTTTTAGCCCTGAGTTTGATTATTTCTTGCCATCTACTCCTTTGGGGTCTGACTTCTTTTTGTTTTATTCTAGAGCTTTCAGGTGTGCTGTTGTTATTAGTATGATATCTCTCCAATGTTTTTACATAGGCACATAGCCCTATTATCTTGTTTCTCAGTACTACCTTCACTGTGTTCCCTAAGTCTGATTGTGTTGTGTTTTCATTGTCATTCAATTCTAAAAAGTTTTAAATTTATTTTTAATTTCTCTCCTGAGTTGTTCTATTTCCATGAGTTTATAAGCTGTTGATATCCAGCTTTAATCTGTGCTGCTCACATAGCATGCAGGGTGTTATTTCAATTTTCTTGAATTGTTGTCTAAAGGAGTCCCATTGGAATTCCCAAACAACTCAGTCTGTTGCCCAGAGCATAGGCTGATTTTTACAAACTGAAGGCAAGGCCACATTGCTGAAGACAACACCTACGCCACCCATTAACATGGAGAAGTCAACATAGAGTCTGTGTGCCTACTCAGACTGGAGCCTGGGTAGAGACTTCACCCCTACCAGCTTCCCTCTTTGGTACAGAAAGGTACTCTGCATGCTACCAAAAGAGAACCATAAACAGTCACACAGTCACAAAGCCTTTACTACAGCGGGATCCTGCCTGTGAGAGATGCTACGGCAATGGTGGCACAAAGTTGTGGGAGTAACCAATCCATATTTAATTTGACTTAAGGCCAAATTAAATTTGACTCTGCTTAGGTGACCAAGAACTTGAGACTAGATAGCCGAGGGACTTAGGGTAAAACCAAATAATACTGTTCTAAAAACAAAAACAAACAAATAAACTAGCAATAAAATTACTCCTAAAGACATTCTACTCTACTCATAGAGAAGCGCCCTCCTGTAGCAGATGAGAACAAGCACAGAGACCCACAGCCAGCCATTATACAGAAAGTGAGAGACCTTGAAACACATATCCCAAGGTGGGATGGCTCCGTCAAACCCCTCTGCTCAGGTTTCAGGGAACCTTGTGGAAGAGGAGGCAGAAAGAGTGTAAGAGCCAGAGGGATGCACTAAGAAAACAAGGCCCTCTACATAAACATGACCAAACACATATGAACTCACAGAGACTGTGACGGTATGTGCAAGGCCTGCATGGGGTCTGTACCTGTCCCTTTGCACATATACCAGAGCTTCCAATTTCGTGTTTTTATGGGCTTTCTGAATTTGTGATCCTGCGTGTCTCTATCACACCTTAGGCTCTTTCCTTTCTGTTTGTCTTGTCTAATTCTAATGTGTTAGCTTTTGTTTTCTTTATATTATTATATTATATTATTATCCCTTAGAAGCTTATTTTCTGATGAGAGACAGAAAGCAGGTGAATCTGGATGGGAGGGAAGGTGGAGAGGATCCTGGAGTAGTAGAGGTAGGGAAGCCATAAACAAGATATGTTATGACCCCTAGTCGTTGGAAGACTTGATAGAAGAAACTGTGACAGGCTTTCTAGCAGAACTGGCTTCAGTTAGTTCCGGAGTTGTCTATGTGAAGAAGATAAAGTGGAATCTTTCACCGTGCTTCCCATGCCTTCATTTCCAGAGTGTCCTTCATTCAAATAATGCATCCTGACTCTCAGCCTTAGTGAATTCAAAGCAAAATCCACTTATCCGGCCTCCTTTCTGATTTGGAAATCTCTGAAGCTGGTTAGAAATAATTATGAGCCATTCTCCTTGGCCTCTCGTCAGCTCTCATTGTCCACCACATTCAGAGAGTCCGGTTTTATCCCATGTTTTTTCAGTAGCAGTCCAGCTGGCCTTGGTGAGCTCCCAATAGATCGGCCCCACTGTCTCAGTGGTTGGGTGCACCCCTCATGGTCCTGACTTCCTTGTTCATGTTCTCTCTCCTTCTGCTCCTCATTATAACCTTGGGAGCTCAGTCCGGTGCTCCAGTGTGGGTCTCTGTCTCTATCTCCATCCATTGCTAGATGAATGATGGAGGTGGTTCTTGTATTTTATCTGTTGCTTTCATTGGTTAACTAATAAAGAAAACTGCCTTAGCCCATTTATAGGCCAGCCCTTAGGTGGGTGGAGTAAACAGAACAGAATTCTGGGAGAAAGAAGCCGAGTCAGGAGTCGCCATGATTCTCGCACTCCAGACAGACGCAGGTTAAGATCTTTCCTGGTAAGCCAGCTCGTGGGCTACACAGAATATTAGAAATGGGTTAGATCAATATGTAAGAGCTAGCCAATAAGAGTCTGGAACTAATGGGCCTGGCAGTGTTCAAAAAAATACAGTTTCCGTGTAATTATTTCGGGACATAAGCTAGCCATGCGGGCGGCCGGGTGCCGGGGACGCAGCCCAGCCGCACATATTACAACAGATGAAGGTTCTATGGCGATATGCAAGATATTCATCAGTATGATTATAGGATAGGTTCATTTCAGGTTCCCTATCCTCAGGTGCCCCAATGAACTAACTGGGGACATTGCCCTGGGCATCTGGTAGCCATTCCAAGTTCAAGTCTCTTGCCAACCCTTAGGTGACTCCCTTAACTAAGGTTTCCCTGCTCCCCTATCCAACCTTCCTTTATCCCCAATCATCCCGTTTCCCCCAGTTCCCCTCATCCTCTCCTTCACACTTTTCCACGGGAACTTTCATCTGGCGATGGATCGAGAGAGAGAGAGACAGAGACCCAATTTGGAGCAACGGTCTGAGCTCTTAAGGTCCAAATGAGGAGCAGAAGGAGGGAGAACATGAGCAAGGAAATCAGGACCACGAGGCGTGCACCCACCCACTGTGACAGTGGAACTGATCTATTGGGAGCTCTCCAAGGCCAGCTGGACTGGGACTGAATAAGCATGGGTTGAAACTGGACTCTCTGAACATGGCGGACAATGAAGGCTGATGAGAAGCCAAGGACAATGGCACTAGGTTTCGATCCTAATACATGAACTGGCTTTGTGGGAGCTTAGCCTGTTTGGATGCTCACCTTCCTGGACCTAGATAGAAGTGGGAGGACCTTGGTCTTCCTGTAGGGCAGGGAATTTGGACTGCTCTTCAGTATCGAGAGGGAGGGGGAATGGACTGGGGGGAGGAGAAGAAGAGTGGGGATAGGGGAAGGGGAGCGGGGGGAGGGGGCAATATGTGGGAGGAGGGGGAGGGAAATGGGAAACGGGGAGCAGTTGGAAATTTTAATTAAAAAAGAATAAAAAAAAAGAAATAATTATGAGCCTGTAAAAAATATGCTATTGTTGAACAAATTATAAGATTAACGTATTGGTTTAGAAAGAATAAAATAGTGTTGAATATCAGACACTTCAAATTGCACACCCTTTAAGGGTTGCAAATTGTCTTAGCCTAAAAACTGAAAGGTGGCAAATACTAAATAATTGTTGCCAAGCAACTGGAAGAAAATAATGAAGGGCATATATAGTAATGCACAGTCAGATCAGACTGACACATTGGAAAATCAAAACTGGAGCTGTAAGAACTTATGATTTTACATGCAAAATGTATGTCATAATGAACATGTAAGACAAGCTCACTCGAAAGTCATTTCATTTATACATAAGTCTAAAAAACATCTAAATGAATTGGATTTATATTGGTTGATACTTTATAACAAATTTTATTCATTTATCTTTATTAATAATATATACTTTATTCACTAAAAATTTTCGTCAAATTAATTTTGATCATGTTTTCTCCTTCCTCCCACTTCTCTTAGCTCTTACCCACCTCCCCAACTTCATTCTTTCTCCCAGAATACATACACAAAACACATGCAAAACACAAAATCCCACAGCTAAGCATGAAAACAACCTTCTTTAGAGCAGGAAAGGTGGGCGTTCGACTTCCAACCTTAGCCTGTGTCCTTTGGAGCCAAAGATACACCCTGCATCATTTAGCTGCTGCTCAGTCTGTTTCCTATAGACACTGCACATTCCATAAGGGGGAGGATGTTGTTTTGTCCGCTGGCCCCATTGTAAGTTCTCAGTAAATATGTTTAATAAAGTAATGTATAAAACTAGTAACTTGGTAAGGAATCAGAGAAAATTTAATAATGTAGAAAGTCCCAAATAGAGGAGTGGTAAAGATGTCAAGAGAATTCACTCCACAGCATTAAGCCAGTGTGCTCTGAAGCCACACTGCAACGAACGGCTGTGTTATTGCTTGTAGCTGAAAACCCCTGCAGGAACTCTGGTACACACAAAATGCAGCACACGAACTAACATTAGGTGAGCACATGTGCTCTTTATTTTCTACTCCTCGATCTTTCACCTGGTTTCGCTTTCTTCAAAGGTTCTTTAGGTTTTGCTATAGGAAAGGCCAGGTACTCATTTAATTACGTCTTCAGACTGACAGACTTCAGAGAGGCATAGGAAGGGACATAATTGTTATATAACAACAGAGACAGATGTGTTCGTTAAATTGAGGAGACTCTTTTGCCTCTCTCTGACAAATGAGACTCACTTCACTGTAACTCTTACTAAAAACCCATCCACCCAAAGCATAGTTTAACAGTTTCCATGGACTAGAAGCTAATTGTGTCGAGGCATATAGTTCAGAGAACACTGATAATTCAGAGGAGATAGGAATGAACACACTCAACCCATTCTTTTGAATATTTATCAGGCATGGTTTAGTCTGCACCTCTGAGCCTTCTACTTGCGGGTGAGGTAGGTTTAATTTAAGAAAAGAGTCAAGTCTGACAAGTACAGCAGATGATTAGTGTGAGAGAGCACAGAGCGTCTTATAGGAAATGCCAGCGGTAAGGAGGCTGACTTCCTGTGCAGCTGAAACCAGACTCTGCTGAAGTAATGCAGTTGCTAAGGGTGAGCACAAAGTTTTGTGTGTAAGTTCCCATCTTCTCTGTTCTCTGTGCCCTCTGACCCCATTTCTGAACTCAATAACCTGGTAAAGATCTTAAACTGGCATGCAGGGTTTTGCTCTTTGACTTCCTTCAGCAGCAAGGCTACCATACAAGAAATCAACCAATACTTTTTACCTGAAAGTATCTGAGAACCTCTGCTGTCATGGGGATGGGGAAGATGTGGGAAGGCCAGAAAAGCTGGGGCTCAGAGAAGCCACGTGAAACCTTACAAACTTCTGGAAAAACGATTACAAAATAAGTCCCTTCACTTGGTGACCACAGTGACATGAAAACAACCCCAAGCCTTCCTGAGAGCCACATGTCTAGTCATTTTATTTTTTGAAAAAAATTCAAAGACCCAACTGTGATGACTTCTTGAAGTCAGTAGCTGAGCAAATATTTTGTATTTTTAGTTACAAAAATATTTTATGATCTTGGCTCAAAAATGTTTCATCACAAAAATGATCCTGCTATTCCTGAAGCAAAGTCAATCTGAAAGGAGGTTTCAGGATGGGCAAAGATGAGCAGCAAACTGAACACTCAGTAGCAAAATACATATCAATGAGAAAAGACTTTAATATTCAAACTCAAATCTTGAACTCATACCTGGAGGGGCGGGAGTGTCAAGTAAAGATTCTTTTTTTTTTTTCCAGACAGGGTTGTTGTGTTTAGGTTCTCTGCATAACAGCACTGGGTGTCCTGGAACTCTCTTTGTAGACCAGCCTGAACTTGAACTAACAGAAATCAGCCTGCCTCTGCGCCCCGAGTTCTTGGATTAAAGGTGTGTGCCACCACACCTAGAAGGCAAGAGTCTTGACAAGAACACTCTTTTGCTACTTCCTTCCTGAGGGCAGAGCATCCTGATGTCTGCTGTTTGGGCAGGGATGCAGAAGGGAACCGCTGGTACCAGCATGTCAGGAAGTGATAGGACCTGCAGCTGGGCTGAAAACAGCCTCTGGGGTGGTGTTTGAACACTAGGAGGGTAGTGTGGAGGGACTTGACAGATTCAGGAAAACTGCAAAACACAACAAAGCGGACACTTGCTTGAATTTGAATTTCAGATGAAGTATTTATAGTGCTTTTGAGTAAATACACAGATATACAGATGCACTAAATATATGTCTCAGGTTTTCCTGTAAAACATCAGATAATAAAGGAAATACCCCTCTCATTCATAAAAATATCAACAAAGCATTTTATTAGAATACCAAAGCCACAGCAAACACTCATCTGGAGAACAGTGCTCAGTTCCTTTCCTGTACATTAAAAACAGTATGTTAAAATTCTAGAGGAAAATTAGTTTTTCTTGATTGGTTCAGAATCAAAGAAATCAGGCAGGTGAGCTGACCATGCATTTAGACTTTCATCTTCTGGAGAACTGGGATACCCATCTGATGAAGGCGTAAATCACAAACAATCCCACACCAGTTTGGAATTATGATTAAGTCTAGTCGCCGGAAGCGGAGTAGGAAACAAAGAGAGGGCAAGGAGGGAAGTGGCCACTTTTTTTAAGAGAGAGACCATGCCCCAATGGGCTGGTATCTCAGCGGCTATTGGCTGGAGGAGCGGAAGCATCTCCCGCAACACCCATCCCTTTGAAGGAGCAGTCAGTGTGGCAGGGAATAGAATGGCATTTCTGCTCTGAAGAAGGCCACAGATGGCACCGCCTGGTGCCTGTGAGAAACAAACCTCTGTAGTTGGATCTTAACCAGGCTAAGACCAATCCAAGGAGCACTATGGGAAATGGTATGACGCGAGATGGACCTGTACCACTGTAAATTACCTAACATCATCTGGTCTCAGTTTCCCCAATTGCTACACAACAGAAGTGAATATCTGTCTCACAAAGTATGATTTGTGATTTTAAAAAAAGCAGTAGGCAAAAGCCTAGGGAGAGTGGGACCTTCCCATTTGAGTTGTAACTTCTTAATTCCTAGAATAGATTTTCCTAAGAGAGAGGGCAGGAGGAAGGACAGGATGGCAGAGAGGGAAGGAAGGAGGGAGGGAGAAGGGAAGGTAGAGAGGCTTTATTTTGGAAGGAATAGCTATATTAAAGGCACTCCTCAACAGGACTGCTCCTTGCTATTTGTGGAAGTAATTGGCATTGTTCTCTCTGAGCTCTGCATAAAAAGCAAATGAACCAATCTTGTACAGATTGACACTGTATGAATGAACTCATTTAACTCTCAGTCCAAAAGCTGTTGCTCGGGAGAGAGAGCTGCTTCGCCTGACGGAAGAAACAGAAGGTCCTCTTCTCGTCCTCTAAGCAGCAGCCCTGCCCCTGTGCCTCCTGACATGGCTCTCTTCTGGGTCCTGGTATTTATAGAAGACATTTAACGCTAAAATAGTTCTTTAAGGTGAGAAGTTGAGGGAGTAGAATGAACCTTCTTTGACCCAGACTTCATGATGAAGTCTTTGAAGGACTCGGTCGCTGCAGCTTGGCATATCTTTCCTGAGCAAGCGACAGGCTACTTGAAGGGTCTGTCATATCAGAAGGCAGAGGTTACACTCTGTTTACAGTGCTTCTCTAGGATGCCATGCATATGGATCTGGATGTGACCGGTGATCCCTTTGCCTATGCTAGCAAAATGTTGAGGTAATTTTTTTTTTTTGCCTGAATGGTATTCCTTTTGTCTCAAATTATCCCCTTCCTTCTTTCCTTATATTTCTACCCAGTTCTAGCTTGTCCCTACCAGCAGGGCAAGTGTCACTATGCCGCTTTCCCATTCCTTTAGGCACCATGCATGTGTTTGTTTAGAGCTTTTATCTCTCCGGTTCAGGCTGGCTGTTGGTGTGTGTGCCCAGTGCCCAGCCCTTTCCTGGGATTAGAGTTTAATGGGAACAATGGGACCATGTCACTCATCTCTGTGCAGATAAACTTTGAGAGTCAGCAGTGGACACCTAGTCAGTCATTGTTGAATAAAGAGATTAGAGAGTCGCTGGCAAAGCTAACACTTGGTTGATGTGCTATTTTCTAGGGCAGCTGTAACTGAGCGCTGCAAAGAGAGTGGCTCAAGAAACAGATTCTTCTTCTTCTTCTTCTTCTTCTTCTTCTTCTTCTTCTTCTTCTTCTTCTTCTTCTTCTTCTTCTTCTCCTTCTCCTTCTCCTTCTCCTTCTCCTTCTCCTTCTCCTTCTCCTTCTTCTTCTCCTCCTCCTCCTCCTTCTCCTCCTCCTTCTTTTTTAAATAGTTCTGAGGCAAGATGTCTGAAATTAAGGTGTTAACAGACCACAATCCTTCAAAAACTCCTAGGGCAGTGGTTCTCAATCTGTGGGTCAAGGCCCCTTGGCCAGGCCTCTATTTCCAAAAATATTTACATTGCAATTCATAACAGTAACAAAATTACAGCTATGAAGTATCAATAAAATAATTTTAGGGTTGAGGGTCACTGCAACGTAAGGAACTGTATTAAAGGGTCACAGTATTAGGAAGGTTGAGACATGCTGCTCGAGGAGAAAACCAAAGCTTCAACAACAACCAAGTGCTCTTTGTCTTGTGGAAATAAAATTCCACATCTACTTCAGTCTTCACTCAACACCCCTGAATAAACCTTCTCCTTCATATAAAGATTCTGCTCATATTTGGTTAAGTCCGACTCTACTCTGGACCTCATTGTCATCCATCCCATCTGCAGTGATCCTCCTCTCAGTAAGTTCACATTATAACATACTGGGGGGCAGGACTTCGACATATTGACTGGAGGTAAAACTGCACAGTGGGCACTGTCTCTATCATACATATGATTCCAAATCAGTTTGGAAGTAGAAACTCAGAGGTGGATTTAATGAATAGTAGCCAGAAGAGAACTATTAGGGGAAAGGGATGTGGATAAAAGAGGAAATACATCCATCAAGTGGTATAAAGACTCCTCTCATCTAGATGTCTCTTTCTAATATTTAAATTGTAGTAGGAGCCGCGGGCTGTGTTCCTGCCGCCCCAGCTCCTGGTCGCCTGGCTAGCTTATGCCCCGAAATAACAACACACAAACTGTATTCTTTTTAACACTGCCTGGCCCATTATATCTAGCCTCTTCTTGGCTAATTCTCATGTATTAATTTAGCCCATTTCTAATAATCTGTGTAGCACCCCAAGGTGCTCTTACCGGGAAGATTCTAGCTTATGTCCATCCTGGGTCCGAGCTTCATCGCATCTGCTCTGGAGCACAGCGGCATGGCGTCTGCCCCAGAGAGGAGAGGAAATGGCGTCTTTGCTCACTTCCTCTTCCTCCCAGCATTCTGTTCTGTTTACTCCACCCACCTAAAGGCTGGCCAATCAAATGGGCCAAGGCAGTTTGTTTATTGACAAATGACCTTTCTCCATCATTAAATGAAAGAAAATTCATTGAACAGAAGGCTTTAAACTTGCCAGTGGAAAGAACTATCATGTAGTCTTTATCCATATCTGATTCAGATGTCAGATTTAGAAACGGTCGTTATTGTTTCTTTAATATATTACATTAATATAAAATAATGTATTCATTAATATAAGCTGACAGCTTGACTTCTAATAGTTTTCGTCAGTGCCAAGGGTGAAAGCAGGTTAATTAATGAATTTGTGAGGACAGCAAGGGGTTGTGCTGAAAGGGACAGTGGGGTATTGAAGGCCTAAGATGTGAGGAGGGTGTGTGTTGGCTTCACTGCAGAAGACATTCCCTGGGCTCCTTGGACATTAGCCATTCGCAGTCTGGCTCAAGGTAGAAGCTACGAGGATCCTATACACCGTGTCAACACACCTGATGGGCCCAGCAATGGTAGTAACAGATGAAACAGTGGTAGGTGCCAATGTTGGGTAAAGAGGAATCGCCATCATAGGCCCAATGTCTTCTGCAGTCTTAGAGCATGAAGGAGGAATTAGATGACCTTAGCCATGTGGACTTTCTCAGAACACTGTGTGGTTAAGGCACACTGCTAAGAAATGGTGAACTGTCTTGCTTAAACACAAAATATTGACCAGGCAGTGGTGGTGCACGCCTTTAATTCCAGCACTCAGGAGGCAGAGGCAGGCGGATATCTGAGTTTGAGGACAGCCTGGTCTACAGAGTGAGTTCCATGGAAGCCAGGGCTACACAAAGAAACCCTGTTTCAAAAACCTAAAAAACAACAACAACAACAAAAAAACCAAAACCAAAATATTGGTGGAATTAATACTAATTTTTCATTTGGAGGAGGAAAGGGAAAGATTTTTTTTAATGAAATTCTGCTTAAAGAGAACATACAGAGAGATGAATGAAGTCTGAGGATTTCATATCTTAAGCAGTAGAGTATCTCTATTTTCCTAGACCTGTGAAAACAAGACAGTTTTCTAGGGTGAAGCCTAACTATTGGCTGTGAAAAAATGTCCTCTAGAAACAGGACTCAGATGGAGTCTTTATGTTTTCTTCATCAAAAGAATACTTTCCCTAAGGCCCCATGTTCATGTGGGAAGCTCTTTGGGATTCTCTTTGAAAAGTGAACTAAATCCTGGATATGTGGGTTCTTATTCTTCTAAAGACTCATTTATTTTTATTTTCTGTGTCTCAGCCTCAGTGTTTTGCCTGTAGGTATTTGTGTCTCGCACAATGTGTGATCTGGAGCTGTGATCATCTGGAACTGGAGTTACAGACAGTTGTGAGCTGCCCTGTGAGTGCTGGGAACCAAACACAGATCTGCAAAAGCAGCAAGTGCTCTTAACCACTGCCCATTTCTTCTAGAACCATCTACCAGGCCAAGCACTCGTGAACATCTGGGAGCGGGGTATAGCTGTGTCTTTGGGCAAACACTGAGGAAACCACTAGCAACTAGAACATATGTGATTTCAAGGTGAAAATTTTTTGTTTTCCCTTAAGTAGGATACTTCATAAGGAGTATGTTTAATATTGAACAATGTAGCCATATTTTTGAAAATGTTTTAAATTCTCCTAATATTTCCTTATAAATATGTTTTTAGAGCAGTACTGATTTCTTGGACTCAGTAAAGAAAGATCACTGTGCAGCATCATGTTGTAACAACTGGTCAACCTATAACAGGTAAAGCTTGTTATGACAACTGGTCAACCTACAACAGGTAAAGCCTGTAAACACGAAGTACACCATCCACATGATGTTCTTTTATTTTGTTAAATAAAACAAATATGAAAACATGATAGGGGAAATTAAATTAAATGATGATCTTATTTTTTAAGAACAAGACGATTCTATTCAATACATGATTTTTTTTTTGTAAAAAAAATGACTCTATCTTTCATGATTCTAGAAAGAAAACAAGTTATGAAGATAGACCTTCTGTATTTTTGGCTGGTAAGAGCCAAAAAAGTAAACAAACCAACAGGGTCTGTAGTGTGAATTCTAATTGGTTTTAAAAATAAAAATCTGTAGTCAGACACAGGGGTTAATGCTAAAGATCAGAGAAGCAGAGCAGCCAGCCACTAGTTCTTACCTCTACTGAATCCTCAGACCAATGGGGCAATACTATCCCTACTAATCCTCAGAGTAAATGCTGTCTCTATGAATTCTCAGACTGAATCTCCTTTTTCTCTCCTCTTACCTTATATTCTTCTCTCCACCCAGCCATTTCATTTCCTGTCTCCACCTCCCTAGTGCTGGAATTCAAAGTGTGAGCCACCACTGCTTGCCTCTGTTTCTTTTTTAGATGCATTCAATCTGGTGTTGCCCAGGGTGGCCTTGAACTCACAGAGATCTGTCTGTCTCTGCCTCCTGAGTGCTGGGATTAAAGGTGTGTGCCATCACTTCCTGGCCTCCTAGATCTGCACTTTAATCTTCAGGCAACCTTTCTTTGTTAAAGTACAAACAAAATATCACCACAGGGTCAAGATAGAAAGAGAGAGTAGAGGTTGTGGAGTGAGGACAGCAATGAAAGACTCATGGATATCAGGATTGCCTGGTACCCAGAAGGACGTTCTGAATGCTGGGATTTGTCTTGAAAAGAGCAAAGTTGGGAAGATGTGTTACAACCTTCTGTCTAATTTAAGAAATATGTTAGAGAGAGCAAGTAGGAAAGAGACGGATAAACCTTGTATAGAAGGGAATGACAAACGCAGATCTAAGCTGGCCGGGGAGTGGGGGAAGAGCTGAGGGTCTGGGCAGCTGGATATATGATAAGTAAGATGCTAGGGAAGGCTAAGGATGTGACAGATTGATTGTGGGCACAATGACACAAATGTTAATAGACCAGAGGCAGATGCTGTGGAAGGGACAGCACTTAGGGTGCTGACTGAATCTCTGCACTGTGGGCCAAAAATATAGGCTGTGTGCCTACACGCAGCTGTGGTCCTAACCCAAGATGGGGGCTCTTTCCAATTTACAGAGTGCAATGTGGTAGTGCCTTGGCCAGTAGCATTTCCTCTGATCGCGTTTTGACTCAGAACTACGCATGTCTCTTTTTCTTCCAATAGTTGAAAGCAGAGTTCTCTAGCTCACCCATTCTATACAGCCTGGAGCCTGTACTGATTTTTGGCAAACAGTAATTTTAAAAATCTTAACTGCATTCGTATGTGCGTGCATGCATGAGTGCGTGTGTGGGCATGTGTGCACATGTGGAGGTAAAGACAGTGTCTTGGGATCAAGCTCAGGTAATATAGCTCGGTGGCAAGTGGCTCCACTCATGTGGGCATCCTACCAGGTCTTCAAGCCATTTTTGATGGGGAATTGATAAACTGGAGGAAGTCATTAGGCTACTATTGGTTTCTTTCCTCATTGCTGTGGTCAAATACATGATACAAATCAATTTGAGGAGAGAACGGTTTATTTGGCACACTATACCTGGATTTTCTCTGGTATATTGTTGTTTGGACAACCTTTTTCTTATTAATAAATTGAGCCTCTTTCAACTTTTACCCTGATGGAGCAGCAGTGGATTGGTTTGACTTATGTTTTATTTTCAAGTAAAAATTTTATTGGATTAACTTTAGGTTATGGAAAAGTTGCAATGCAGACTGGAAGGCTGGGAAACAGTTCACAAAACCCCTTATTTCTATCGTCCACTCTAGGGTTGCAGGGTTCTCAAGGTCACCTTTATTTCTAACATCAGTCGCAAGTTCAGAGTTCACCCAGACCATCTTCTGATTTGTAGTTCATTGGAGAGGGTTGTAGAATGCTCTGTGGTCTGTTTTTCTCAAAACTGTCGTCATAGCAAAACAACACAAATGGAAATCAGCCAAGGGAGAGAAGGGCGTGGTGAAGGACAGGGAATGCCAGCTCAGGACTTCCACCTGTGTCTCAAGTGGAGTCAGCTACTGTGGTGATTTCTGGCATGCTTCAGACATGATTGGACAGATGCTTACCTAAGTCCAGGGTCTAAAATTTACATCAGGGCTCAGTCACATGGAAACAGTTGGCCATCTCTCTCCAGTGGCTCAGAAGGGAAAGGCTGATGTGGTGTGATTTACAGCCTGTATTTAATCATATTGTTAGATTATCTGTTATGGTAGCATGCCCCAAGTTAAAAAATAAAACAACAGAAGTAGGTCAGATATTTCTAAATTGAAGACTACCTCTTAGGAGCTGAGAAAGCAAGGGTTGGTTCTCTATAGACATCCCAATAAAAGTCTAAATGAATCCTTTTCAGTACTGATAGGCTACTCCTTGGTGGTGATAACAACTACTGAAGTCATTCGTGAGCGTTAGCTTCAGTTGCTGCAACAACATTTTAAGGTGTCTGCCCTGACATTTTACAGAAGCTGGTGTCATAGGAGAAATAAAAACATCCCAAGCCACCAAGTCGGATTTCAGAGCTGTCCTGACACTGTGGCCCATCCTTCTGCCTTTTATCCCTTGGGGTCTATAAGGCAGGAGCTCCTCCTTTGTCTTGGAAGCCTTTATCTGGATTCTGTACAGTAAATAGGCTCATTATACATGACTTCTTATAGTGTCGAGCTTCTGGACTAGCCATACCCATATGCCATTTATTTTCCTTTCCCTGGAGCCATGCTAGGAATCAAATACTGGGCATCCAAGGCCTCGTGTATCTAAGGCAAACTTGCCAACACTCTACCACTGAACTATATTTCTATCCCGGAACATTGTTTTAAGAGAAATGTAATGTTAATACAAATTTTCATTGATATACTTCATAGTTCTACCTTTCTAATTGTTGCAGAACATATTTAGACTTATGTGCCTTCTGTTTTCTCTTAGCATTAAAAATGTTTCTTATCCATATCTTGTTAATAGTTAAATACAGTTTTCACTCCCCTCATGAAAAATCATCAACTTTCTGCTATACTGATTTGGTGTTTATATAAATTCAGAACTCAGTTTTATTTTCACTTTTAGAAGACATTTTTATTTTATTTATTTCTTTTAACCCTGGCTGTTTTGGAACTCAGAACTTAACCAGACTGGACTTGAACTCATAGAGATCAGGAGGCTCTGCCTCCTGAGTGCTGGATTATTTAAAGGTATGCACTCCTCCACCCCATCTGAGATCAGTTTTAATTCTTATTAAGGATTTGGCATCCTACTCCACATATACTAGCTCAGCAATGTTCAAAACCTCCCTATTTGCAATGGGTAGGAAGTAGAAAGAACTTAAGCATTCTTCTACAGATAAAGGGTAATAAAATGTGGAACATATGCACAATGTAGTACTACTCAGTGTAAAGAAAAATGAAATCATGAAATTTGCAGGTAAACAGATGAATCTATAAATGATTATATTGAGTGAGGTAATCCAGACCTGGAAAAACAAAACATTGCATGTTCTCTATTATCAACAGTTCCTAGCTCCAAATCTTCAGTTGTGAATCTATGGCATGGAGTAACCACAGAAGCTAGGAAAGTATAAAGGGACCATGAGTGGTGATGGGAGTTTGGGAGAGAACTAGAAAGATATAAATGATTTGAAGAGGAGAAGGATGCATGCACCTCCATCTGCAGAGGAGGCTAATACAGAAGAAGAAGGGGGATAAAGAACAAATAACAGCAAGTTTGTTTGATAAAACCTCAAGGAATAATGCTATTTTATATTTGCATAAAATTAAAAACATCTGTCTATCTATCTATCTATCTATCTATCTATCTATCTATCTATCTATATCTTAAAGGAAGTTAAGCCACTTGGACTGACAGTTTTACCTATTAGAACCATAGACTAACAAAACCCCCAGGATCAGGCACAAGAAACCCTCCTTTTGAATGGTTGGTCAGGATAGTCCAAACAATATAGACTATCAATATAGGCCTTGATTGCCTTTCAGGCGTTGAGGGTAGTGTCTACTGCCGAAGATACCACAATACAGGACTCAGATGATCAGAGTTAGGTCTGGCCTAAAAGCCTCATTTTGTTTTAAAGCAGAACCATGTAGGCCCTTCCCTGAAAGGTGCAGCAGAGACCTGCCACAGGCAGAGTTAAGGAGAGTGTTCTGTCCTGTGCATTATAGCAATTAGTGAATTGAAGCCTAGGCCACTGCAGGTGGTGGATACAGGGGTGAAGCTAAAGCCAAGTCAGGAAACAAGAACTGCGTATTCTCAATATTTCAAATAGCTGTGGATAAGCCTGAGCCGGGAAGGCTGACTGAGAGCAACTACATGTACACATTTCCAAGGAGACTGCAATTAAGTCATTCCCACCCACTACCACGTTAAGATGAGAAAACTGGAGCCTGATGTTAGGGGCAAAATTAATAATAGCGGCAACAACAGCTACCACTTCTTAGGAGGTTTCTGGGTGGCAGGTTGTGTTAAACACAAATGCATTAGACCATTTATTCCTCAGATGAGCCAGACGGGGTAATTATATATATATCGTCTCTAAACTGAGGATTACAGTTTATCAAGATTAAATAACTTGACCAAAGGCACACAGTTGCTAACTGCTGCAACCAGGAGTTGTGTCAAAGGAATCTATAGCTAAACTTTTCACCTTAACTATCACGTACTGTCTTAGCAAGGACCAAGAGCCAATGATGGAACTGTAAGAGAGACCAATTTTTCTACCATTATAAATTGAAAATCTCAAAAAAAACCCCAAAACTATGTTCTTACATCTCATGTAATTATATTAATATTTTCCGGGAACAACCATGGAACAACCATGTTGCCAGGCAACAAGAAGAGGTAAGACAGCTAGGAGTCTCAGAAGGCTTCTGTCTTAGTTAGGGTTTCTATTGCTAGAGAGACACCATGGTTATGATAACTCTTAAAAAGGAAAACATTTAATCAGCTCTGTCTTAGGTTTAGTCCATTATTGTCGTGGTGGGAAGTATGGCAGTGTGCAGGCAGACATGGTGTGGACAGGAGCTACAATTTCTATTATGATCCACAAGCAGCAGAAAGAGACTGTCACACTCTTTGTGGCTTGAGCATTTGAGACCTCAAGGCCCACCCCTAGTGACTCACTTCCTCCAACAAGGCCACACCTGCTCCATCAAGGTCACATTTCCTAATAGTGCCACTCCCTATGGTCCTATGGGGGCCTTTTTTATTCAAACCACCACAGCTTCCTTGGACTTCTTGGGGGAAATTAATCCAGTCCTCTGGTAGGAAAACCTAGTTCCTTTAACAGAGGCATCCATCCATTCCTGAGGGTTTTGTTTCTATGACCCAACACCCCACACCAGACTCCACTTCCTCCTACTGCCGCATTAGAACCCGAGCCCAGCACATACACTTTCAGGGAGACACACCATAGTCAAACCATAGCACTTGGTGTACATGATTTAGATATGTGGCCAAGGGACTTAGAACACTGGTCAATATGCATTACAGCCAAAAACATTTGTGGAACATGTATAGTCTATTTTTAATTAGAACAGAGATATAAAAACTTACATGCATATGTATTAGAGTTCTCTAAAGAAACAGAACTTATATATTAGACTATTTAGACTGGTTTACAGGTTGTGGTCCAGCTAGTCCAATAATGGATGTCTACCAATGGAAGGTCCAAGAATCAATAACTGTCCAGTCCATGAGGCTGGATAGCTCAGCTGGTCTTCAATATATACCAGAATCCCAAATAAGTAGTCTCTAATGCCAGTAAATGAATGGACTTGCAAGTGAGAATAAGCAGGCAAAGAGAGCATTCTTTTTTCTTCCATGGCCTTTATATAGGCTGTCAGTAGAAAGTTGAGCCAGATTAAGGTGGATCTCCTTCCTTTAAAAGATCTAGACTAGATGTGGGTCTTCTCACTTCAGATGATTTAATTAAAAAAAAAATCCCTTGCAGCTATGCCCAGACTGGTGGGTCTGAGTCAATTTCAGATGTAGTCAAGTTGGCAGCCAAAAACACAGTGTATGTATCTTAAAGAGCATAGGTGAACCAAGGTTAAGGAAAGACTTATTTTTATGCCACAACTGCATGTAGCTGATTACTACAAGGACCAGATGTCACTGTATCTATTAGAAACTAGAATGTTACCCAGCATTCTTTGGGAAGTAAATATACGCATAAGTGGCTGTGTTTGTATATATGTATTAGGAGAGGAACTGTGGATTGTTTGTATATATGTATTAGGAGAGGAACTGTGGATTACTGGCTATTATGTGAGGCTCGAAAGTATACTAAGACATTTAATGTGCTTTATATTTGATGAACTGTAGTTTGGGTACCAATTAAATACATGGGCTTGCTTCTCATACATTTCATCAGTTGCATACGGTCCCTCCCTTTCCAAACCTCTTCCCTGGGGAACCTTTGATACCGCTTTCTACTCCTCTCCAGGATTTATGCCCCTTGCCGGGTTGTATTTGGTTGGAATTGTTAGACTTTGGGGGAACTATGCTTTCTCCTTCAGTTGTGTTCCTAAATGACTTCAGGAAAGGCTACCCTTCTTAGTTCTTACCACTCTCTAAATGTCCTTATTCACGTCAAACTAATTGGTACGTGGTCATTTTGTTCTCTTATAATACTTTGTACCATGGCTTTAGAGAGCTGTCATAATAATTTAGCCAGGAACCAGGTAAATACTCCTAGCTGAAAAGTTCAGAAGGCTAGATGTTAGTTTCTTTCAAGATAATAGTCTCTTGCAAAGAGAGACCTGGTGTGGGAAACTGGGGCTTTCATAGTCACAATAAGGATATGGAATCAAAATGCACCAACAGAAGTACTTACAAGTCTGTGCGAGGCTGGGGTGCTGATGGGTGCTGATGTGGCCGGGAGCTCAGTTGACTTGGGAGGAAGGACTGAGGCGTGGAGAAGAGCAGTGGCCATGGGTCATGGTATCAGGCCCCTGACAGCAGAGTGGCTACTTTAAAGGTCCCACGTGCTGCACAGAATCTCTTAACAAGGGTCTGGCTTTGACTGCTAGGTTGTTTTCATGGTCTGCAGCTGTCGGCTACCTTGCTTTAGAGTTTACTGAAATGAAGACCATATGGGACATATTGCAAAGAACCACACAGGAAGGAGCAGTTTTAACTTGATCAAAGGTGATGGCCTACTATAGGGTTTCAAACAACTTAATGTCACTAAAAAATGATTCTAAGGCTGCAATTAAATGAAATGAATTCATGACCTTCCTGGTGCCTTGGTATCATTTTTTAATTGTAAGGCAGTCTTAATTTGAGCGGCAGACATATTAGCTATAAGCTGGATAGTCTCATTTAAACAGTGAAGTGTTTAGTAGGGTAGTGACGTTTGTGGAGCTTGCAAACCAGTAAGTATAATGAAGATTAGAGTATTGTATGTCACCAAGGGGAAGCAGTGGTTGTAATCAGAGAAGTGGAGCAGGAAGTTGTGGTCAAAAGGTTGGAGAGGGTAGCATGTGAAGGTTTCAAGGGGCAGGCGGTCTTTTTCCAGACGTCAAAGGAGTTGAATGGCACAGAGCAGTTACGCAACTTCAACGTGTGACACAACCACACTGAAGAAGTCACACACGCTGGTGCTGCAGCAGTCACAGCAGTAGGCGGCTGCTCACAGGGACTCCAGAAAGTGGGCTCAGAAACTTCAAGAGCTGGGGCTGTAACATAGCTCCCACAGTACCCACCAGCAATGTGCCTAGCCTCCACTTAGCAGTTTAAATTTTGACTAACACAGTCAGAGAATGCTGCAGAGATGCAGGAAGTCAGGCACAGATTGAGAAAACCTCTGATCAGATATAAAATGTTAAAAAAAGGTGCTTAGGTGCTGAAAAAAGAAAAGAAAATGGGGATAGACAGTCATAGAAAAGGCAAATAGTTTAAAAATAATAAAGTGGAGCTTGTAAAAAGTGAATAAAGTAATATAAAAGGAATAAGCCACAAAAGGATGGGAAATACCATAACTCAAGGCACCTGGACCCTGTATGTTGCTTTGTTGACTTTATTTTTTTTGATTGCTGATGGACAAAGGACAAACACTGATGAGAGGCATTGGATTGTAGAAAAACTGCTAAATTAAAGTAAACTATATATTTTAAGAATGTTTTAACTTTATAATGGAAGCCCGAAAAATGTGTTGTATTGGGGGAGAGGTTATGCTTTTGTTTCCACAGGGAAAGAAAGCTGTGTATTTCTTCAAAATTAATAAAAATAAGATTTGATGGGGGAAACCTCCTAGAAAATCTTGGCTACAGATGTAAAAATAACCCCAAAATAAAAGCTACAAGGCAGGTGATGAATATACTGATCTCTCTACATGGGAATAGTTCTGAGACTGAATGAGACATGATAAATTTTGTTGGCATGACATGATTTTACATGCCTTCTTTTTATATTTCATGGATAGAGGTTTGGTTATACAGTCCAAACAAACTAATAAAGTTAACATATGACTTTTACTTGGTCAAACAGGCAACAGGAAATTATCTTTAGCTGACTTATGTGTATCACATATCCCATATTTGTGTTAATGCAGATATATATGTTACCTTTAAACATTTGTGTGTTTTCAGGAAAAACGTCAGACACAAATGAAGAAAGTGGTTGTCCCAGGTGATCCAACTTCTAAAATGCCTCTGTTGCACTTTCCTCAAAATTCTGGATCCAGAACAACTTCAATGCTGCCAGCTAAAATGGTCCGGCCTCACAGACTACTCCAGTCAGGACATCAGATAAACTCTACAATTTCCTATCACAAAAAGAGTTAAATAATAATACAACTAGCTCTCTTGGGACTTGACCATTATCTCTATTTTCTCAGGGTCCCCCCCAAAAATGCCTCACCCCCAGACAACAGGAAGCATTCCAGAGAACATGACACCAACATTCCCAAGAGATGGAGTGGATGGATTTTTTTTTGATCATTCAGTGGATTATGAATGTTTGTCATTGTTTAGGGGGTGTTGATTGCAAGTTGTTACTAGTCATGGTCAGAAAAAAAACTAAGCAAGGAAAGTTAGATTCAGGAATCTCTTTCTGAAAAAAAAAAGAAAAAAAGGGATATAGAAATTATAGGATAAATGGGTAGATTATTGAATCTACTTTTAAACTAAAAACAATTACTAGTCTCAAATATTTTACATTGATGTGGATTTTTGTATATTGATAGAAAATTAAAGTCATTTTTGTCACACACACTGTATATGTGTTTCTATTCTTATTTAAAGTATTGTACCTATGCAGTTCACTTAAAAACATAATGTAAAGTTCTAGTCTTTGAAAGCTATTATTACAAACTGTTTAGAATAATTAAGAAATGCAGGTTATATTCCCAAGAGTGGTAGGTTGATTTCCAGTTTTCTGAGAAACCGCCACACTGATGTCCAAAGTGGTTGTACAAGTTTGCATTCCCACCAGCAATAGATGCGTGTTCTCCTTACTCCACATCCTCTCCAGCATAGGTTATCATTGGTGTTTTTGACGTTAGCCATTCTGACAGGTGTAAGATGGTATCTCAAAGTTGTTTTGATTTGCATTTCCCTGATAGCAAGTTGAACATGTCCTTAAGTATCTTTTGGCCATTTGAAATTCTTCTGTTGAGAATTCTCTGTTCAGTTCAGTATCTCATTTTTTAAAATTGGGTTATTTAGAATTTTAATGTCTAGTTTCTTGAGTTCTTTATGTATTTTGGAGATCGATCAGGCCTTTGTCTGATGCGGGGTTGGTGAAGATTTTCTCCCATTCAGTGGGTTGCCTTTTTGTCTGAATGACAGTGTTCTTTGCTTTACAGAAACTTCTCAGTTTCAGGAGGTCCCATTTATTCATTGTTGTTCTTACTGTCTGTGCTACTGGGGTTATATGTAGGAAGTGGTCTCCTGTGCCCATGTATTGCAGGCTACTTCCCACTTTCTCTTCTATCAGGTTCAATGTGGTTGGATTTATATTGAGGTCTTAAATCCATTTGGACTTGAGTTTTGTGCATGGTGATAGATATGGAACTATTTTCATTTTTCTACAGGTTGACATCCAGTTATGCCAGCACCATTTGTTAAAGATGCTTTCTTTCTTCCATTGCATAATTTTACCCAAGAGATGCCCAATCATATTACAAAAGTATTTGTTCAACTATGTTCATAGCAGCATTATTTGTAATAGCCAGAACCTGGAAACAACTTAGATGCCCCTCAATGGAAGAATGGATAAAGAAAGTGTGGCACATCTACACATTAGAGTATTACTCAGTGGTAAAAAACAATGACATCTTGAATTTTGCATGCAAATGGATGGAAGTATAAAACACTATCCTGAGTGAGAAAACCCAGACCCCCAAAATATGAAGATGCTATGTACTCACTCATTAGTGGATTCTAGCCATAAACAAAGGACATTGAGCCTATGGTTCATGATCCTATGATGGAGGTGGGTCATCTTTCTATCTGTTGTTTCATTGGTTAAGTAATAAAGAACCTACTTGGCCTCTGATAGGACAGAAAATTAGGTGGGCAGAGTAGACAGAACAGAATTCTGGGAAAAAGAAGCTGAGTCAGGCAGTCACCATGATTCTCCCACCTGACACAGACGCAGGTTAAGATCTCCCTGGTAAGCTACCACCTCATGGTGGTACACAGATTATTAGAAATGGGTTAATCTAGATGTGAGAGCTAGCCAATAAGAGGCTAGAGCTAATGGGCCAAGCAGTGTTTAAAAGAATACAGTTTCCATGTAATTATTTAGGGTAAAGCTAGCCGGGCGGCAGGAAGCGGCCTGCCGCTCCTTTATTTGGGTAAAGCCATGCAGGCAGCCGGGTGCCGGGGACATAGCCCAGACGCTCATATTACTACAATCCTAGAGAAGCTAAGTAATAAAGTGAACCCAACCAAAAACATATATAGATCCTCCTGGAAATTGGAAGCAGACAAGATCGCCAAGAAAAAGTTGGAAGCATGGGGTGGGGTGGGGTGGGGTGGAGGAAGGGGAGAGAGGTAGAGAGAAGGGGGAAGAGGAGGGTTGGGGAGAGCTTGGGGGAGTGGGATGGTTGAGATGGAGGAAGGACAGATATGGGAGCAGGGAAAAAGATATCTTAATTAAGAGAGGGATTGTGGGGTTGGCAAGAGGCCTGACTCTAGAGGGAGTCCCTGATGTCCATAGGGATGTCCCCAGCTAGGACCCTGGGCAGTGGAGGAGAGGGTGCCTGAACTGGCCTTGTCCCATAGTCAGACTGATGACTATCTTGAATATCACCATAGAACTTTTGTCTGGCAACAGATAGAGATAGAAGCAGAGACCCACATGGGAGTACTGGACTGAGCTCCCAAGGTCCAGTTGAAGAGCAGAAGGAGGGAGAATATGACCAAGTGATGGAGGAAGATCAGCTCCTACTACAACCAAGGAAGTCACGAGCACAAGGGGTTGATCTACCCACTGAGACAGTGTGTCTGAACTATGGGAGCTCATCAAAGCCAGCTGGAATGGTACTGAATGAGCATGGGATCAAACTGGACTCTCTGAATGTGGCTAACAATTGGGGCAGACTGAGAAGTCAATGATAATGGCACTGAGATTTGTCTCAACTGCATGTACTGGCTTTTTGGGATCCTAGTCTATTCGGATGTATACCTTCCTAAGCTTGGATGGAGGGGGGAGGGCCTTGGACTTCCCACAGGGCAGAGTACCTTGCCCTCTCTTAGGACTGGAGGGGAGGGAGGAGGGGGGAGGGTGAATGGGGGAGTGGGAAGGAAGTGGGAGGAGGGGAGGAAGTGGAAATTTTGATTCCTAGTATTAATACACTAATAATATAACAAAGAAATGCAGGTTAACAGTCATCTATAAAAATAAAATTTACAGCCGGGCAGTGGTGGCGCATGCCTTTAATCCCAGTACTCAGGAGGCAGAAGCAGGCAGATCTCTGGGAGTTCAAGGCCAGCCTGGTCTACAAGAGCTAGTTCTGGGACAGGCACCAAAGCTACAGAGGAACCCTATCTCAAAAAACCAAAAAAATAAAAATAAAAAAAATAAAATTTACAGTCATGTTAGATATGTTTTCAAGATTAAACATATATTTTAAATAGGTAGGTGGTCTTCAAAGACTTCAGAGACCTACAGAATGTGGCATTTAAGATGTTTTAATAACATAAGGCTTTTCATGACATGAGATACATCTACTCCTGGTATCACCATTCTACTTCAAAAAAGGATGTTGGGCATCAAAGAACCTCCTTATGAAGTTTGCTTTTGATATAGCAAAACTAGTCATTTGGGCAAGAAACTGTCCTTGCGTCAACTGTTGATAATATGCTGTCCAAATTGAACAAAAAGGACACAAAAGAAGGTGACTGATTCTTGAACTTTGCCAAAATAAGGTTGGACAGTCCTTCAAAATTCCTGCTTCACAGAAAAGTATGTCAGATATTCTAGGTCTTTAAGTTAAAAATGGACGACCCAACATTGCAGAGAACCCTGGATGACTGTCCAGGCAGCTGTCTTTGTCATTTCTATAGTTTTGGAAGTTGCTTGTGCTGCACTTCCTGTTTACTCAGGTAATATATCTTTCTTGGGTCTTTGATGGTAGTTGAAGATTATATAGTACAGTTTTCCTTTTTAAAAACTTCACAAAAATGATGTAGAATAAATAAGATTGAGAGTCATAAAAACTTAAGTTGTTAATCTAAGAAATTGTTTTGAGGTCTAAAAGGATAGTTTTGGGTTGGTAAGACATGTTATGATAGAGAATAGTTTAGGTCTAAAACTTTGGACTCACTAAGATAGGATAGGTGATAAGGTATTTTCTCTGAAATTGCCAAATACAAATGGACTGGACATAATTCTTAAATGATAATTGTTCTTATTATAAATAGTTTTACTGTGTTAGAGTTAAACTCTTTCCTTTTTATTTAGACAAAAGGGAGAAAATGTTGCAGAATTTTTTATACTGTATGAAGATGTGTCTTTGTGATTAGCTTAATAAAGAGCTTAATAACCAATAATAGGCTGCCTAGAGAGAATAGCAGGGTTTCCAGGGAAAGAGAGAACTCTGAGAAGAAAGGTGGCAGAAAGATGCCAGGGAGGCATGGACCAACTTGGACATATGGTACAGAGGAGAGGTAACCAAGCCGTGTGGCAGAATGTAGATTAAAAAGTATAAGTTAATTAAGTTATAATAGTGGCAAAGGTTTCATAATTAATAATAAGTCTCCATGTCATTATTTGTAGAACGACAATCCAAGGAACATCTGAGACACAGTTGACTCTGGAGAAACAACTGTCAGATTTGCCTTCAAGGACCAGAGTGTAGAGGTGTGAATTTTTGAAGTGAGGCTCTCAGACTAATCAAAGAATACATCCAAGAAGAAAAGATGAAAATGTACTTTAGGAGAGCCAGTCACTTGTGTTTCAGGATGACTTTAGTATAAGGATGAGATCATCTCCTCACCATGAGGCTCCTTGTTATGGGATGGAGCATCATTCCAAATGGATACCCACTTGAGCTGAGGAGGCCTCTGGATTGTGCCCAAACTTGAAATAAAATAATAATAATAAAAAACCCATGAGTTAACTCAGTTAACATGAGTGTGTGAAGCTACACCTGACTGGATTTCTACTCTTGCTTTTGGTGTTAATTCCAGTTTAAATTGGTCATCCATTAAATGAATCATTGCCTGTCCTGTAGCAAAATCTTTTATTACTGGAAAATTCCAGGAGAATGTGTGGCCTCACTCTGACCTCCAGCGCTTGTGTGTGAAGATGGAAGGGCTCGTAATGATAGCTGAGGCTGGGGCCAGAGAGGCTTGGCTGGGGTGGACTTGTTGGACTGAACTTGGAAAAGGAAAAGACTATCTGCCCCAAATTTATTTGTGTGTGTGTGTGTGTGTGTGTATGTGTGTGTGTGTGTGTGTGTGTGTGTATGCTCATGCGCACATGCCCACATGCTATAAGACACACGTGTATGCAGAGGAAAACTCTCATAGGGATCAATTCTCCCATCCCACTACATGAGTCACAGAAACTGAACTCAGTTTATCAGGTTTGACAATGTCTTTACCTGCTGTCAACATATAAACCACAGCTTTCACCTTAAAGGGGAAAAATAGTTTATTCAGGAGCCATTTGGAGTGACTTTGATTTGGGAATGTATATATAGGTTACCCCAAATTCCATGTTCTTACATGGAAGAATTTTTATGAAGTTATATAGTTTTACATACTAAAACAAATCATTAATCAAGGCAAGTTTTAATCAGATTGGTGGGTAGACCAGAGAGGTAGTTACAGCAAGGTGGGTGAATCTTTTCAATTCCTATGAGATGGATATCGTTCCTAGCTTCTGGGTTAATGGAGGCCAGTGTTCTGCTAAGTTAATAGATTCCAAAGGCTTTTATCTATTAGCCATAGGATGCTAGTTCTGAGGTGGGGAGGAATGATTGTTCTATGGACCAAAAATAATCCAAGATAAAGTAATTAGTCTCTGAACCTGTAACATTCCAATCTCTCCACAGCACGACAGATCTCATCTCCTCCTTCCATCTTTCCTTCCCTCCCTCCCCCTCCTTCCCTTCCTCCTTCCCCTTCTCCTTCCCCTTCTCCCCTCACTGGAAGCAGCTTTTATTGACAGGTTGTCTTCAGAAATCAGAGAAATTTGAGAAAGTCACGGATGTACCAACATTTTCCAAACCACTGGGTCTTTCCTTGTTGGACTCCAGTTGGAACCAATCATTGTCCGAATTCTGTTCTCCACATCTGACCAGATGAGGGACTGACTTTTCTTTTTTAGTCACCCCGCCCAGGATTCCCGATCCCGGGATCCAACAGTAGTCTTCAGCACTGGAATCAGACAGAACCCGACCCTCCAGGGGGCCTCATGTGGCATCTTGGACCAAGAACCATGAGACAGTAGGGCAGTTCTAATCAGTCACTCTGTCTCTGAAGGCACAAATTCTTTTCAGGAGCTCTCATTAAAAAAATATGAGAAGAAAAACAAACCATCCAGTAGTATAACAAGGGCCTAAAGTTTGGTCTAGTGTGTTGCTTATTTAATCTCAGATCTGGCAGCTCTCTCCAAGCTTGGCAACATGGAGGACTCCTTCCCCACCCAGAGGAGCTTCCTGCTCCCTCCCTACCCTTATCTGGAGGATGTCTCTAGGCCTGGATGCCTGTTTTACCTCAAGATAAACCCTTGACAAAGTTCCCTGTAAATCCTCTTCCCCGTTACCCATATGATAATTAGGTTAATGCGCTAGTCATTTTGATGGGGCTGTGCTTCTGCTAATCCAGCAACAGGATAGGAGCAGGCCACTTAATGCAAATTAGGGTTTGTCCCCTGGCTTCCCAATCCTATACATTTCCTATATTCTGGAACACAGTTGAGTTGTCTCACTGAAGTCTTCTTCAGGAGGGTTATCGCCATCATATCAACAGCCATCAGAACCCAGTTCCCCACTTCTGCTCCCTCTACTATCACGGGCCAGTGGTCAACGATCCCCAAAGAAGGAGTCTCACACTTTCCAGCCAGGTTTCTTGGGGTCATTATTAGTCCCATCTTTTATTTGTCTTTTTTAATGCATCATGTTTTCTACATCTGATGTTTTTTCACTCTCTGTTTTCAAGTTATTTTCACTTCTTCCCCATCCTCAATCATTCTTACTTGATTTTTCTATTGGAACAATTCCTTAAACTTTTTATATTTCTTCCATCCTCTTAACAAGTTCCCTTTCTTAACATCTTGCTCTTACTTTATGGATGAGAAGTCTTGTGACATATTTCTCTGGCTTCTCAAGGGGCTGACCACTTCATTTCCTTGTTTTTGTCCTCACCTGATGTGCAGGATAAGTACCTTAGACGTCTCTCACATGGCTGCCTTTGCCTGTATGCCTGGTAATTTCTGGTTGCTTATTAATATAGAAGAATGAGGAGCTGTGTAGGTGGGTCTGACTTAAGTTCTCTCTCCTTCCCTCCCTCCCTTCTCCCTCCTATGAGAGAGCCAGAGAAATCTGAGGTTTGGAGTTGGAGAGTTAATGAACTGGGTTTTACTTTGCTCACAGGTGGATCCAATTTTAATTGTTGTTCTGTTTCTGACATTAGCTCTGTGATATTTGTCAAAAGTCCTGACATTTTCCATAGGGCAACGCTACAGAGAGCAAGGGTTCCGTCTGACATTGGGTAGATGTGTAGTAGAGTTCATCCCTCTACAATTTGAGTCTTCTGTACTCCCTTGAAAAAGGTACACGTATATTTCTATCCCAACATATTTCCTATACTCAGCTCACAACAACCTTGAGGGTAGGAACCCGGACATATTCTTTTAAACCCATCAGCCAGTGTAATGCCGGCCATGGTGGAGATCAGCAATGCCAGCTGAATTAAAAACTTCAATAAATACTGACGTTGAAGACTGCAATTATGGAGCCATAGCAAACTTAAAATCATTTAAGATTTTAAACATTAAAAGTTTATTATAAATAACTTGCAAGAGAAGAGTATCACACACTGAAATTAACCAGACCCAAAGCCTGTGAATCTCAATGGACTTCTATGCAGTTGGAGCAGAGGAAGCGGTGGGGCTTCAGTTTGGACTTGGCACTGTCACTATGGAACATGCTTTTATGCTCTTTCCTAAACCCCTAACTTCTGTCAGCATATCATATTGAATTAATATGGAAGGAAGGAAAAGTCCATATCAATGGTAACACAGGAATAATGAGTTAAACATTTATTACCTAATATTTAGTATCCTGAGGTAGTCTCCAAAACTTTCTAGGTGGTTAGAACAGTAACTACAGAAATGGGATTTATTTTATTACATTGTTTTCCTGGGGGTATATGATATTTGATTTATGATTAATTTTTCCATTCCTTTGGTTCCTGTGATTTTACTTTTCCTTCATTCTAACTGCGGGCCATGCACCACCAGCAAGGAAAACAGGCAAAATTTAATCACTGGCATAGCATCTATGAAATGAGACTGAATGTGGATAGAATTAATTATAAATATATTTCCTCAGGCTTGAGGCATTGGTTTCCATAACACTGAATGTTTCTTGGTGGTATTTGTTTTTCACCCCATCACACTGTACCTCAATAACTTAGTTTCCCGGAAGTCCACTGGCAACAGTCCCAGCTCACTACAGGTGATATGCTGGTTAAATCCTTTCTCTCAGATTTTAAATCCATTCTAACAAGACAGTTGCTACTCCATATTTGACCAATCAAAAGTTTTCAAACAACAAAAGGAAAATCTGTCTAACCATGAGTTTCTCATGTGAAGTCCATTTCAGCAGGACAGTTTATTGACAGCTGTCAGTTTATCTGTATCATATTTTCATCCCCAGGTCGGGCCAGACTGTCGTTTCCTTGTGATGACACAACAGCCTTGATCTTTTGGTCCCTGCCTTGGCTTCACATGGCCCTCAGCTCCCTTCCTACACTAGGATTTTAATGGATGCCACTCCTACTCTTTTTCTGAAATTTCTTCTTGGAACTGTCCCCTTTCCTCTCAGAACACAGAGGACATGGGGTAAGTAACCAAGAGTTTCATCTTATGAAGAAGTCCAAGAAAAACTGTTGAGAAACTTAAGCTGATCCTTTAGTTTCAAATAGAAGAAAAGTTTTTCCACTCAGTAGATGGCAGGGAAAAGAAAATAAAATGTAACAAAACACAGGAATGGTAAGTAGAAGTAAGGAGATAGAAATTAAAGTTAATAAGACAATAATATAATGGACATGGAAAAATATTTAGAACATCAATGAGAAGACAGATACTCTGAAGTTTAAATAAAATTATTAGTTTACAAAACAATATCTGAACCAAAAGAATGTATAGTAAATAAAAATAGAAATATATGTTCCTCATAAAAAGAACTGATATTTCTGTGCTAACTATACACTCTCAATGCAAAACTAACTCACGACAAAAGTATTTATGAGGCTAGGACACTGATGCCTATAAGGCCAAGACGGCAGGACTAAGGGCACTCTTTTGTTCCCAGAGAGCTGCAAGGTCGTCTTTGACCTGTGATGTCAGAAACCGGCGAGAGGCATGAAAGGAAAGCCAGGCCTCTGGTAAGCAACAGCCAGTCAAATATCAAATAAGAAACCCTGAACACTAAATCTGTGTGGGAACCACAGATCCCACCTAGGAGCACGGAACATTAGATCTGTGTGGGAACCACAGATCCTGCCTTGGAGCACGGAACATTAGATCTGTGTGACAACCACAGAATCTGCCTCGGAGAACAGAACATTAGATCTGTGTGGGAACCACAGAATCTGCCTTAGAGCAGGGAACATTAATTAGATCTGTGTGGGAACCACAGATCCCGCCTAGGAGCATGGAACATTAGGTCTGTGTGGGAACCTCAAAATCTGCCTCCGAGCACGGAACACAGGGTTTGAGAAGAAAAGACCCCTTATCTGCAGACCCTGTTCCACAGATGAAAAGAGAAAAGGAGTTTCCAGAAGAAAACACAACAAAAACCGAGTTTCTTTTCCTGTCGGTTTTCTATTGAGAGAGAAAAGAAAGGCACGCAGTTGGGTGGGTGAGGAGGTGGGAGGGTCTGGGAGGAGATGGGAGAGTGGAAACCATGATCAGAATAGATTGTATGAAAAAAAAAAACTCAATAAAAAACAAGTAAAAACAAAAACAGTTTTAGATATAATCCCAAGCTGTGTAAAGCAGGCAAAAGAGAAGGGATTGGGTACCAGTTACGGCATTCTGCCCATTACACCAGGACAAGCGCTGTGTTAGTCCTAAGAGAAGCTGCAGTTCAACCGCTTTGTCCTGAAGAGTGTAGGACGCTTGCACTACTCTGTCTTTAATCCCCCAAGGCACCCATTCTGTGGACTAAGAGGGCAAGGTTCCTGTGAACCGCTTGAACACTCCACTAGAACAGGCCTAAAAATCAACTCACTGGATACAAAACGCACTCCGGCACAGCTACAAAGTGCCGGCTTCAGCCCGAGCGTGAAGGAGCATCCAGCTGCCAACGTAAGCACGAATACACGCGCCGCCCTGTTAGAGCCTCAGACCCGGAAAGCTGTGTGTAGACAGTATGACCCATCAGCACACGCGGAAGACAGTAGCTAGCAGTGTAGCTGTTGTCCTGTGCTGGCAATTTATGAAGGGCATGGAGATGCTCCCGTGGGAGGGTGGACTCTTGTGCAGAGATTCAGCCTGTGAGGGGAGACAGACAGATGGCAGCTTGTACATACACAGACTTGCAGTCTAACAAGCCAGAACTTACACATAAGCAGCCTGCTCTTTCACCGGCAGACGCAACTCCTAGAACAATCCAGGGGCTAAGAGACTCCGAACGCATCCCACAAAAGAGAAATATAGGCCGATTCCGTATTTCCAAAAATCTTGTTACATGTTTTCTCCTTTACATTGTTACTTCCTAGTTGTCTGGTTTTGGTTTGTATTTTCGCTGTTAGGTTTTTATGACTGCTCTGCATTTTCTACTCCTATCTTGGTCTCATGATTCCTCCTGTCTTCAACTCGCTTCTCTCTTATTTCTGTGGCACTTTTCCCTTTTCTCTTTCTTGATCCCCTCTTCTGCTTTATTTCCTTAGAATATTTTTTTTGGGGGGGCGGTGAAGAAATAGCTTAGCAGTTAAGAGCACTTGCTGCTTTTCCAGAGGACCTGAGTTCAGGTCCCAGCACCCATGTAAGGCAGCCCACAATTTCTGTAACTCTAGCTCCAGGAGATCTGATGCCCTACTCTGGCATCCAGGGGCACCTTTGTGCACATTACACACACACACACACACACACACAAACACACACAAGAAAGAAGGGGAGATATCTTTAAAAACAAATTTTCCTTTAATACTCTTAAAGTATATTTAACTGTATCCTAATTCCATTGTTTCTGAGAGTTATTTAGGATATAATTGAAGTACTTAATTGCTTTTTCATGCATTTTAAGGAGCGTTGGAGGGAGGTGGTATGGGGAGAACAAAGTCAAAACACATTACATACATGCATACACTTTTCAAACAATAGATGGAAAACATTAAGTTTCTAAGAAGAAAAAAGCCTAAAGGTATAGAAAAACTAGTCCTTGCAATTATAGCACCAAGTTTCTCAAACGACAGGGAAGGATATGGACATGCCAGAAGCTTTTAGAACTCTAGAGAGACAAGCCCAGAAGAGAATTCCCCCAGCCACATGGTTGAACAGCTAACAAAACACAGAACAAAGGCATTGTAAAGGGGCACCAAGAGAAGAAGAAAGCCCAATTCTTCCAAAGGAGTATTTTCAGAATCACATCAAACCTCTCAGAAGAAACTTTGAAAGCCAGGACAGCATGGAGAGATAGATTTCATACCCCGAAAGCAAATAACTGTCCCAAAAGATGACTATATTCATCTAAGATATCTTTTTAAATAAATGAAGTGAGATAACCTTCCGGGATAAGTATAACCCACAGCAATTCATAACCACTAATGTAGGATCACAGAACACTTAAAGGGATTCTATACATAGGAAAGAGAAAGAGTCATGACACAGGGGCAGAGTCAAAATAAAATCTTCTGAGAGGAATAGACTGACAGAGAAAAACTAGGAAAGAATAAAGAGCACAATTCTGGAAACATACAAGCCTCTCAGATTAATAAAGGATAAACAATTTATGTTAGCCAGCGAGGAAAACAAATTTTAAAATGATAGGAATCAGCAAGTGTCTCTCAATAATAATTCCAGTTGTTAATGGGTTTAACTATTCAGTTAAGAATGCACACCAACTGATTTGATCAAAACTCAGAATTGGTTGTTTGAAAATAAAACAGAACTCATTGGCAAATAGTCACACAGTCAAAGGGTGGAATACTGTATACCAAGCAAATGGAAGCAGGGAACAAGTAGGTGTGCCCAGCCCTTCACACATGTGGTGAAGTTGACTTCCAAACAAAGTTAAAGAATACAGATGCTCAAGGTCACTGCACAGCAGTGAAGAGTAAGTCCAGCAAGAAGATAAAACACACACATACACACACACATATACTTTTATATATATATAAAAGTTGATTTCACAAAGCAAACAAAAAGTTAATTTTAGACATAAACTAACAGATATGGATCTAAATAAAATAACTATAGATCACCCAGCAAAACAGTCAATAAAGCAACCTCAGCCTTAATTTGCACAGTAGGTAATATAGAGTTGGTATTGAGAAAGCATTCCACCAATAAGCTGCTAACCACAAATTCACTTCAGTAGCCCATAGACCTTTCTACACAGTAGACTACATTCTGATCTTTAAGTCAAATCTTAACAAACACAAAAAATCAAAACAATTTCCCACATCTTATCAGACAAATCACAATGCAGTGAAACGAGAAATCAATAATAAAAGAAAGCACAGGAACTATCTAAACACATGGAGACCAAACAACACAGTCTTCAGTGACCAGTAGGTCATTGAAGAAATCAGGGAAGATGTTAAAAATTCTTAGAAACAAATGAAAATAAAGTCACAATTTAATATAACATTTGGGATACAGCAGTTTTAAGAGGGAAATTCATAGTGCCTTCATAAAAAATCATGGAAACCTCCAATGAGCAACCTAATAGTGTTCTCAAAGTCGAAGAATAAACAAACAAACTCCAAATTAGTAGATGGCAGAAATTAATGAAATAAAAACTGAACAACAACACAAGAATCAATGAGGCTAAAAGTTGGCTATTTGAAAAGACAAGACTGACAAACCCCAACACAAACCTTCTAAATGAAAGAAAAGATAAGAAAATTAGAGATGAAAAGTGGGATATAATAACAGATAATAATGACATTTGGAGAAGCTTTAAGGAATACTTTAAAAACCCATGATTCAATAAATTGGCAAATTTAGAAGAAATGGTAAATGTTTAGATATGTATGACATACCAAAAATAAAAACTAAGAAGATTTAAACAGTTTAAACAGACTGACAATAAACAATGAGATTGAAGTAATAATAATGTATCCATCCTGCTGACACCTGGCTACATCTCCAGACCTACTCTGGCCTCACAAGCAGGTCTAGAAAAAAAGCTAGGACCAGGTGGACATACTGCTGAATTCTACCAGATATTGCAAGATAAACTAACAACCGATTCTTCCCAACTTATTATACTGAAGAAAAGAGAGGGTCTCTTTGAAGCTCACTTTATGAAGCCGGTATTATTCTAATTACAAAGCTGGGTAAGAACACAACAGCGACAGAAAACACAGGCCAACATCATTGATGAACCCCAATACAGTTCTCAACAAAATGCTTTTAAACTGAATTAAAAAACACTAAGGTCACCTACCATGGACAAGTTGGTTTCATTCTAATCATTTGAGTAAGTCAGTATGCACAAAGTACCTGTGATTATCTTAGTAGTTCCAGAAAAAGCCTTGATAAAGTTCAACATCTTTTTGTGATAAAATCCCAGAAGTTATAGAAACATAGAAAGGATGTACCTCTGATGTACCTCAGGCTACATGTGAAATAAAACATAGTTAACATTTATTACAAAGGGATCAATAATATCCATTCTTTCCACTTCCATTCAGTAGGAATAAAAAACTTTTAGCTAAAGCAATGAGACAAAAAAAAGGAATACAAGTGATAGAAATAGGAAAGAAAGAAGTAAAGCAGTCTTTATTTTCAGATCATATGGTCCTGTTTTTATAAGACCCTACACCCTCCACTAGGAAATGTTTTAATCTGATAAATTCTTTCAGCAAAGTAGCAGGACACAAAGTCCCTATAGGATAACCAGTAGCCTTTTTTATATATTGATATCAGACTTGATGAGAAAGAAATCAGAAAAGCAATCCCATTAACATTCCTCACAATATTCTAAAAGTAAAATATCTATAAATAAACTTAAACAAGGAGATAAAAACCTCTATAATGAAAACTTTAATACTAAAAGGAAAGAAATTAAAAAGATACTGGAAGATTGAGAGACCTCCCATGTTCAGGGATTGGCAGAAGTCATATTGTGAAATAACCTAAATGACTGAAAGCGATCTACAAAGTCAAACGCATTTTATTTCAGTTCCCATGACTTTCCTCACAGAAACTAGAAAAACAATCCCGGGTTCCACACGGGAGCACGAAAGACCCTGCGTAGCCGCCAAGGCAATCTTGAACAAAAGCACAATGCCGGAGGTATTGAAGGTGCTGACACTAAGGATCGCTTGCTTGTTTTTGGTTTTTTAAGGTAACTCACGGCCTAAGTGAATCTGGTACTTACCATATAGCCTAGGCCAGGCTATACAATCCTCCTACAGGTGTGTACCACCATGTCTTTTTCTAGTAATTACTTCTGTTATGGAGTTGCAGTAACAAAAGCAGATTGGTACTGGCACAAAAATCAGAGAAAAGATAAATAGACTAGGATAGAGTCCATCTTTCTAAGAGGTGGGGCATGATCCTGTAGGACGCAGTGTAGCTGGACATGTGGGAACACTGTACACACAGTGGTTTTCACTCTTACAGAACATACTGGCTAGATTATGAAAAACAAATATTTTTAATATTTTTTTTTTTCACAAAAATTTTTTTTTATTCTTTTTTACTTAAAATTTCCAACTGCTCCCCGTTTCCCATTTCCATCCCCCTCCTCCCACATATTGCCCCCTCCCCCCGCTCCCCTCCCCCTATCCCCACTCCACTTCTCCTCCCCCTAGTCCACTCCCCCTCCCTCTCGATACTGAAGAGCAGTCCAAATTCCCTGCTCTACATGAAGACCAAGGTCCTCCCACTTCTATCTAGGTCCAGGAAGGTGAGCATCCAAACAGGCTAAGCTCCCACAAAGCCAGTTCATGTATTAGGATCGAAACCTAGTGCCATTGTCCTTGGCTTCTCATCAGCCTTCACTGTCCGCCTTGTTCAGAGAGTCCAGTTTCAACCCATGCTTATTCAGTCCCAGTCCAGCTGGCCTTGGAGAGCTCCCAATAGATCAGTTCCACTGTCACAGTGGGTGGGTGCACCCCTCGTGGTCCTGATTTCCTTGCTCATGTTCTCCCTCCTTCTGCTCCTCATTTGGACCTTAAGAGCTCAGACGGTTGATCCAAATTGGGTCTCTGTCTCTCTCTCGATCCATCGCCAGATGAAAGTTCCTGTGCCATTCTCCTTGGCCTCTCGTCAGCTCTCATTGTCCACCACATTAAGAGAGTCCGGTTTTATCCCATGTTTTTTTCAGTAGCAGTCCAGCTGGCCTTGGTGAGCTCCCAATAGATCGGCCCCCCTGTCTCAGTGGTTGGGTGCACCCCTCATGGTCCTGACTTCCTTGTTCATGTTCTCTCTCCTTCTGCTCCTCATTATAACCTTGGGAGCTCAGTCCGGTGCTCCAGTGTGGGTCTCTGTCTCTATCTCCATCCATCGCTAGATGAAGGTTCTATGGCGATATGCAAGATATTCATCAGTATGATTATAGGATAGGTTCATTTCAGGTTCCCTATCCTCAGGTGCCCCAATGAACTAACTGGGGACATTTCCCTGGGCTTCTGGTAGCCATTCCAGGTTCAAGTCTCTTGCCAACCCTTAGGTGGCTCCCTTAACTAAGGTATGAGTTTCCCTGCTCCCCCATCCAACCTTCCTTTACCCCCAATCACCCCGATTCCCCCAGTTCCCCTCATCCTCTCCTTCACACTTTTCTCTCCCCATCTCCCCTCATCCCCATCCCACCCCACCCCCCAAGATTCCCATTTTTTGCCCATCAATCTTGTCTATTTCCCATAGCTGGGAGGATATCTATATGTTTTTCCTTGGGTTTACCCTCTTGTTTAGCTTCTTTAGGATCACAAATTATAGACTCAGTGGCCCCTATCCATGGCTAGAAACCAATTATGAGTGAGTACATCCCATGATCTTCTTTTTGGGTCTGGGTTACCTCACTCAGGATCGTATTTTCTATTTCCATCCATTTGCATGCAAAATTCGAGAAGTCATTGTTTTTTACCGCAGAGTAGTACTCTAATGTATATATATTCCACACTTTCTTCATCCATTCTTCTATTGAAGGGCATCTAGGTTGCTTCCAGGTTCTGGCTATTACAAATAATGCTGCTATGAACATAGTTGGACAAATGCTTTTGTCATATGCTAGGGCATCTCTTGGGTATATTCCCAAGAGTGCTATTGCTGGGTCCAGGGGTAGGTTGATCCCAATTTTTCTGAGAAACCGCCACACTGATTTCCAAAGTGGTTGCACAAGTTTGCAGTCCCACCAGCAATGGATGAGGGTTCCCCTTTCTCCACAACCTCTCCAGCAAAGGCTATCCTTGGTGTTTTTGATTTTAGCCATTCTGACAGGTGTAAAATGATATCTCAAAGTTGTTTTGATTTGCATTTCTCTGATCGCTAAGGAGGTTGAGCATGACCTTAAGTATCTTTTGGCCATTTTAACTTCTTCTGATGAGAATTCTCTGTTCAGTTCAGTGCCCCATTTTTTAATTGGGTTAATTATCCTTTTAAAGTCTAGTTTCTTGAGTTCTTTATATATTTTGGAGATCAGACCTTTGTCTGTAGCGGGGTTGGTGAAGATCTTCTCCCAGTCAGTTGGCTGCCTTTTTGTCTTAATGACAGTGTCCTTTGCTTTACAGAAGCTTCTCAGTTTCAGGAGATCCCATTTATTCAATGTTGCCCTTAATGTCTGTGCTGCTGGGGTTATACATAGGAAGCGATCTCCTGTGCCCATTTGTTGTAGGGTACTTCCCATTTTCTCTTCTATCAGGTTCAGTGTGTTCAGATTGATATTGAGGTCTTTGATCCATTTGGACTTGAGTTTTGTGCATGGTGATAGATATGGGTCTATTTTCATTCTTCTACAGGTTGACATCCAATTGTGCCAGCACCATTTGTTGAAGATGCTTTCTTTCTTCCATTGTATACTTTTAGCTCCTTTATCGAAAATTAGTTGTTCATAGGTTTGTGGGTTAAAATCCGGGTCTTCTATACGATTCCATTGGTCGACTGCTCTGTTTTTATGCCAGTACCACACTGTTTTCATTACTGTAGCTCTGTAATAGAGTTTGAAGTCAGGGATGGTAATGCCTCCAGAAGTTCCTTTATTATATAAGATTGTTTTGGCTATCCTGGGTTTTTTGTTTCTCCATATAAAGTTGATTATTGTCCCTTCAAGATCTGTGAAGAATTTTGATGGGATTTTGATGGGGATTGCATTGAATCTATAGATTGCCCTTGGTAGAATTGCCATTTTTACTATGTTGATCCTCCCAATCCAGGAGCAAGGGAGATCCTTCCATTTTCTGGTATCCTCTTCAATTTCTTTCTTCAATGCCTTAAAGTTCTTGTCAAATAGATCTTTCACTTCCTTGGTTAGAGTTACCCCAAGATAGTTTATGCTTTTTGTGGCTATCGTGAAAGGTGATGATTCTCTTATTTCCCTCTCTGCTTCCATATCCTTTGTGTATAAGAGGGCGACTGATTTTTTGGAGTTGATCTTGTATCCTGCCACATTACTAAAGGTGTTTATCAGCTGTAGGAGTTCTTTGGTGGAGTTTTTGGGGTTGCTCATGTACACTATCATATCATCTGCAAATAATGAAAGTTTAACTTCTTCCTTTCCAATTTGAATCCCCTTTATCCCCTTATGTTGTCTTATTGCTATTGCTAAAACTTCGAGAACTATATTGAAGAGGTATGGAGAGAGTGGACAGCCTTGGCGTGTTCCTGATTTTAGTGGGATGGCTTTAAGTTTCTCTCCATTTAATTTGATATTAGCTGTCGGCTTGCTGTATATAGCTTTAATTAAATTTAGTTATGACCCTTGTATCCCTAATCTCTCCAAGACTTTTATCATAAAGGGATGTTGAATTTTGTCAAATGCTTTTTCAGCGTCTAATGAAACGATCATATGGTTTTTTTCTTTCAGTTTATTTATATGATGGATTACATTGATAGACTTGCGTATGTTAAACCAGCCCTGCATCTCTGGTATGAAGCCTACTTGATCATAATGGATAATTTTTCTAATGTGTTCTTGGATTCGGTTTGCCAGAATTTTGTTGAGGATTTTTGCATCGATGTTCATGAGTGAGATTGGCCTGTAATTTTCTTTCTTGGTTGGGTCTTTGTGTGGTTTTGGTATCAGAGTTACTGTAGCTTCATAAAAGGAATTTGGCAATGACTCTTCTGTTTCTATATTGTGAAATACCTTAAGGAGTATAGGTATTAGGTCTTCTTGGAAGTTCTGGTAGAATTCCGCATTGAAACCATCTGGTCCTGGACTTTTTTTGGAAGGGAGGTTTTTGATAACTGCTTCTAATTCTTCACGACTAACAGGTCTATTTAGGTTGTTCACCTGGTCCTGGTTTAACTTTGGTATATGGTATTTATCTAAAAAAGTGTCCATTTCTTTTACATTTTCCAGTTTTGTGGCATACAGGCTTTTGTAGTAAGATCTAATGATTCTCTGAATTTCCTCTGTGTCTGTGGTTATGTCTCCCTTTTCATTTCTGATCTTATTAATTTGCAAATTCTCTCTCTGCCGTTTGATTAGTTTGGATAGGGGTTTATCAATCTTGTTGATTTTCTCCAGGAACCAGCTTTTTGATTTATTGATTCTTTCAATTGTTTTCTGTGTCTCTATTTTGTTGATTTCAGCCCTCAGTTTGATTATTTCCAGTCTTCTACCCCTTCTAGGTGAGTCTGCTTCTTTTTTTTCTAGAGCTTTCAGTTGGGCTGTTAAGTCTCCAATGTGTGCTTTCTCTGTTTTCTTTAAGTGGGCAGTTAGTGCTATGAACTTTCCTCTCAGGACTGCTTTCATAGTGTCCCATAGGTTTGAGTATGTTGTTTCTTTATTTTCATTGTCTTCAAGGAAGACTTTAATTTCTTTCTTTATTTCTTCCTTAATCCAGGTATGGTTCAGTAGTTGACTATTCAGTTTCCATGAGTTTGTAGGCTTTCTGGGGGTAGCATTGTTGCTGAATTCTAGCTTTAATCCATGGTGATCTGATAAGATACAGGTGGTTATGAATATTTTTTTGTAACTGTGAATGTTTGCTTTGTTACCGAGTATGTGGTCGATTTTTGAGAAGGTTCCATGAGCTGCAGAGAAGAAGGTATATTCTTTCCTATTTGGGTGGAATATTCTATAGATGTCTGTTAAGTCCATTTGATTCATTACCTCCATTAATTCTCTTATTTCTCTGTTAGGTTTCTGTCTGATTGACCTGTCCATTGGTGAGAGAGGAGTATTAAAGTCTCCTACTATTAATGTGTGCGGTTTGATGGCTGCCTTGAGTTTTAACAATGTTTCTTTTACGTACGTGGGTGCTTTTATATTAGGGGCATAGATATTCAGGATTGAGATTTCATCCTGATGAATTGTTCCTGTTATGAGTAGAAAATGTCCCTCTCCATCTCTTCTGATTGATTTAAGTTTGAAGTCAACTTTGTTAGAAATTAGTATGGCCACACCTGCTTGTTTCCTAGGTCCATTTACTTGATAAGCCTTATCCCAGCCCTTTACTCTGAGTAGGTGCCTGTCTTTGTGGTTGAGGTGTGTTTCTTGTAAACAGCAGAATGTTGGATCCTGTTTTCGTATCCAATCTCTTAGTCTGTGCCTTTTTATAGGAGAGTTGAGTCCATTAACATTAAGTGATATTAATGACCAGTGGTTGTTAACTCCGGTCATTTTTTTTTTAGTAGTAGATTTTGTGTGTTTCCCTTCTTTGAGATGTGCTGGTAAAGGGTTTCTAGATGTCTGAGTTACTGTGGTCATTGTTGGACTCCTTGATTAGTGATTTTCCTTCTATTACTTTCTGTAAGGCTGGATTTGTGGCTACGTATTGTTTAAATTTGTTTTTATCCTGGAAAATTTTGTTTTCTCCATTTATAGTGAACGAAAGCTTGGCTGGGTATAGTAGTCTGGGCTTGCATCCATGGTCTCTTAGTTTCTGCAGTACATCTATCCAGGACCTTCTGGCTTTCATGGTTTCCATAGAGAAGTCAGGTGTAAGTCTGATAGGTTTACCTTTATAAGTAACTTGGCCTTTTTCCTTTGCTGCTCTTAGTATTCTTTCTTTATTCTGTATGCTTTGTGTTTTGTTTATTATATGGCGAGAGGATTTTTTTTTTGATCCAGCCTATTCGGTGTTCTGTATGCTTCTTGAACCTTCATAGGTATATCTTTCTTTAGGTTGGGAAAGTTTTCTTCTATAATTTTATTAAATATATTTTCTGGACCGTTGAGCTGCGCTTCTTCTCCTTCTTCTATTCCTATTATTCTTAGGTTTGGTCTTTTTATTGTGTCCCATATTTCCTGAATGTTTTGTGATGAGAATTTGTTGGCCTTGCTGTTTTCTTTGATCAGCGTGTTTATTTTCTCTATGGTATCTTCAGAATCTGAGATTCTTTCTTCTATCTCTTGTATTCTGTTGGTTATGCTTGTTTCTGTAGTCTCTATTCGTTTACCTAGATTTTCCCTGTCCAGCTGGCCTTCTGTTTGTGTTTTCTTCTTTGCCTCCATTTCAGTTTTTAAGTCTTGAACTGTTTCCATTATTTGTTTGATTGTTTTTCCTTGGTTTCCTAGGGTATCATTCACTGATTTACTCAATTCTTCAAACTTTCTGTTATACTTCTCATCCATTTCTATAAGGGCATTTTTTACATGCTGTTTAAGGGCGTCAATCACTTTCATAAAGTCAATTTTATCGACTTCTTCATGATTAAGGTGTTCATGTCCTCCTGTTGTGAGGTCGCTGGGTTCTGGTGGTTTCATATAGTTTTTCAGATTGTTGGGTGAATTCTTGCATTGGCGCCTGCCCATCTCTTTCTCCGAATGCTCCCCTATGGATCTTCTTTTACCGGATCAGGTCTCCTTGCCTACTGATGTACTTTCCCAGTGATGGCACCCTGCAGTGATAGCTCTCCTGGTGCTCCAGTGATGTCTCTCCTGTTACCAATATCAGATCTCCGTGCCCAAAGACGGCAATCCTGGTACCCCGATTAGCTCTACCACTGATGGCTCTCCTGGTGCCAAGATCAGATCTCCGTGCAGGTTGGGTAGTTCATAAACAAAGGCCTTACCTTGTTTGGTGCAGGCAGGCCAGTGAACCAAAGGAAGTCTCGCCTGCCTATTTGCCCTGAGGATTTGCCCCCAGCACCAGACAGACTGAGCTGGATGGTGCTATGTGCCCAAAGAGGAAAGGGGGCAGAAGGAAGAAGGGTTCTGGATGCAAACTGGGTGGGACAAGAAGAGAGAGGCAGTATGCAGGGTGTAGAGCCCCTGAAGGGAACCCTGGGAGTATAGGGTGGGGGATGAGGAACTTCAGAGTTCCCTGTCCAGGGCTGCTTCTGCCGCCGCCAGTCAGGTCACAAACTCACCCTGCTGCTGTCTCTCCTGGTGCCTAGATCAGATCTCCGCGCAGGTTGGGTAGTTTGTAAACAAAGGCCTTACCTTGCTTGATGCAGGCAGGCTGGAGAGACAAAGGAAGTCTCGTCTGCCTACTTGCCCTGAGGATTTGCCCCCAGCGCCAGACAGACTGAGCTGGATGGTGTTATGTGCCCAAAGAGGAAAGGGGGCAGAAGGAAGAAGGGTTCTGGATGCAAGCTGGGTGGGACAAGAAGAGAGAGGCAGTATGCAGGGTGTAGAGCCCCTGCAGGGAGCCCAGGGAGTATAGGGTGGGGGATGAGGAACTTCAGAGTTCCCTGTCCAGGGCTGCTTCAGCTGCCACCAGTCAGGTCACAAACTCACCCCGCTGCTGTCTCTCCTGGTGCCTAGATCAGATCTCCATGCAGGTTAGGTAGTTTGTAAACAAAGGCCTTACCTTGCTTGATGCAGGCAGGCTGGAGAGACAAAGGAAGTCTCGTCTGCCTACTTGCCCTGAGGATTTGCCCCCAGCACCAGACAGACTGAGCTGGATGGTGTTATGTGCCCAAAGAGGAAAGGGGGCAGAAGGAAGAAGGGTTCTGGATGCAAACTGGGTGGGACAAGAAGAGAGAGGCAGTATGCAGGGTGTAGAGCCCCTGCAGGGAACCCTGGGAGTATAGGGTGGGGGATGAGGAACTTCAGAGTTCCCTGTCCAGGGCTGCTTCTGCAGCCGCCAGTCAGGTCACAAACTCACCCCGCTGCTGTCTCTCCTGGTGCCTAGATCAGATCTCCGCGCAGGTTGGGTAGTTTGTAAACAAAGGCCTTACCTTGCTTGATGCAGGCAGGCTGGAGAGACAAAGGAAGTCTCGTCTGCCTACTTGCCCTGAGGATTTGCCCCCAGCGCCAGACAGACTGAGCTGGATGGTGTTATGTGCCCAAAGAGGAAAGGGGGCAGAAGGAAGAAGGGTTCTGGATGCAAGCTGGGTGGGACAAGAAGAGAGAGGCAGTATGCAGGGTGTAGAGCCCCTGCAGGGAGGCAAGCTATTTTTAATATTTTTATACCATAATCTTTTTTCCATGCAAGAATGTAATTTATCTTCAGATTGGGTTGTGCTAACATTTTTTATTTCAAAATTTTCTGTTTGAAGTCAGGTACAGATGGAGGAGGGATATGACCCCTTATTGGTGATTTATTCTTAGAATCAGTGAACAGGAAAATTTGGTTACTTGTGTACCCACAGATTACTCTACTAGAGTCTAATGGACACTTTCAACCCAATAATCATGAAAGGGACCTGGATAAACTAAATGGGGTAAAGAAAACACTATAAAAATCAAGGACCTGAAAGAGACCTCATAACCTCCCTATGTGGTATGGAGATACAGACAACCTATTTGTGCTCTACTGCACATGTCTCCTCTCTGGTCACTTCATAGTTGCTTGCCTGGGATCACACCTCTTCCTAGTCCCTCTCTTACCCCCTTTGGTACTTAGGAGATCACAGGCTCCTCCATACCAGGAACCCTCTGGCATGCTCATGAGACGTGGAGACTCCGGTAACTTACCTGCATTTTCTTCATTAACCCCTGTGTGTGGTGGGATGATCTTTATGTGTGCTGTAAATATGTATTCCTCTTATTGGTTAATGATAAAAGTGGTTAGACCGATAGCCGTGCAGGATAAGGTTAGGCAGAACAATCAAACTGAGAACTTGGATGAATAAGGGCAGAGTCAGGGAGAGGCTAGCAAGTCACCAAATGAGCAGGACATATAGAAAATGAGGTAACATGTCACAAGCCTTGTGTTAAAATACAGATTAGTAGAAATGGGTTGATTATTATTATTAGCTATTAATAAGCCTAAGCTATAGATCGAGAATTAATAATTAATATAAGCATCTGAGTGAGTGTTTAGAAGTGGCAGCAGGATAGGGTGGGACAGAGAAACTTCCACTTAGAGCTGTGCATTAACCGCATTGCTGCTCACACCAGATCCACCTTGCAGTCCCAACTGTACATCCTGTGCTCCCATGGAGCCTGTTGAATCTGCCAGACTCCATCCTCTGACTCACTCTGGCCGCACGTTCCCAACCTTTAGGTTCAGGCCATTTGGCAATCCTGTGAACTAACCCGGCTTTCTGGATCCACATCAAACATACAAAGAACAAAACAAGTTCACACAAAACAATATGAAAGGTCAAGGAAGTATGTCCTCCCAAATCCACTAGTCCCATAGAAATACTCTCCAATGAGAATTACCTGAATGAACTCCAAGACACAGAACCTAAAAAAATCATAAAGAATTCAAAGAATTCAGAGATTTCAAAGAAGACACAAACAGCTCAAAGACCTCAAAGAGCATAAAGATCAGAACGATGCCCAAGAAAACACAACCATAAAGATGAATGAAATGATGATGAAGAAAATCCAGGATTTAAAAATGAAATTCAATAAAGAGATAGAAATATTGAAGATAATTCAAGAGAAGTGAAGATGAAGTTGAAAAACTCAATAGAGAATTCGGGAAAGCTTTACAGGTGGAATGGATCAAGTTGAAGGTGGAATAGCAGGGCTTGAGATAAGGTAGAGGAATTAGATCACACACACACACACACACACACACACACACGGAAACAGTCACAGACAAAAAATATGCAAGGACTATGAAACACTACAAAAACCAAAACTTCAAATTATAGGCAAAGAAGGAAAGAATCCTGCATCAGTAGCATAAATCAGACCTTCAAAAAGATCATAAAAGAAAACGTTTCAAACCAAGGAAAGACACAGGTACAAGAAGCACATCGATCACCAAATACAAGATCAGAAAAGAAACCCCCACGGGATAGCACAGTTAAAACACTGAAAATACAGAAGAAAGAAAGAGTATTGAAAGCTTCAAGGAAAAAAAAACCCACACAAGTTACATATAAGGGAAATCCCATCAGAATAATTTCTTAATGGGAACTTGAAAGCCAGGAAAGCCCACAGAAATGTACTCCAAGTTCTAAAAGGTAATAAATGCCAACCCAAATGTACCCAGTAAAACTATCTGCCATAGTTGAAGGAAGGAAAACTTACCATTATACAAACAGGCTAAAAGAATTCATGTCTAGCCGGGCGGTGGTGGCGCACGCCTTTAATCCCAGCACTCGGGAGGCAGAGGCAGGCGGATCTCTGGGAGTTCGAGACCAGCCTGGTCTACAAGAGCTAGTTCCAGGACAGGCTCCAAAACCACAGAGAAACCCTGTCTCGAAAAACCAAAAAAAAAAAAAAAATAAAAAAAAAAAATAAAAAAAAAGAATTCATGTCTACCAATAATGCAGAGATCATGGATCTCAGGGACCTCAGGCTCAATGGATATATCTACATCACATCTCCTGTGTCTATAGCCCAGGCAACATTCCCGAAAAGGAAACGGGAAGATTATAAGAGCCAGAATACCAGGGAGTCTGTTATAAAAACAGTCTCTGCTAGAAATGGCCGCATAAACAAGACTACAGAAATATCAGTGGGCATGTTAACATGAAAGGGGTATTGTGACAGGGACTCACCCCCAGACTGAACTACAGGCAACCAATGGATGCTGGAAAAAGGACAATTAGCTTTTGCAGGGCTGAGCCTCTTTACTAGTTGTCCAAAGCAAAGTGGTCAGCCTTGAAACCATATATACACTACTAACAAAAATAGACTAAGTATGTTCTATTTTTATAAATTTATTTATAGACACACATAATAAGAATAAAGAGATATCGACTTGAAGGGACATGGGAGGGTAATTGGGAGAAACTACAGTGAGGAAAGGAAGAAGGAAAGTTTTATAATTGTATTTAAATTAAAAACATTAGGAAGAAAAGAATTTATGTTCACCAAGTCAGTCAGAGCAATAAATGTATTTATGATAATGTGGAAGAAAAAAAATAAAATTATTACTGAACATAAATTATGACTGAAAATATGAATAGAAGAAGCAAAAACAGCAGCAGCAATAACAAACAACAAAAAGAGAAAACTAGATCCCAAATAAACCAAAATCAACAAATGTCTTTTTTACACAGACCTTTCAATAATAATTTAAACAGTACTTGAGTAGCAATGGCTGCAACTTTTCAGTCAAAGAACACAAGCTGAATGAATGAATTAAGGAAGAAAACACCACCTTGCTGGTGTCTACAAGAATCTGATATTAGCTTTAAAGATAGGAATTAAAGTGAAAGGATGGAAAATATTCTGAGTAAATGGGATCAGGAAGCAAGCAGGAATTGCCATTCTAATATGTGGCAAAATTGATATTAAACTAAAATTAATAAGAAGTAATAAAGAAGGACATGGAATTCTTATCAAGGAAAGAGTTAGCCAAGATGGCATTACAATTCCCTGGGAACCCACAGGCCATGCTGACTTGGGAAGTAGCTAGGCAATCTTCACGCTTCCTCCTCCCCTCCAAATCCAATTCCCCAGCCTCATCTTCAGCTCTGTAGCAGACTCCCTGCTGTGGATATTTGTCCTCAGCTGTCCTCATTCCCAGGAGATTCTGCAGATCCTGGGGTCATTGCCTGCTTTCCTCTTTCCCGTGGACCCCTTCAGACACACCCCCTTGTTCAACAGCCTGATTTCTCAGCTTCAGCCCCCAGTACCTCGAAACATATTCTGCACAGAACCCTCCAGTAGCCACACTTGGCAGGATCTCACAGGTATTCCCTACCAGGCAACCCACAGCTACCATACTCTTCTAAAAGTGAGAGAGCAACAGAAATCAATGAAAGGAAACCTACCCAACGAAGACAAGACCAGGTATCAGCACCTAGAATTGTAGTTTCCCCAAACCCAGTTGCTTAGGAGCCAGTTTAAAACCCACCAAAACATCCAGGATAATGTGTCTCTGCAAAAGTCCAGCAACCTAACTACCGTAGGCCTCGAGAATGCCAATACAGCTGAAGCACGAGACAAGGATTTCAAAGCAGTCTTTTAAAAATATATTAGTAATTCTTAAATATATTAAAGAATCCATTAATGAAATCTATAAAAAACATAAACAACAGAATGAAAGGAAGAAAACAGTTCAAGAAAAGAATGTTGAAATAGAATCAATAAAGAAAACCCAAGCTGAGGGAAATATGGAAATGAAAAATTTAGGACCTCAAACAGGAACCTCACCAACTAAATACAAAAAATGAAAGAGAGAATCTAAGGCACTGAGGCATAAGAGAAGACATGGGTATTTCTTGGTCAAAGAAATTTTAAATCTAAAAAAATCCTGGCATAAAACATCCAGGAAATCTGGGACACTATGAAATGACCATATATAAGACTAATAGGAATAAAGGAAAGAGAAGAAACCCATGTCACAGGCACAGAAAACATTTTCAACAAAATCAGAAGAAAATTTGTCTAACCTAAAAGGAAAGGTGCCTATCAAGGTAGAAGAAGCATGCAGAACACCAAAAACAAATTCCCTTCAGCACATAAAAGTAAAAACAGTAACAAAGAAAGAATATTAAAAGTTTCAAGGGAAAAAGACCAAATAACATATAAAGGTAGATCTATTAGAATTATATGGGACTTCTCAATAGACACTTTAAAATCCAGAAGGGCTTGAAGGATTTTCTACAAACTATAAGAGACCACAGATGCCAGCTCAGAACACAATACTCAGTAAAACTCTCCTTCACAATAGATGGAGAAAGACAATACATGATTTAAAAAAAAAAACATTTTCAAATAGTATCTATCTACAAATCCAGCCCTATAGAAGTTTCTAGGAGGAAAACTGTAACTGAAGAGGTCAAGAACACCTCCAATCACAAGGAATAAATAATTCCAGCTCAGCAAACCAAAAGGGGGGAGAAACCCCACCACAAGAATAAAATAACAGGAATTAACAAACATAGTCCATTGATATCTCTCAACATCAGTGGTGTCAATTCCTGAATAAAAAGATACAGACTAACAGAATGGATGCAAAATCTCCTGTCAAATCCAAGAAACAGACTTTACCGTCTGTGATATCCAGGGGGAAAGGTCAGAAAAGATATTTGAAGCAAATGGACCTAAGAAGCAAGCTAATGTAGCCATTTTAAGGCCTTACAAAGTAGAGTTCAAACCAGAACTAACCAGAAGAGATAGGGAATGACACTACATATTTATCAAAGGAAGAATCCACCAAGAGGATACTGCAATTGTTAAAATACATGCACCAAACTAGTTCATAAAGGAAACACTATTAAAGCTTAGATCAGACATTGACCCTCACACAGTGATAGTGAATGATTTTAATACCCTGCTCCCACCAGTAGGCAGATCATCTAGACAAAAACTAAGTAGAAATCCTGGAGCTATCTGATGTCATAAAACAAGTGGTCCTAACATATTTACAGAACATTTCACCCAAACACAAAACAATGTACTGTCTTCCCATCTTCTCAGTACCTCATGGAACTATCTCCAAAACTGACCACATACTTGGACACAAAGCAAGTCTCAAAAAATAAAAATAAAAATAACACCCTGCAACCTATCAGATTATGGACTAGAGCTGAATTGAAACAACAACAACAGAAAGCGTAGAAACTCATGGAAACTGAACAACTCACTACTGAATGAAAAATGGGTCAAGAATGAAATAAAGAAGGAACTTACTTAAATTAAATGAAAACAAATGTACAACATACCCAAACTTACAGGACACACTTGAAGATGGTTCTAAGAGGCACTAGAGCAAACAGAAGAAATCACATCCAAAAGGAGTAGACAGCAGGAAATACTTACTCAGGGTTGAAAAAAATAGGAACAAAATAATGCAAGGAGTCAATGAAATGAAGAAGAGTTGACTCATTGTGACTATCTGATGATGGAAGTCACAAAATAATCCCACACCAGTTCAGAATTATGAATAATAAAGGATTGTTTATTTAAGGGAAACTTACAGATCACTGTCCTAGATAACAGTACTATTCTCAAAGAAGAGCAGAGTCTAGCAGCCGGAAGCAGGAACTGGAAGCAAGAGAGCAGGTGTGCATGCTTTACAACTGCTTTTTAGAGTAGCAGAGACCATGCCCAAGTGGGCTGGTATCTTAAAGGCTATTGGCTGAAGGAATGGAATGTGCTCCCACAGCAACTATCAATAAGAATTGATAAGGACACACACACTTATCCAAATCAACTAAAAGGCAGAGAGAGAAGATTCAAATGAACAAAATCAGAAATGAAAACGGGGACATAATATCAGACACCAAGGAAATCCAGAGAATCATAACGACATACTTTAAAAACCTGCAGTCCATTAAATTAGAAAACCTAAAAGAAATGGTTAATTTTTATCAATATGTACCACATACCAAAGTTAAACCAAGATCAGATAAGCAATTTAATCAGACCTAGAATTCCTAGTGAAAGAGAAATGGGATACAGCGCTAAATCGAGAATTCTCAAAAGAGGATACTCAAGTGGCTAAGAAACACTTAAAAGAATGTTCATGTTTTTAGGCATCAGGGAAATGCAAATCAAAACTGTTGCAGAATTTTATTTTTGTAGAGGGAGTCTGCTCTTTCATTTCCTGGCTGCTCAGACCCAAAATAGTCACGCAGAAACTGTATTAGTTAAATCATTGTTTGGCCTATTAGCTTGTGCATATTTCTAGCTAGTTCTTACATCTTAAATTAACCCATTTCTATTAATCTGTGTATCGCCATGTGATTGTGGTCTACTGGCAAGATTCTGTCAGGTGTACAGCGTCTGTCTGCTCCAGCGCCAGCTGCATGGCATCCTCCTGCTCTCTCTACATCTCTGTTTGGATTTCCTCTGGCTTTACTCTGTTAAGCCATTGGCTGAAAGCAGCTTTATTCATTAACCAATAAAAGCAACACATATACAGAAGGACTTCCCACATTGCATTTGTTTATGCGGTGGAACACTTGTTTAATGATATGTTGCATTCTTTTTTTTATTAATTAATTTATTTAATTATTAAAGATTTCTGCCTCTTCCCCGCCACCACCTCCCATTCCCTCCCCTCCCCCAATCAAGTCTTCCTTCCTCCTCAGCCCAAAGAGCAAGCAGGTTTCTCTGCCCTGTGGGAGGTCTAAGGACCACCCACCTCCATCCAGGTCTATTAAGGTGAGCATCCAAACTACCTGGGCTCCCACAAAGCCATTACGTGCAATAGGATCAAGAACCCATTGCCATGGTTCTTCAGTTCTCAGTAGTCCTCATTGTCCATTATGTTCAGCGAGACCGGTTTTGTCCCATGCTTTTTCAGTCCCCGGCCAGCTGGCCTTGGTGAGTTCCCGATAGAACATCCCCATTGCCTCAGTGTGTGGGTGCACCCCTCGCCGTCCTGAGTTCCTTGCTCGTGCTCACTCTCCTTCTGTTCCTCCTTTGGATCTTGAGACTTCAGTCCAGTGCTCCAATGTTGGTCTCTGTCTCTCTCTTCTTTCATCGCCTGATGAAGGTTAATATTCAGGGGGATGCTTATATGTTTTTCTTTGGGTTCACCTTCTTATTTAGCTTCTCTAGAATCACGAATTATAGTCTCAATGTCCTTTATTTATGGTTAGAAACCAAATATGAGTGAGTACATCCCATGTTCCTCTTTTTGGGTCTGGCTTACCTCACTCAGGATAGTGTTTTCAATTTCCGTCCATTTGTATGCAAAATTCAAGAAGTCATTGTTTTTTACTGCTGAGTAGTACTCTAATATGTATATATTCCATACTTTCTTCATCCATTCTTCCATTGAAGGACATCTAGGTTGTTTCCAGGTTCTGGCTATTACAAACAATGCTGCTATGAACATAGTTGAGCATATACTTTTGTTGTATGTTTGGGCATCTCTTGGGTATATTCCCAATAGTGGTATTGCTGGGTCGAGAGGTAGGTTGAACCCGACTTTCCTGAGAAACCGCCACACTGCTTTCCAAAGTGGTTGCACAAGTTTGCATTCCCACCAGCAATGGATGAGAGTGCCCCTTTCTCCACAACCTCTCCAGCAGAGGCTATCATTGGTGTTTTTAATTTTAGCCATTCTGACCGGTGTAAGATGGTATCTTAATGTTGTCTTGATTTGCATTTCCCTGATTGCTAAGGAAGTTGAGCACGATCTTAAGTGTCTTTTGGCCATTTGAACTTCTTCTGTTGAAAAGTCTCTGTTCAGCTCAGTGTCCCATTTTATAATTGGATTGATTAACCTTTTACGGTCTAATTTCTTGAGTTCTTTGTATATTTTGGATATCAGACCTTTGTCAGTTGCGGGGTTGGTGAAGATCTTTTCCCAGTCAGTGGGTTGCCTTTCTGTCTTAGTGACAGTGTCCTTTGCTTTACAGAAGCTTCTCAGTCTCAGGAGGTCCCATTTATTCAATGATGTCCTTAGTGTTTGTGCTGCTGGGGTTATACGTAGGAAGTGTTCTCCTGTGCCCATGTGTTGTAGAGTACTTCCCACTTTCTCTTCTATCAGGTTCAGTGTGTTTGGACTGATATTGAGGTCTTTAATCCATTTGGACTTGAGTTTTGTGCATGGTGATAGATATGGATCTATTTTCATTCTTCTACAGATTGACTTCCAGTTTTGCCAGCACAATTTGTTGAAGATGCTCTCTTTTTTCCATTGTATACTTTTAGCTCCTTTATCGAAAATCAGGTGTTCATAGGTTTGTGGGCTAAAGTCAGGGTCTTCTATTCTATTCCATTGGTCGACTTCTCTGTTTTTATGCCAGTACCAAGCCGTTTTCAGTACTGTAGCTCTGTAATAGAGTTTGAAGTCAGGGATGGTAATGCCTCCAGACGCTCCTTTATTGTATAAGATTGTTTTGGCTATCCTGGGTTTTTTGTTTTTCCATATAAAGTTGATTATTGTCTTCTCCAGATCTGTGAAGAATTTTGATGGGATTTTGATGGGGATTGCGTTGAATCTATAGATTGCTTTTGGTAGAATTGCCATTTTTACTATGTTGATCCTCCCAATCCAAGAGCAAGGGAGGTCCTTCCATTTTCTGGTGTCCTCTTCAATTTCTTTCTTCAAAGACTTAAAGTTCTTGCCAAATAGATCTTTCACTTCCTTGGTCAGAGTTACCCCAAGGTATTTTATGCTATTTGTGGCTATCGTGAAAGGTGATGCTTCTCTGATTTCCCTCTCTGCTTCCTTATCCTTAGTGTATAGGAAGGCAACTGATTTTTTGGAGTTGATTTTGTATCCTGCCACATTACCAAAGGTGTTTATCAGCTGTAGGAGTTCTTTGGTAGAGTTTTTGGGGTCGCTTATGTATACTATCATATCATCTGCAAATAACGAAAGCTTAACTTCTTCCTTTCCAATATGGATCCCCTTGATCCCCTTATGTTGTCTTATTGCTATTGCTAGAACTTCAAGCACTATATTGAAGAGGTATGGAGAGAGTGGACATCCTTGTTGTGTTCCTGATTTTAGTGGGATGGCTTTGAGTTTTTCTCCATTTAATTTAATGTTAGCTGTCGGCTTGCTGTAAATAGCTTTTATTATATTTAGGTATGACCCTTTTATCCCTAATCTCTCCAAGACCTTTATCATAAAGGAGTGTTGAATTTTGTCGAATGCTTTTTCAGCATCTAATGAAATGATCATATGATTTTTTTCTTTCAGTTTATTTATATGGTTGATTACATTGATAGATTTTCGTATGTTGAACCAGCCCTGCATCTCTGGAATGAAGCCTACTTGATCATAATGGATAACTTTTCTAATGTGTTCTTGGATTCGGTTTGCCAGTATTTTATTGAGAATTTTTGCGTCGATGTTCATGAGTGAGATAGGCCTGTAATTCTCTTTCTTGGTTGGGTCTTTGTGTGGTTTTGGTATCAGGGTAACTGTAGCTTCATAAAAGGAATTTGGCAATGACTCTTCTGTTTCTATATTGTGAAATACATTAAGAAGTATAGGTATTAGCTCTTCTTGGAAGTTCTGGTAGAATTCTGCATTGAAACCATCTGGCCCTGGGCTTTTTTTGGAAGGGAGATTTTTGATAACTGTTTCTAATTCTTCACGACTAACAGGTCTATTTAGATCGTTCACCTGGTCTTGGTTTAGGTTTGGTATATGGTACTTATCTAAAAAAGTGTCCATTTCTTTTGCATTTTCCAGTTTTGTGGCATACAGGCTTTTGTAGTAAGATCTAATGATTCTCTGAATTTCCTCTGTGTCTGTGGTTATGTCCCCCTTTTCATTTCTGATCTTATTTATTTGCGTGTTCTCTCTCTGTCGTTTAATTAGTTTGGATAGGGGTTTGTCAATCTTGTTGATTTTCTCCAAGAACCAACTTTTTGTTTCATTGATTCTTTGGACTGTTTTCTGTGTTTCTATTTTGTTGATTTCTGCCCTCAGTTTGATTATTTCCAGTCTTCTACTCCTCCTGGGCGCGTCTGCTTCTTTTTTTTCTAGAGCTTTCAGGTGTGCTGTTAAGTCCCCAATGTATGCTTTCTCCGTTTTCTTTAAGTGGGCAGTTAGTGCTATGAACTTTCCTCTTAGCACTGCTTTCATCGTGTCCCATAGGTTTGAGTATGTTGTCTCTTTTTTTTTTTTAATAGATTTTAATGATTTTAATGAGATTTTAATCTATTTTTAATGGGGTGAAGATTATGGGAACTTTGTTTTTTAATATTTATTTATTATGTATACAATGGTCTATCTGTGTGTATGCCTGAAGGCCAGAAGAGGGCACCAGACCTCATTACAGATGGTTGTGAGCCACCATGTGGTTGCTGGGAATTGAACTCAGGACCTTTGGAAGAGCAGGCAATGCTCTTAACCACTGAGCCATCTCTCCAGCCCTATGTTGTCTCTTTGTTTTCATTAAATTCAAGGAAGACTTTAATTTCTTTCTTTTTATTTATTTATTTATTTATTTTTTTTATTAATTAATTAATTTAATTATTAAAGATTTCTGCCTCTTCCCCGCCACCACCTCCCATTCCCTCCCCCTCCCCCAATCAAGTCTTCCTTCCTCCTCAGCCCAAAGAGTAAGCAGGTTTCTCTGCCCTGTGGGAGGTCCAAGGACCACCCACCTCCATCCAGGTCTATTAAGGTGAGCATCCAAACTACCTGGGCTCCCACAAAGCCATTACATGCAATAGGATCAAGAACCCATTGCCATTGTTCTTCAGTTCTCAGTAGTCCTCATTGTCCATTATGTTCAGCGAGACCGGTTTTGTCCCATGCTTTTTCAGTCCCCGGCCAGCTGGCCTTGGTGAGTTCCCGATAGATCATCCCCATTGCCTCAGTGTGTGGGTGCACCCCTCGCCGTCCTGAGTTCCTTGCTCGTGCTCACTCTCCTTCTGCTCCTCCTTTGGATCGTGAGACTTCAGTCCAGTGCTCCAATGTTGGTCTCTGTCTCTGTCTTCTTTCATCGCCTGATGAAGGTTAATATTCAGGGGGATGCTTATATATTTTTCTTTGGGTTCTTTCTTAATTTCTTCCTTGACCCAGGTGTGGTTCAGTAGTTGACTGTTCAGTTTCCATGAGTTTGTCAGCTTTCGGGGGGTAGCTTTGTTGGTGGCTTCTAACTTTAATCCGTGGTGATCTGATAAGACACAGGTGGACACTGATATTTTTTTGTATCTGTGGAGGTTTCCTTTGTTTCCAAGTATGTGGTCAATTTTCGAGAAGGTTCCATGAGCTGCAGAGAAGAAGGTGTATTCTTTCCTATTTGGGTGGAGTGTTCTATAGATGTCTGTTAAGTCCATTTGATTCATTACCTCCAACAATTCTCTTAATTCTCTATTAGTTTTCTGTCTGATTGACCTGTCCATTGGTGAGAGAGGTGTGTTGAAGTCTCCTACTACTAGTGTGTGTGATTTGATGTCTGCCTTGAGTTTTAGCAATATTTCTTTTACATAAGTGGGTGCTTTTATATTAGGGGCATAGATATTCAGGATTGAGACTTCATCCTGCTGAATTGTTCCTGTTATGAGTATAAAGTGTCCCTGTCGATCTCTTCTGATTGATTTTAGTTTGAAGTCAGTTTTTTTAGAAATTAGTATGGCCACACCTGCTTTTTTCTTAGGACCATTTGCTTGAAAAACCTTTTCCCAACCCTTTACTCTGAGTAGATGCCTGTCTTTGTGGTTGAGATGAGTTTCTTGCAAACAGCAGACTGTTGGATCCTGTTTTCGTATCCAATCTCTTAGCCTGTGCCTTTTTATTGGTGAATTGAGACCATTAATATTAAGTGATATTAATGACCAGTGGTTGTTAACTCCGGTTATTCTTACTGCTTTTGGTAGAAGAGTTTGTGTGTCTCCCTTCTTTGAGTTGTGCTGTTGAAGGGTCGCTAGATGCCTGGGTTATTGTAGGCAGTGTTGGCAATGTTGGATTCCTTGGGTTGTGATTTTCCTTCTATTACTTTCTGTAGGGCTGGATTTGTGGCAACGTATTGTTTAAATTTGTTCTTATCCTGGAATGTCTTGTTTTCTCCATTGATAGTGAACGATAGCTTGGCTGGGTATAGTAGTTTGGATTTGCATCCATGGTCTCTTAGTTTCTGTAGTACCTCTATCCAGGACCTTCTGGCTTTCATGGTTTCCATAGAGAAGTCAGGTGTAAGTCTGATAGGTTTACCTTTATAAGTTACTTGGCCTTTTTCCTTTGCAGCTCTTAATATTCTTTCTTTAATCTGTATATTTTGTGTTTTGATTATTATATGGCGAGGGGACGTTTTTTTTTGATCCAGTCTGTTTGGTGTTCTGTATGCTTCTTGAATATTCAAAGGAATATCTTTCTTTATGTTGGGGAAGTTTTCTTCCATAATTTTGTTAAAAATGTTTTCTGGACCTTTGAGCTGTGCCTCTTCTCCTTCTTCTATCCCTATTATTCTTAGGTTTGGCCTTTTTATTGTGTCCCATATTTCCTGAATGTTTTGTGATGAGAATTTGTTGGTTTTGGTGTTTTCTTTGATCAGTCCGTTTATTTTCTCTATGTTGTCTTCAGAATCTGAGATTCTCTCTTCTATCTCTTGTATTCTATTGATTATGCTTGTTTCTGTAGTCTCTGCTCGTTGACCTATATTTGCCATATCCAGCTGGTCCTCAGTTTGTGTTTTCTTCCTTGCTTCCATTTCAGTTTTCAATTCTTGGACTGTTTCCATTACCTGTTTGATCGTTTTTTCTTGCCTCCCAGGGTATCATTTACGTATTTACTCATTTCTTCAAACTTTTTGTTATACTTCTCATCCATTTCTATGAGGGCGTTTTTTACATGTTGTTTAAGGGACTCTATTGCTTTCAAAAAGTCAGTTTTTTCCTCTTCTCCTGTGTTAGGGTGTTCAAGTCCTTGTGTTGTAAGATCATTGGGTTCTGGTGTTTTCATGTTGTTTTTCAGATTGTTGGGTGAATTCTTGCCTTGGCGTCTGCCCATCTCCTCTTACCGATGCTATCTATTGGGTTTGATTTCATTGTAGCGGGACAATCTGCTCTCAGTGCAGGCTTCACTGTTTCTTGCTCGCACTATCCTGCATCCAGTGCCTCCGCCGCCCGGGCCTGCCTGCCGGTGCCTCCGCCGCCCGGAACTGTCTGTGCACCGGTGCTTCCGCCGCCTAGGCCTGCCTGCCGGTGCCTCCGCCGCCCGGGCCTGCCTGCGCGCCGATGCTTCCGCCGCCTAGGCCTGCCTGCCGGGCCTGACTGCCTATGTTGCATTCTTTTATGTTGCATTTATTTAACTCTGTGAAGCTGTGTTACTTTGCCTGTCTAAAACACCTGATTGCTCTAATGAAGAGCTGAATGGCCAAAAGCAAGGCAGGAAAAATGATAGGTGGAGCTGGCAGGAAGAGAGAATAAATAGAAGGAGAAAAGAAGGGTAAGGAGCAAGAGAGAAAACAAGGAGAGGAGAACACCAGGATCCAGGCACCCTGCTACACAGCAAGCTACAGAGTAAGAAGTAAAGAAAGATGTGTAGAAATAGAGAAAGGTAAAAGCCCAGAGACAAAAGATAGATGTAATAATTTTTTAAAACATTTTATTCACATTTATTTTTTGCGTTTAGTGTGCTCACAGAAAATTAGAACACCTTAAGCAGGAATTGAACTAGCAGTGTTTATAAGCAAAATTACATCTCAGCTCTAAGACAAATTAGTCAAAACGTCTCCAGTATTTACAAAACACCATAGATGAGATGCTACAGAAGACCACTGCATCTGAAGTTTTGTTTTCTTTTATTCTCTGGAAAAGAAAGCATTATCAGCTGAAACGAAAAGCTCACCACAGTATAAACAGTAACCAGTTCACTTATTACAGCTTGGCTAAGTTTACAATTTGTGTTTAAAAGGTCCAATATGACTGAAGTTTTACAAAAATGGGCAGGGCAGAGGGTTAAAAACTTCATGTGCTTCTGAAGGATACCAAAATTTGTTTTTATATTCACAGTTTAAAACACCCTGCTGGTAGTACATAATTATACTTTATTAAGATCATAACCAGCAATAAACAATAACGCCTCTACAACTTGTAATTCTCTGTAATCACTGACTGGCACAGCTAACATGAGATAAGCGAGACGTTCCTATGGCTTAGATGAACTCCTAAGACTATGATCTTTCTTTAAAATCTGGGTATTGGTGTCTTTATTTATTTATTTTCTCTTTTATTCTTATTCAAAACTTGGAGTGTTGTAAACTTTCCTCACAAAGTGCATTGCAATACTTTTCTTTAAAAAAAATAAAAACACAACAACAACAACAACAACAAAAAACCAAAACCCCTAAGCTTCATATATTCCTAGTGGCATATTTCTGGGCAATGTTGTGCACTGCTTCAATTTTTTATAGTGGCCCCCATTACTTCATTTGATATTTCTTTTTGAGCCATCCACCTTCTTCATGTATGGGCATGTCCATAGTTTGGACAAAGAAAGTTTGCATTTTTTAAAATAAGGATGCAACATATGCAAAACATTAATACTGATGTATAAAAGTTAAAAATAAAGAAAGAAGCCAGAGGAGGCTGTCTATACTGTTCTCCACCTGTTGGAATGGTAGTAACAATGATTTGAGATGGGATCTGTGGGAAAGGGGGCTTAAAAAAAGAACAAACAAAATTGGATGCTAAAACATAGTGTCATTGTTTCCCCCTTCCCAGGGCAATCCCTGTGTCCCTCTTAGGGTCCTCCTTGTTACCTAGCTTCTCTGGAGCAGTGGATTGTAGGCTGTTTATCCTTTACTTTACATGTAATAGCCACTTACGAGTTAGTGCACGCCGTGTTTGTCTTTCTGAGTCTGGATTACTTCACTCAGGATGATTTTTTTTTCTAGTTTCATCCACTTGCCTGCAAATTTAATGATGTCATTGTTTTTTTACAGCTGAGTGATACTCTATTGTATAAATTCTTTATCTATTCTTTGGTTGAAAGGCATCTAGGTTGTTTTCAGGTTCTGGATATTATGAATAGTGTGCTGTGGAGAACTTTAAGTCTTTGAAGAAAGAAAGTGAAGAAGATATCAGAAAATAGAAAGATCTCCCATGCTCTTGGGTACGTAGGATCAACATAATAAAAATAACAATCTTACTAAAAACAATCTACAAATTCAATGCAATCCTCATCAAAAATGCCAACACAATTCTTTATAGACCTCAAAAGAACAATACTCAACTTCACCTGGAAAAACCAAAACCCCACGGCAGCTAAAACAATCCTGTACAATAAAGAAACTTCTAGAGGTATTACCATCATCCCTGACTTCAAGCTCTACTATAGAGCTATAGGAATTAAAACACCTTGGTATTGGCATAAAAACAGACAGGTGGACCAATGGAATCAAATTGAAGACCGTGACATTAATCCACACACATATGCACACCCGATTTTTTACAAAGGAGCCAAAACTGTACAATGGAAACAATGGAAAAAAGAAAGCATCTTCAATAAATGGTGCTATCATAACTTGATATCAACATGTAGAAGAATGAAAATTGATGCATATCTGTCACCATGCACAAATCTCAGGTCCAAGTGAATCAGAGATGTCAACATAAATCCAGTTACACTGAACCTGATAGAAAAGAAAGTGAGAAGTAGCCTTGATCACATTAGCACAGGCAACCACTTCCTAACTATAACACCAGTAGCACAGACACTGAGAGCAACAATCAATAAATGGAATTCCCCAAAACTGAAAAGCTTCTGTAAGGCAAAGGTCATGGTAAATAAGGCAAAATGACAGCCTATAGAATGGAAAAAAGATCTTCATCCATCCCACATCTGACAGAGGACTGATTTCCAAAATATACAAAGAACTCAAGAAACGAGATACCCAAATACCAAATAATCCAATTAAAAGATTAGGTACAGATCCAAACACAGAATTCTCAACAGAAAAATTTCAAATGGCCAAAAGACATTTAAGGAATTGTTCAACATCTTTAACCATCAGGAAAATACAAATCAAAATGACTCTGAGATACCATCATACACCTGTTAGAATGGTGAAGATCAAACACTGATGGCAGTTTATGCTGGAGAGGATGTGGAGTAAGGAGAACACTCCTCTACTGCTGATGGGTGAGCAAACTTGTACAACCACTTTGGAAATCAGTAAGGCAGTTTCTCAAAATATTGGGAATCAGTTTATTTCAAGACCCCCATACCACTTTTAGGCATATACCCAAAGGATGCTCAATCATACCAACGACATTTGTTCAACTATGCTTATAGATGGGGTAATCTAAACTAGGAAAAGCTGACAAGAAACAAGCCAAGCTGAGGCGGGGCATTCATAAGAAAGAATAAGCCTCCATGTGATTTATTTGGGAGTTGGGTGGTGGGCCCACCAAAAAGGCCAAAGAGCAAAAAATGTAAAATTAACACCATTACCAAACTACATGAGATATCTTATTACTCCTGTCAAAATGACTAAAATCAACAAAACAGTGACCATATTGGCATGGATGTGGACTAAGGGGAAAGCTCATCCATTTGCTGCTGGGTATGCAAACTTGTACAGCCACAATGTAAATCCACTATGAATAAAGAAAATGTTGCATAATTGAGTATTACTCAACCATTAAAAAATTGAAATCTTGAAATTTTCAGATAAATGGATGGAATTAGAAAAGGACCATTCTGACTAAGTATCTCAGATCCAGACAAACACTGAATGCATTTGCTTACATGTGCATATTAGCTGTTAAGTCAATGATCATCAAGCTATACTCTTAGAACCACAGATTTCTGGGACAGAGTAAGGGACTAGGGAGAACAGATAGAATGTGTTAGGAGAGGGAAATAGAATAGATGGCTATGGATGGTGGGAGCCTGGAAAAGGAGGATCAAGTGGGGAAGGGGAGTGGATGGGGGGATGAGGGAGGGAATATGGGGAAAGACAGTTAAAATTAAGGGCCATTTGAGGGAGAGTATGGAAACCCAATACGATAGAAGTTTCTTAAAATATTTACATATATGAAGTGTGTCTAGATGAAATTATCAAATAACATGGGAGAGAAGCCCAACTGGACATCTCTTGTCACCAAGTGAATCTCCCAGTATCAGGATTCACCTGATCAAGTTGTTGACCAATAGGGTACCTTGAACAAGCCTTGGACCACCCAACCCTAAATGCAATTTTTCCATCAAAGTTCTCCCCTCAGGGTTTAGGAAATTCTGCAAAAGGGTAAGCAGAAAGATGATAAGAGCCACAGGGGTGTAAGGCACCTAGGAAACAAGGCCTTGTAGACACAGCATGATGGATGTGTGTGTAAACTAACAGAGACTGTGGCAGTAAGCATACAGCCTGCACAGGTCGGTACCACTTAGGGTCCCAGAGCAGAAGGGAGAAGTGGACACATGCCCCCATTGCTTACCCAGAAGTTATCTCCAATTGATCGCTACTTGAAATCGAAAAATTAGTTTTCACTGAGCAAGTCTCACTGGGAAAGTAAAGCACTATTAAGTTTAGGCCCCACGCTTAACAGAGTGGTCAAAGGGAAACCGGCTCTATTGCATAATTGGGGGTTTCATTGTCTTGAAATGATAATATTAAGGCAGGGCACTGTTGTTGTTTTTTAAATCCTTGCAGGCCTTCTGCGTACATATTATGGTTTCTGGACTTGTGTTTTAAGGGATTCCTGCCTGTGTAAATGAGTTTCTCCTCATCCATATGCATTTCTTGTGCCTTTTCTTTTCTTTTTTTTTAATTAATTAATTTATTTCTTTTTTTATTACAAAGTTGATTTTTATTTATTTTTTTGACTTATCAACTTTTTATTTCATATTTTTTTCCTCATTTTTTTTATTCTTTTTTAATTAAAATTTCCAACTGCTCCCCGTTTCCCATTTCCCTCCCCCTCCTCCCACATATTGCCCCCTCCCCCCGCTCCCCTCCCCCATCCCCACTCCACTTCTCCTCCCCCCAGTCCACTCCCCCTCTTGTGCCTTTTCTTTGGCTCTTTTTCTTTTGCTGGCATTTCATCCCATTCCAACATTTTTGTTTTTGTTCCACCTGATTTTACTTCATTATTATTCATTTCACGTTTCTTTGTTTTCTAAGGAAAGACAGAATGGGTTTGAATCCAGAGGGCAGGGTACCTGGGGAGGAACTGGGAGGAGGAGCTGGGGAGGGCACAATGATCGGGATATATTGTATGAAAAAATCTATTTTCAATAAAGGAAAAAAGAGAAGACATTACAATTCTCAACATATATACATTAAACTCTGGTGCACCAAGTGCTTTAAAAGTGGGCCACTGGAATTAAAGGCACAGATTAATAACAACCCGATAGTATTTTGTGATTTCTTCCTTTTATTTCTTTTATTAAAGACATATTTATTGTTTGGGAATTTCACATCATGCACGCCAATCCCAGTCACCTCTCAGTTCCTCTATATCCTCCTCTTATCCCTGCAGGATCCTCCAAAGAATTCCCCAAATCTCTCTCTCTCTCTCTCTCTCTCTCTCTCTCTCTCTCTCTCTCTCACACACACACACACACACACCAAACCACCTTGCTCCTCCATATTTCCAACACCTTCTCATTCATTCAGCGGCATTGCCTGCTGCAGCGTGTCATGCTGCATTCATTCAGCGGCATTGCCTGCTGCAGCGTGTCATGCTGTGTGACCTTTTGTCCGATCAGTTCCATCCATGAGTCATTATTCTGGTTCAAGGCCTCTGGCACACCATCGTCACTGGACCCTCACTGAAATGCCTCTCGGATATCTTGCTGTTGCCGAGTCATGGAGATCCTGTCATGATCTTTCAGCAGGACCGGTCCTGTCACACACCCCCAGCAGGTTATAGATGTGGTAGATGTTAGCACGGGCCAATTGAAGGCTCACAGTGTGGGTCTGGGTGGTAGCTGAGCTGGTTGGTCTGGGATGCTGGAACCACCACCCTCAGGCAAGGTGTGGTGCCAGCTCTCCTAGGTCCATTTTATAGTGGCCAGCTCTCCCATGCCTGTGGGATGGGGTGGCACCATCTCTCCTAAATGTGGGGTCCAGTTCTCCCATGGGTGGCAGGGCCAGCTTTCCTCCTGCAGTGTCTAAGGATGGGCAGAGCCAGCCATCCCAAAGACAGTAAGGGGCAGGGCTGGTCAGCTCTGCTCACAGATTCCAACATGCATGGTTTCTATGACCCCCCTGTGGTAACACGGGCCATGGATATAACGACAGGCCCCAGCTGCAGCAGGACCACAGGCTCAGGCACGGCCCTTAGCAGCAGCTTGGGCTCCAATGTCCATAGCCCTACTGGCAGCAAAGTCCATCCAGAGCAGTGTGGCTCGCTGGCAGTAATACTGCTTAAGACACTGTCTGAGTTAGGGTTTTATTGTGAAGAGACACCATGACCAAGGCAATTCTTACAAAAATTAGCTCATTTACAGTTTCAGAGGTTTAGTCTATTACCATCATGGCAGGGAACATGGCGGTATTCAGGCAGACATGCTGGAAAGGTAACATGATCTTGACTGTCACACTGCAAGAAACTTGAGCAGTAGAGACCTCAAAGCCCGCCAACAAGGCCACACCTCCTAGTAGTGCCACTCCCTTTGGGGGTCATTTTCTGTCAAACCACCGCAGACACCAACATGGTCTCAGGTGGCTGTTGAGATCTCAGCATCTGCACAGTCCTTGATGGCAACAGGAGCCACAGACACCAACCCCAGACCCTGGTTGTTGCATGACCATGGAGACCCAGATATGGCCCTAGGCAGCAGCCTTGGCTTCAACAACACTACGGCCCTGTGTGGCAGCACAAGGTAGCCGGGACAGTATAGCCACAGTGGTGGTATGGTCCTCAGGTACCAACATGGCCACAGGTTGTGGTCTAGACCCCAGGCATTCATGTGGCCTTTGGTGTCGCCCTGGGCCACAGGCATCAATACACATCCTGACTGTGGTAGGATCACAGTAATTTGAGGGTTCAGTACTCCACTTTCTCCAATAGACAGGTCATACAAACAAAATAAACAAGCAGAGAAATAATAGAATCAAATGATGTCATATGTTAAATGCACCAAAGAGAGCTCTACAGAATATGCTACCCAAACACCAGTTTATGTATGCTCTGTTCAGCAGCTCATGGAAGGACTATATCCTGGAACACAAAGCAAATCTCAAAAAATACAGAAAAGTTGAAATAGTTCTGTGTTTTCTTTCTGACTTTAACACAATAAAACAAAACAACAGCAAACAAATCTCTAGTAAGTACAAGACTTCATGGCTATTAAGTAATTCATTATTAAATTATGAAAGGGGTCAAATAAGAAATTAAAAAAATTCCTGGAAATAAATGAAAATGAAAACAACACAGCAAAACCCCTGAGACACTTTCAAAGCAGTGCTTAGAGGGATGTTTATAGCCCCAGTGATGACATTAAAAAAGATCAGAAAATGACAAATAAATGACATACTGATGTGACTCAAGAGTTTGGGAAAGAAAAACAAACCAAACTCAAACCCAGTAGAAGGCAAAAAGTTTTAATAAAAAAAAAAATCAAAGCAGAAGTTAATGAAACGGAACCAAATAAAACAATAGAAAAATCAATCAACTGAAGAGCTGGTTCTTTGGGGAGATAAAATTGACAGACCCTTGGCTCAACTAACCAAAAGAAAGGGACAACTCAAACTAAGGGAGTCACAAGTGAATGGGGAAATCTCACAGCCCATACCAAAAAAATTCAGACTCTTTTAACGGAATACTTAAACTATCCAAGCTCCTTTTAAATTTGGAAAGTCTTAAAAAAAAAAAAAGACTGTTTTCCAGGTTCATCCAAACTTCAAAGTTAACCTGGTGAATTTAGTGAGCTAATTTGTCAATCAGCTCACCAGCCCAGAGTTCCCCAATTTGATTGATTTGCATACCTATTTTATCTGTATTCCCAGGACTGTACAAAATTTCTCAGGTGAGAAGGAGCCATGAGTGGCAGAAGTTTAAGGAGCTCTGGAATAAAGGACTCGGCAATGAGCCCATACAGCCACAACTACCCAGTTCTAATAGACGATCAACTTAGTATTGCTCTAAAATGAGTTATTTTCAAATTAACGTGTACCTTTAAAGTGCTTGCACTACAAATACCACAGAATTTCTCTTTTTGACTTTACGTAGATTCTGATCACCATTAATGGGGATTTAGTCCAAAATTTTAAAAAGCATAGCAGCATTTTAATACAGAATTATAAAGAACATATATTTCCTAGCCTGTTAGAAAGCAAATTGAAAACAATACAACTGGGGGAAAGAAGAGGAACTTGAAGTTTGGGGGAAGTGTGGAGCTGGGTCACCCCTGTTGTGAAAGGTGTCCCAGGGCACTGATGGTGGATCTCCCTGTTGGTCCTGGCTTGTGTGAAGGAGTGTAATGGCGCTGATTTTAGTGAGCGGGTAACAATGCAAACTGGCTTCATCTGTGCCACTGAGTCCAGCTGTGGTTGTTGGGGGGGAGTTGGTCGGCCACTGCTAACAGGGACAGTAAGCAGGCTGGAGCAGGACCCTTGCTCTCGTCCTTTCACTCGTCCTTTAGCGCCCCCTAGTGCCAGAGTCTAACTCGCATTCTAAAAAGAAATGTTAGCTTTGCAGAGTCCCAGCTCTACGGGACAAAGAGAATGCAGGTCTGGCCGGAAGGTGAGAGACTGAGTTTATAATCCCAGAGCATGGCAGACACCAACTCTATCATTTTGAAATTGAAGTGTGAATGTGAGGAACGTGCCCTCTCAAATTTTAAAACAATGTTATAAAGAGTTTGGGATTAGCATCGGAATAGAAAATAAAGAGCGAGAATCGGAGTAAGCCCTACTCAGTAATCTTTATAAAAGGGTCGCGTGTATGTGTACACACGCACTTTTTATACAAAATATTTTTATCATAGTATTTCCCATTAGATCTTCTCCATCTCTCTATCCAACAACTTCATGTTCTCATTCCTTCTCAAACAACAACAACCCAGGAAAAACATCAAAGCCCCAAAACAGAAATAAAAATATACAAACAAATAAAAACAAATAAGATTAAAAATGCTAAAACAAAAAGTGCACACAAACACATAAACACACACACACACACAAATGGATTTTGCTTCATGTTTACCAACTACTGCTGGTTATGGGGCCAGCTCTGGACCTGAATTGTAGTTCACATACCAGAGTGTTTTGTGTGAAGATTTTATTTGGATTCCAAGTGAGATCCAGGTATATGAAAATCCTGGCTATAAAAGGTAAGGCTCACAGTGGATCAAGGAAGATGGAGAGGAATGTTAGGGCATAATTATGATAAATGAATGTTTAAGTCAGACCCACAGCATCATCCATAAGAGCAAACTTGGGTTTCTACTCAGTTGCCTCAGACATGATGAGAAACAAGGAGCACACTGGGAAAAGATACTTATGGCTTCTGTATCTGTCAAGAGATGTAAGTCTAGGTGGCACATGAAATGCTACTGAATTATGGTGGGCGGGGGGGAGAAAATCCAGCAGCAATGGGCATGCCACAGTGGTGGACACTGTTTAGTTGTCCATGCTCCTGTAGATAGCCCTCCACTCATGCGCATGTAAGCAACCCAACAAAAGCCAGTGGGTTTCAAAAATGACATCACACTGGCGATGGAACCCAGGATCTCCTGGCCAAGTGCTCCACTACTGAGTTACACCCCCAGATCTTGAAATTTTACTTTTCACCAGCATTGAGTGCCTGTCCTATGCCCAGTGTGGGAAGCTGTCTTGCACTACAATCTCATAGCAAACAGGCTCTACAGTCTGCTTGTACAGGCATCAGGGCTTTATGATCATCACATGTTTTATTACTCCCCATCCTCTACATACTTGGGCCTCTACTCTTTCCAGGTGCCCAATATACATCTATCCTACAAAGCCTTCTCAGATGCAGACTGCCTTGAAGCCCTTCTTGCTGACTCTAAGCAGGTGGAATTCCCCTTTTGGTGATCCCCCATGATTCCATAACTCTTCCTTTGCCATACTCTACATAGTAAGGTTTCATGTGCTTTTCTTATTTTGACTTTTAGACAACAAAGTCTTAAGGACAAATCCTGAATGGTTCTCTCTCTCTCTCTCTCTCTCTCTCTCTCTCTCTCTCTCTCTCTCTCTCTATCTCTCTCTCTCTCCAGCTTGGACTATTGGTGGTTGTGGTAGGACACTGCAAATTTATGTAAAAATGCATTGGAACCCTGAGATGCTATGATTCTCCTGTGACAACATCTAGCCATCTCGGAAGACAGGTTAGTAGCAGTTGGTGCCTCTGCTTTCGGTTGTCCTCTTAAGCAACTGTCGGATCTGATGTTGGACAGTTTACTTGTTGCTTTAAGGTAAAATTTCCTCCCCCATGGCAGAGCTAATATATGTCTTTACTATATGGCCACGTCTGGTGACAGGTCTTGACAAACATTTTAGAAAGGGACACATGTATGTTTTCACGTGTTTGTGCCTGCGTGTGTGCACAGGAATGGATGGAGAACTGGAGATGAGAAGGCATGGCAAACGGTGTAAGTACTCCTTTAGGGGAAATGTACACTATACCAACTCCGTTAAGGGGGCTGGGAGGCAGAGGGCTAAGAGTAGAGCCTGCTCAAAGCACAGATGGAAGCTTACACTGGGAATTCAGAGAGCTGCTCTCCTTAAGAAATTGGTTGGAGCCTGACTTTAAAAATCAACCATTAAACACACCATTAAACTCCAGCACTTGGGAAGCAGAGTCAGGTGGATCTCTATGAGTTCAAAGCCAGGCTGGTATACATAGTGAGTTCCAGGACAACCTGGGGTTTTAGAGAGACCTTGTCTCAAACAAGAACAAAACAAAACAAAACAAAACAAAACAACAAAAAACACCAAACAAAAAAGAAATTGATTGGATTAATAATGGGCTCCTATCTGGACCAACACATCAGACTTTTGTCTTTCCCAAAAAAATTTAGAACCCACTGAAAAGTGTACATGCAGACCTAATTAGAGGCTGGAGTTACTTAGTAGCAATGAAAGCTGAATTGAAGATGGCTTCCATCCCACCTTCTGCCCTGATTTGACAATCTATCTTACTTCATTGTCATGCCCTCCAGTCATTGGCACATCCTCTGCAGTGGTGGCATCTCAAGAAGCCTCACAAGATGGTGATGAAAATGAACTTGTTGTGAAGGCAAGATGACTCATAAAGATAAGTCAGGGATGTTGGCCTGACCTCATTCATTCCTCCAAAGTAGCCAATTCCTTTCCCACTTTTGAGGATGAATGAAGCGGTGGAGAGGCCAGAAAAATTCTTCTCCATGGACACATAAGTGAAGAAAAGAGGAGACTCCATGCTCCAAAACTAATACCACCTAAATAAGAGTTTGGGATTTTTAACACGCATAAAAAAATTTTGTGCACATATACCAAATAGAGCCCATCTTCAGAAACTTGTTGAGTTAATTTAAATATTAACTTTTATTTTCTGTCTTTAGCAGTGGAAATGGACATTCCTTTGACAGCTGGCATGATGTCAGGCTTTGTCAGAAATGAGTACTGGAGGAAGGCAGTGAGAGAAAGAAGACTCTTAGAGCTGAACACATTCTCTTCACGGCCAGGACCCAGGAGTAACTGATGGTGAATGGCACATGGAATTTCCCCTTGGCAGGTTCTGTGGCATCTCCATTGAGACCTCAGCAAGGGGTCACTGTCTCCAGCACAGCCTCCACAAGTGAACCCCAGAGAATACTTCTGCCACCCGGTAATCCACGATTATGCTCTGTCCAGTGAAGTCTAGATCTTGGAGGTGACTTTCCAAACCTGTTTCTGTTCTGGATGTTGGTTCGATATTCTTCAACATTCTCTTTATTTCTAACTGGCAAAATTCTTATTTTTTAAATCACAGTTAGTAATTCTGTATATAGACTTTAAATAAAATCTTGCCTGCTTACCTTACTCTGGTGTTCACTGGAGCCTGTGTAACACAGTTGTTAAAAGGAATTTTAACCCTGTGCTCAGAGCAGGGTAATCATGAACAGATTATTTTTCATAATTGTTGATGAACTCTGAGAAAGACAGTTTGAAGGAATGTTTTCCGTATATACTATCGATGAATCCATTTCTCTCTATAAATTAACACATTTCTCTGAATTCCTAGCAGGTTATGACTGTGAGATGGAAATATGAGTTGAGAGTCACTCATTTGCAGTGTGACAGTCAGTACCAGGGTTCTCCTTTTGGGCCACAAACCAGCTCCCACATCATGACAAGGACACATCTTCTTAGTTATGAATGCTCAGCCTAGCTTAGGTTTGTTTCCAAGTAGCTCTTTTAACTTAAATTAACCTATTTTTCTTCATCTGCTTTTTGCCTCAGGGCTTTTTACTTTCTTTCTTTTGGTATATCTTACTTTCACTGCATCTTGTGTCTGGATGGCAACTGCCTGGCTTCTCTCACTTTCTCTTCTCTCCTCCTTCTCTTCCTCCTCCTCTTCTTCTTCCTCCTCCTTCTCCTCCTCCTCTCCTTCTAGATGACTCCTCCTATTTATTTTCTCTGCCTACCAGCCTTCCCTATCCCTATACTGCCTAGCTACTGGCCATTCAGCTTTTTAGTAGACTAATTGGGTGCCTTGGGCAGACAAAGTAAAACAGCAACACATCTTTATTATTATTATTTTTTTTTTTTGGTTTTTCGAGACAGGGTTTCTCTGTGGTTTTGGAGCCTGTCCTGAAACTAGCTCTTGTAGACCAGGCTGGTCTCGAACTCACAGAGATCCGCCTGCCTCTGCCTCCCAAGTGCTGGGATTAAAGGCGCGCGCCACCATTGCCCGGCGCAACACATCTTTATATGATTAAACGAATGCAGCAAAAACAATCATATCATATCATTATATCATTAAACAAATGCAGCATAAACAAATATAACTTACCTTTACACAGTTAAAGTAATATTCTATTGTATAAACAAATGTGATACATTTTTACATAGTGAAATATTCCACAACAGCCTATGTGGTTTTTTGGTTTTTTGTTTTGTTTTTTTTTTTTGATTTTTTTGAGACAGGGTTTCTCTGTAGCTTTGGTGCCCGTCCTGGAACTAGCTCTTGTAGACCAGGCTGGCCTCGAACTCCCAGAGATTCGCCTGCCTCTGCCTCCCGAGTGCTGGGATTAAAGGCGTGCGCCACCACCGCCTGGCTCAGCCTATGTGTTTTAGGAAAGGTATTAAACCTTTTCAAAGTGGTTAAAACCAGAGGCAGGAATTCCAGGTAAGCTTCCCAAGAAATTACCTGGACAACTCCAAGTAGCTCATCTATAATTCTTGATATCAACCGTGGGCACCTCTCCCTCCTGTGTGCTAAAGCAGCAGGAACAGGTAAACCCTGGAGGGAATCTGCATCCAGAACATCTGGGTGGTGTAACATCTGGATAAATACTCTTGAGAGGCATATGAACAGATTGTCTAGGGGTTGCCCGTCCTGGAATTCAGTTTCAGCCTCAGTAAATTTGATTCTGAGAAAGCATGACTCTTAACGGAGGAATCTAAAATGGCTGAAAAGACTCTTAAGAAAATGCTCAACATCCTTAGTCATCAGAGAAATGCAAATCAAAACAACTTTGAGATTCCATCTTACACCTGTAAGAATGACCAAGATCGAAAACACTGATGACAACTTATGCTGGAGAGGTTGTGGGGAAAAGGGAACACTTCTGCATTACTGGTGGGAACGCAAGCTGGTACAATCCCTTTGGATGTTAGTGTGGCGATTTCTCAGAAAATTAGGAAATAACTTTCCTCAGGACCCAGTAATACCACTTTTGGGTATATATCCAAAGGATGTTCAATTGTGCCACAAGGACATGTGCTCAATTATGTTCCTAGCAGCTCTGTTTGTCAAAGCCAGAACCTGGAAACAACCTAAATGCCCCTCGACCAAAGAATGAATAAGGAAAATATGTTACATTTAAACAATGTAGTACTACACAGCAGAAAAAATAACATCTTGAAATTTGCTGACAAATGGATGGAGCTAGAAAACATCATATTGAGTGAGGTAACCCAGATCCAGAAAGACAATTATCACATGTACTCACTTACAAGCAGTTTTTAAACATAAAGCAAAGAAAACAAACCCACAAATCACAATCTCAGAACCTAGACAACAATGAGGACCCTAAGAGAGACATACATAGATCTAATCTACATGGAAAGCAGAAAAAAACAAGATCTGAGTAAATTGGGAGCATGGGGACCTGGGAGAGGGTTAAAAGGGAGGGGAGAGGCAGGGAGCGAAGCGGAGAAAAATATAGAGATCAATAAAAATCAATAAAAAAGATATATAGTATCTTAAACTATGTAACACCCTCATAACCATTATAACTTGTATTTATTATAATACCATGGTGTTATGTAGATAGATTAAAGGAAGACAGAAAAATAGACATTAGACAAATGTTAGATTTGTATCTATTGTTATTTTCATATAATTAAATCAGACTTTAATTTTGATCTCTTATCCCAATAAATGTGAAATAATTGACAAAAAAAATCAGTACATGTTGCAGTCTGGATTTCACAGATATGTACTAATTCCCATGACTGGTAACAGGTTCAGAGGGTGTCAATTGGAGCCTTAACTCATGACTACATGACCATTGACTGATTATAATGCACCTCTCCAGTCCTTGTTCCCACACACACAAGAAGGAAAGAGGAGATTGTTTTGGTCAGATTGTTACCAGTGTTGAAGTTCTCTGATTTTATGAAGAAAACTTTCTGGAAGTTCTTCAAATGCTTCTAATTTAGAATCAATTTTCTTCTGCTCGTATTTTTCTATCTTCTTTCACTCTCTAATAACTAATGTACAGATTCATCTTTCTCACTGTATATCAAAGCTCACAAGTGGTTATCGACCTGCAGTGATGATCTGACTGCCTTTCCTGATTACACTAATGTCTCTTTCAGACAGTAGACACTTTACTTTCATGTTGGATCATTGACAGAAACTACTCTTTGTAGACCTAGAACTTCTGCTTCATATCAGTCATTTTTCATGTTTCCCCAAATCAAAATCCAGTATTGAGTTTTTCTACATGTCTCAGAGTGAATGCTGTTCTCATAAAGTGCACTCTATAAATAAGTGTAGATAGATAGCTATGTACATTTCTCTTAAAGACAGAGGAAATCAATTAATGAAGATCAAATCTCTGTCTTTCTGAGAGGGTTGCCAAAGGAAAAGCGGAATCAGAGAAAAAGACTGGCATTGATTTTCCCACACTACTTATTTTTTATTTAAAAAATTGAAAAATGTATATGTATATGTGGTAGAAAAAATTTGCACTCTTTCCTATCCTGTTCTCTTTGTTATTAGCAATTTAGGACAGGAGAGAGGTAAGTGGGTGGATGGGTGAGTAGAGAATACATAGACAGATTGGTAGATGTCTCAAAACATCTAGAGAGGTGTTCAGGAACACTCTGTTACAAAAACAATGCCTGTATTACCATCCTTTGATAAAAACCACTGAAGATGGACTCTAGAGGTTCAATATAATCCTTTGCTATCCTTTGTAGGAGGAGGTGCTGCTTGTTCATCCCAGCTTCCCAGAACCAAAATAACCACAGAGAAACTGTATTCATTAAATCACTGTGATGTAGGTGGGTCTTCTTTCATTGTGTTGCTTTCATTGGTTAATTAATAAAGAAATCTGCTTGGCCTGATAGGGCAGAATTTAGATAGTCAGAGTAGACTGAACAGAATGCGGGGAAGAAGGGAAGTGAAGCAGATGCTATAGCTCTCCTCTCCAAGATGGATGCAGGTTAAGATCCTTTATGGTAAGCCACCACCTCCTGGTACTACACAGATTAATAGAAATGGGTTAATCAAGATATGAGAATTAGCCAGTAAGAGGCTAGAGCTAATGGGCCAAGTAGTATTTAAAAGAATACAGTTTCCATGTAATTATTTCAGGTAAAGCTAGTTGGTGGCTGGGGGCCAGGTGGCAGGGACGCAGCCCACAGCTCCTACTACATCACTGCTTGGCCCATTTGCTCTAGCTTCTTATTGGCTAACTCTTACATCTTAATTTAACCCATTTCTATTAATCTGTATATCACCATGAGGTCACGGCCTACCAGCAAAGTTTCAGCACATCTACCTCTGGCAGAGGATCCATGGCATCTCTCTGACTCTTTCCTTCTCCCAGCATTCAATTCTGTCTTACCCACCTACCTAAGTTCTGCCCTATCAACAGGCCATGGCAGTTTCTTTTTTCATTAACCAAGAAAAGCAACATACAGACAGATGGACTTCCCACACCAATCCTTAATCTATTCAGAGTTTGTCTTCAATGGCCTGTGAAGACAGGTCTTTTCTTTGGACAGCTCTCATAGGCTATGAAAGTGCTGACTGGTTCCCGACTGCAAGATTCTTGGAAGTCTCATAAGAATGAGGCATAAGTCTTCTCAGTTCTTTATGATGGAGTAGCTATGGGGCATCCTTCACTTCTAATTTCTACCATCTCTCACAGTGTCAGTCTAAGGTGTCACCATCTCAATCAATTCCTTTTTCTCTACCCTGCCTTACCAAGAACTGAGAAAAAGACAAAATCAGAAGAGGAAGAAAATTATATCAATTAATCATGTTTTTTCTGTCATATACCTACCTATTTATATTATCTGTTGCCCATTTTCTTTCTTTCTTTCTTTCTTTCTTTCTTTCTTTCTTTCTTTCTTTCGTTCTTTTTTTTTTTCTTTTTTTTTTTTTTTAGACAAGGTTTCTTTGTAGCTTTGGAGCCTGTCCTGGACTGATTCTGTAGACCAGGCTGGCCTCAAACTCAAAGAGATCTGCCTGCCTTTATCTATCTTTTGTCATCTACCTGTCATTTATATAATGTATATTTGTCTATATATTGTCTTATCTATAATCTAACCTATTATAAATTATGATAATATGAATATAAAGATATCAGAGATATTTTATATGGCAATATATATATATATATATATAAATGAATTCTTTTAAACCTCAATACCATGACAATGTGTGGTAATTCACATTTATGTGCTATATATATACTCATGTGTAAACAAGTCATCATAAACGGGTTATTGTAAATATGGGCATTAAATATGTTGCTCTACACTTTGCTTTTTAACCTAATAAATAACCTCTAATAATTATCATTGGTATTTTCTATCATAGCATTACAAAATTAGTTATTTGAAAAAGATGTATGCACAATATTCTATCCAATCAATCTCATAATTATGTATGCTTAGCTTATTATGCACATTTTTCTTATGTATAATGCTGCAATTAATTTTCTGAAATAGATGAATATCACAGTGATTGGATGTTTTGATGTCAATGTTTGTAGAACAAGTATCTGGCAGTAGAATTACTGGGTTAGGTGTCATGCATATTGAAACTTTAGTTGATTAGGCCCACTTGCCTCACATATTCTTATCAATGGTATATTAAATCCTATCTCATCACAGCTTGTCTTATTCAGTGTTCTATTGCTGTGCAGAGATGCCATGACCAAGGTAGCTTTTATAAAGAATGGCATTTAATTGGGTCTTGCTAAGAGATTCAAAGGTTTAGTCTATTCGTCTCATACCAGAATGCATCACAGCATGTAGGCAGACTTGGTAGCTGAGTGTACTACATCTGGATCTGTAGGTAGCAGAAAGAGAAATGGAGCCTCTGAGTCGGGTTTGGGTGTCTGAAACCCCAAAGCCCATTGGTGCCCAGTGATGCTCTTCCTCCAACAAGGCCACTGTTCTGCCCTACCCCCCAGCCATGCCTGCTAATCTCTCTCAAGTAGCATAACTCTCTAATGAGCAATCATTTAAACACATATGTCTATAGGAAGCCATTCCTATTCAAATCACCAGACAGGTGTAATAATACAGGATATTTTTAATGCTTTGTAAATTTTTTATCAATATGTCTTATTGGTAGAAAATAGAACCTTTGAATTTGAAGGAATATTTATATAATTTCATGTATTGATTATGCATTTGTATTTCTAATTCGTTTAGCTGCCTATTACTGTGTTTAGACAGTTTTTTTTATGTTACCCAGTTCCTTTCTTTTCCATCTACATTTTAAGACTATTTTAGTATTGGGCACAACTTTTCATCAATCACATGATACAAATATACAGATCTACTTTGTCTTTTGACTTAGGTTATTAGTTCAAATAATTCACAGTTTGAAAGGTTTTTGTATAAATTAAACAAAACTTTTCTTTTTTTTTTCTTGCTGATTTTTTTTATTAATTAATTAATTTAATTATTAAAGATTTCTGCCTCTTCCCCGCCACCACCTCCCATTCCCTCCCCCTCCCCCAATCAAGTCTTCCTTCCTCCTCAGCCCAAAGAGTAAGCAGGTTTCTCTGCCCTGTGGGAGGTCCAAGGACCACCCACCTCCATCCAGGTCTATTAAGGTGAGCATCCAAACTACCTGGGCTCCCACAAAGCCATTACATGCAATAGGATCAAGAACCCATAGAGAAGCTAAATAAGAAGGTGAACCCAAAGAAAAACATATAAGCATCCCCCTGAATATTAACCTTCATCAGGCGATGAAAGAAGACAGAGACAGAGACCAACATTGGAGCACTGGACTGAAGTCTCACGATCCAAAGGAGGAGCAGAAGGAGAGTGAGCACGAGCAAGGAATCAGGACGGCGAGGGGTGCACCCACACACTGAGGCAATGGGGATGGTCTATTGGGAACTCACCAAGGCCAGCTGGCCGGGGACTGAAAAAGCATGGGACAAAACCGGTCTCGCTGAACATAATGGACAATGAGGACTACTGAGAACTGAAAACTTTTCTTTTGGATTTGGACTTTTGTATTATGGTGTGAAAGACCTTCCTCTTTCTGATATATAGACATACTTATTCATTCCCCCCTGGGCTTTTTTGTTGAGGGCTAGGGTTAGGCTATGGTTATGGATACAGATTTTGTAGGGTTAGGACTAGAAGTAGGGCTAGGTTGGGGTCACAGTCAGATCTCAGGTTATGGTTTGTGTTAGGGTTGGAATTTGCATGGGACTCGAGTCAGTCTTAAGGTTAAGGGAAAAGTTTATAGTTAAGGTTTGTGTTAGGACAAGAACTAGATGAAAGTTAAGAGTGGGGTTAACCTTAGGCAGAATAGGGTTAAATTTATGATTAGGGTTTAGGTCATGGATGTGGTGAGAGTTAGGGCTGGCTAGGTTAGGTATAAATTTGGGGCTAGGGCTAGGGCTACAGCTGGGCCTTGCACTAGGATGAGGGGTAGGGCTAAGCTAGAGTTAGGAACATTGCCAGAGCTAAGGCTAGAATTACTATTAGGATTAGGGTTAGGACTAAGGTTTAGGCTTAGGGTTAGGGTTAGGACTAGTGTTTCTGGTTAGGGTTAGGACTAGGGTTTCTGATTAGGGTTAGGACTAGGGTTTAAGGTTAGGGTTAGGACTAGGGCTTCTGGTTAGGGTTAGGAGTAGGGTTTAGGGTTAGGGTTAGTACTAGGGTTTAGGGTTAGTGTTAGGGTTAGGACTAGGGTTTCTGGTTAGGGTTAGGACTAGGGTTTAGTGTTAGGGATAGTGCTATTGTTTAGGGTTAGGGTTGGGGTTAGGATTAGGGTTAGGACTAGGGTTTAGGGTTAGGGGTTGGACTAGGGTTTAGGGTTAGTGTTACTCTTAGTCCTAGGAATAGTGTTACACTAGGTTTTGAGATATGTTTATGACTGTAGTTAGGTCTAGGGTTATGATTTTAGCTTGTACTATGGTTATGTTTAGTGACTGAGAGATTTTAAGTTTAGAGCTTGGTTTGTGTCTAGGCTATGGTTCATGAAGGTTTAGGGTTCAGGGCTATTTTCTTGTTAGGGTAGAGCTATAATTAGAATTATGGCTAGGTTTTAGGTTAAATTGGGGTCTGCATTGTGTTAAGTTTATAGTTGTGTTTGGGATAAATCATAAATCTAGGCTTAGTGTTAGGACCAGAAGTATGACTAGGGCTTCAACTAGCCTTTAACTCTAAGCCTTCACCCCATCCCTAAGGTATATAGATTAGTTAAATTCAATTTCTTCATCTCCAATGTTAATAACAGTAATTGATAACTTGTTAAATGTTTAAAACAGATATTTAATTAAATTTGTTTAGTAATATGGTCCATACCTATTTATATTTAGAATGTGTACTCAGAGGTTATGAGATGTTGGGAAAGATCTTGTCTGTCTTCCTTCACCTTCCTGCCTTTTGTTCTTTCTTCCCTACAGTTTATATTTATATAAAACTGTACTGAATTTTCTTTCCTTTGTGAGCCAAGGTTTCCCCATGCAGTACAGGCTGGCCTGGATCTCACCTAAGATAGTCTTGTGTTTGTGATACTGCGGCTCTCAATTCTGAGTATTGATCTGCGGGATTCCCACCATACCCAGCTTACACTGAGTTTCTTCCACAAAGTTTGTTCTAAGGCCACAGTCTCCAAGCTGTTTTTGAGAACACTATATAAACAGTGGAACTCAAGTTCATGTAAGTAATCATACCAGGATTCCTTTATAATGTTTTTTTCTAAGCACTGTATTTCATAAAAATAATTTAAAATGCTTTAAAAATCCTTTCTGTAAAGGCAGGGAAGAAAAGACAGCTAGATATAATTCTTATTATAGATTTTCAAATAAACCATGTAGTAAGGTGAACACATTGATAAAGTATAGAGTAACAAACAATGTTCTGCTTCCTACACAAGCATGTTTACTAAAACACACCTGATACTTTAACATTTAGAGTCACACAAAAGACAAATGCTTTTCATTACACAGGCATTCTCTCGATGACAAAAGCATCCTCCCTAATTCACCTAAGGCTCTGTCTTCTACCTTTCCTTGTTCTGTTTCATCTGCTTTTTAAATATATGTATAGCAAGCTCTACATTTATGCATAAATAATCTTATTACAGAAAATGATTTATATATTAGGAGAAAAACAAACCCCAGAATCCTCAGAAATAAGAAATGGAATGAGATAAAAAGTGTTTAAAAAGTCTACATAATTTCAAGAACAACTGACTGAGGATACTGAGTTCCACAGGTATGTCTGCAGCATAATCCATGCACAGAAGGCTCAGGGAACAAGAGGGTGGATGATTGCAGGAGCCAGAGGACCAGGGCATCAGCTGTAAGATTGTGTCTTTTATGTGAGACAGGCAAGCAGTAGCCATGGGATCTCAACAGTATGACATAAACAAGACCCAAACAATGAAAATACCTAGTTACAAGTCAATACAGATGTGGAAAATCTCACAAGGCCCCACCACTAAATGAAGAACTGATGACATTTAATGACAGCGAAGAAGGGAGACTCAGTCTCCCTTAAGGATAGGTGCCCCAACTGGTAGTCCAATACTAAGTGGTCAATCTTAAAGCTATACAAACAAGCACCACTAAAGGAGTTAGCAAGTTGTACTGGCCCTCCAAGAACAACGCATGCACATGTCTAATAATTGGAGAAAAATGAAGTCTGTGTAATTTTAAACCTCAGATTCTAATAGTGAGGTCTGAAGAAACACAAAATTCACTTGGACTTAATGGTCGCAAGGTTCTTGTCTGTTCAGAAACCATTTACCATTACCAAATTTATGTAACTGCACATGAGATTGAGACACACAACTTAAGTAGGGTGGGGGCCTAAGAGACCTAGTTTTGCATGCTTGCTTCTGTTATGTCTTAGTGAGTTAAGACTTAAGTTTTCTATATCATAATTGATATGTATGAAAATGAAACATCACAGGGCCTTTTTCACAGGGTAGCTACTGCTACCAGATGTGACAAAGCGTGAACACTGCCTAGCAGAATGTTTGTCACATGGTGACTTCTATTGCTAGCGCTGCCTTTGCCCTGTGTCTTTAGAAGTGGGAATGTAGCACGGATACCACACGGAGCCCATGGTGCACCCTCCTCTTTCTTTAGCATCTCATGCTGTAGTAGGGTGAAACAGCATCGCTCAGAGTTGTAGGCCGGTGCCACTGAGGCAATTCTGAGTGAGGACTCTGGAGGCAAACTTCCTCTCTGATTGGACCTTAGACTGAAGCAGATTGTGAGAGTAAAGAGGCTTGCAGAGGGCAGGCCTGGCAGAGAAGGAAAAGTGATTTACTCCTCCACCAGGGAAGCCAAGGTCCTACCAAGCAGGTCCTCAATAAGCGGTTGGTGGAATCCTTTTCCAAAGGAAAAGAAAGCCCAGAAAAAAGAGGACATAAAATTTAAAATTAGTTAACAAATTAACTGCATGCACCAGATTTTAGCCTCTTGGTAGAGTCGAATATTTATAAATTATTGAAGTCTATCTCCTAAATTACCAGTCAAAGCAATTTGCTCATCCTTGTTAAACTTCACTTTGATGGACTATGCAGTCACCATCCAAAGCATGGATTCATCCATAACTAATACTTCAGGGTTGATAATTTTGTTTGCCTTAGAGGAAGTAATTTTAAAAAGCACTTATGAAAGTTCTTAATTTGTGTTAAATAATTGTAATATAAAGCCCAAATTTGGGGAAAATGTGAATAAAAGAGGATCCTAGGCCTAGGGCACCAGAAGAAAGAAAAATTATGACTCATCTTCCTTAGTTAAATAATAGCATGTTAGGGAGCCCTTGAGAATCAAATGGCTTGATACAGTTTCCATGACAACACCCCCAGAGCTAACACCTGGTGCTGTAATTAGTTAAGAGCATGTAACACTTACACTGCCAGCGATAATTATGCCAAGACGGACACTTGGGAATTCTGTTCTGACTATAGCGCATGCCAGTAAGTAATCATGTCAGAGCTGTGCATTGTAGATGCCCAACAATATTATTAATGCATTTTAACCTATATCTTATCAATGAGACCTTAATTTTAGCCACTTTAACAGTTACTATTATAATCGAGTCATAGATTCTGCAAATAAGCAATTTCAGCTTTCTCATGTTTGACTTGCAATTAGCATGGGATTTTTGTCACTTTTCTTTGGGTCTGTACGTTTGCCGTAATCCTCTTCAATTTTCTGCATACTTCTACGTTAGATCAGAATGAAGCCAAGATTCAATATCTCAAGATAGCTTTCAAGCCTGAGTGTCTTTTACCCAGTATGATAGTTTATGTGTTTTGCTACAAAGGCTGTCCAGGAACATTTTAAAGATTGGTTTTCATTATTTATTTTTGATTCCTCATTGGAATCAGAAATATGTGTGCAATGAGCTTGGCTGTGGATGTTCTCTCCTGAAAATCTGTAAACACTTGAATCTCTCAGCTCCCTTAGAGAGGGAGCAACAGGACAATTTAAGAGAGAGGCCAGACTGTGGGAAAACAGGTCACTGAGGCAGAAGCAGAAACTGTGAGGCCAGGGGAGCAGTGGAGGCAGCAGGGTAAGCAGTAACCAGTGTGAAGAGCATGCAAGCCTTGGAAATGATAGAAGCCTTGATCTTTTCTGAACTTGGCGTGGGGAATTCAGCTCAGAGGCCGTTCATTATGCACAGAGGCACAAATAAAGCACCAAGGGCCAGTGATCTGGACAACCTCTGTTGAGAGACGGGACTACCAGACAGTACAGTTGAAATGGCTGCGGACGGCTGGATAAAGAATAGGTGGGGGAAGGTTTGCTTTTCAGTATTTATGAACTAATCTACATAAATGGATATGTATGATATCCATATCATATGTGTGATATGTAGATGGATATGTATGTGTCCATGTTTGTGTGTATTATGATTGTATACAATATAATGTAACATTGTATATTGATAGAATGCATGGCTGGCATGCATGAGACTCTAAGTTTGATCCCCATCTCTATACCCCTCAAAAATCTAGTGATGATGGATTCTTTCAAGGAAGTCTAGAATAGCAGGAGAAATAACTATTTAGGGCTTTATATTGTTTATTTATAGTATGTTTGCTTGGCTGAAATATTGTTTTTAGAATCCTCATTCCCGAACAGTTCAAAGTTAGCAGAGGCTCCATGGACCATTTTGCATAGCATTTGGGGAGTGAAAGTTAAAATGAGGCATGTTTTTTCTATGCTGAGAGATGCGTGGGGAGGTATCAGAGGATCCGTGAGCTCAGGCATGTTGCTGTCTTTTCTCCATTGTTGCGTGGCCAGCACTGAGGCATATAGTTCCTTCAGCCCCTGCCAGTTGTCCCTAGAGCTAATGTAGTTCCTAAATGGGACTCATGAGTAGGGTCAGACAGGCAGGTTCTCTTAAGGACCATGGACATCATGTATGCTGGAGGCTTGGAGGCAGGAAGAGGTTAGTGTGGACTCACATAGCTCATTTTCATAGTTCAGTTTCCTGGCTCTTCCTGCCATCCATACTTCACAGTCATCCTCCCCTCTCTGTTAACCTCAGGTTCCAGTACCAAATGCAAAGACAACTTCATACACGTGGTTCCTATAACTGCAACGAGTGAAGTCCTCATTGCAAATCCACTGCTATCTGTCATGTTTAATGGTTCTGTGTTTCAGACTGGTTACTGCTCATAAACTATGTTTGAGGAATCTCAGCTTAGTTTGGTCCACCCTGTCTTGGTTTTGGCAGAATTTCAGTAAAGATTCCTAACTGACAGGTTTTATGTCAATTGTGGCGTCTGATGTTGGGTCTCTAAACAGCCTCATAATGAAACCCTCACTAGAAAGCCCCCTCAGAAATCTAACCCAGTCCAGGGAGAGGAGAAGGGATAGAGAATGAGTACAAATACCCAGCTAATGGTTATCAGTGTTATCTACAAAAGAAATAGCAAGAAAAATGGGGTGTTTCTGTGGTCAAGGAGCTGACCATGCAAGGACATGCCTGCAGTGCCCTGACATCTTAGCTGAGGGCTTGCAAATGCTACGTCTAGAACCTTTCCAGAATTCTCCCAGTGTTTGTAACTATTGTAATTTCCAGCAGAGCACTCCCTTGGCTTCTGAGAGGACTTCAGAGGATGATCAAGCCTGGAGCAGGGATTTGCAGCCAAGTGCTGTGAGTGTGCCAAATCAGAGACATAGACAGCCACGCATGTCATTTCCCAGTGTCAGAATGCAGTGAGCAACAATAAATTCACAAGCTGTGCTGGCCCCATTGCTCTTCATTTGTCACGTTGCCTCAGTTGTCGTGGTTCTCTGTGGTTTCTTTATTCCAGCCTTAACGACTAACTTTTAGAACACACGTTGAGCATCATACAGTGAATATATCTATAAACATATGTTGTAATAAGAGTGGCAAGGCTAGCTTTACCCTAAATAATTACACGGAAACTGTATTTTTTTAATTACTGTCTGGCTCATTAGTTCTAGCCTCTTATTGGCTAGCTCTTATATATTGATCTAACCCATTTTTAATATTCTCTTTAGTACCACGAGCTGGCTTACCAGGAAAGATCTTAACCTGTGTCTGTCTGGAGTGGGAGAATCATGGCGACTCCCTGACTCGGCTTCTTTTTCCCAGCATTTTTTTCTGTTTACTCCACCCACCTAAGGGTTGCCCTATCAAATGGGCCTAGGCAGTTTCTTTATTAATTAACCAATGAAAGCAACACATATATGTACAGTGACAGAATGCTTGCAGAGGGATAAAGAGGACACAGCAACATTCAGTGAGTGCCAGAGAGGCCTAACTAGAGGCAAGCACAATAGTGATGGGACACAACTGTAATAGTGAGGTAACAAGCCTTGCTGGAGGACTGCTGCCGAGCTGAGCCGAGCCAAGGCTCAGGAGTCCAGGAGCTGAACAGTGGGTGGCGGGATTTTGGAGGTTGTGGAGGTGAAGGGCAGGCTTGATTCTGGATAGACGGATAGGGAGATGAATGGGTAGGAGACTGACAGAATGAATAAGAGGACAGACAGACAACAATTGGAGTAGGATATATCCATAGTGGGGGCGGGGCTGAGCTAAAGTCTCTGGGTGAGTTGGGAGTTTTTTGAATGCCAGTTCCTTAAAACACGGTGAGGTTTCCGGTCTCAGGTCAGCCAGTTCTGTCACCATCTCCGTGTTAGGTGTCCTCTTCTTCATGGGTCCCAGTGAGGTCTGGTTATGTCCGATGAAATCCTAGGTCTGGTATTCCTGACATGATTTTAGTACACTCATCTCCTCATAGAGTTCCAACTTAGATAAATTCGGGGTGGCATCCTTTTTACTTTTGAGAAGAAGCCATTATCATCCTGTACGCTGTGATTGGGGCTGGTCAGATGGAGTTGGTTTCGTGTCCACCTGAATGCAGAGTCATCGCCTACTGTGAAAATGGACTCAAATGATTCTTGCAAATGGAGTCTCTTGCCTCCGACAAATCCAGTACACGACACAGAGTAATTCAGAGGAGGGCACAGGCTGATTGCACCAGCAAGGCAGCAGCCTGGTGACATGTGAGGTGAGGGCACTACGGACTTGGCTTTCAGATCTGTCCTGTGTCGTGTTTGCACAGTGATTGCCACAATCAAACTGGAGCAAGCCAAGGTGGAGTATATGTAGGAGATAGCATTCAGGAGTGTGTCAAATCCAAACAAATAAAATACTTTCTTTAGGTCGTTTTCAGCTAATTTGGGTGCTCATCAGTAAGGGATGGAAGGAAGAGGCCCAGCAGCGAGGGGATGGTCCACCATTTTGCTCGACTTTTTCCAATAGTGTTGTAAGGCAAACTCTGAGCATGGTTGGGCCCAGCATCCCAGTACGTGATTTCTATGAAGGCATACACCCTACGGGGTATTTTATCCTTTCAGTTCCCCTTCCCTCCTAACAGGGGCAGCAGGCCCTGTGAACGTGGGAGGGGAAACTGTGTGGGGAGGAAGCAGATGACAGAGAAGTCAGTAGGGGCATGAATTATAATGCTGGCTGAACTTCTGTCTCACACAGTAATTTTTATGAGCAAATGTAGAACACATTTTTTTTTCCCAGATAGTTAATTAAGCCAGATACAGTGAGAACCGCTAGTGGTTTTCCCTGGAGTCCTCTGGGGCTTGCACTCAGCCTCTGAATCTGGGGAAGTTACCCATGAATAATTTAGTGTCTTGGATTGTTACCTGAGAAAGAGGACTCCTGGCTCCCAATTAGCCATCCAGAGCCAAAAAACTTTTTGTGTCGTTCTTGCTATTTTCATAAAAGCATAATCATACAAGACAATTTTTTTTTTATGAGTAAATGCCCTTAACAGTATTTTCTGTTCGCCTTTTTGGACATTGGCATGCACAAATCTGAGAAACAAGATGTATTAAGGTTTGGAGTAAACTACAAAATAACTCCCTTAAAGAAATAATTGCTACTATACATTCAGAGTAATTTTGTAGACAGAAGAGAAATTAATCCATCAGGTTAGATGATGGCCACATGGGTGCAGTGGGGGATCTGAAGACAACGACTGTGTGCATACCCAGCTGGAACCAGGAGATCTTGTTAGTCTCTCTTTTCCCGTCTCCTTTGCCGTTCATCATGAGATACCAAGACATCTAAATATTGAAATGAACTTGGGCAGTGGAATTAAACTGAACATTTCTACTAAATATTAGTGTATCTCGGATTCAGTAGCTCTGTACTCACGAATAAGTCATCAGTTCAGATCCCGTGAACCTTAACCCACCAGCCCACACTTCTGCTGTTCCTCCAGCTTTGCCCTGTGGGCGGGGAATGCGGAAGTGGTCCAGAGGCATAGCCGGGCTGAGACTTTGTGACACGGGGAACTCATACAGCTTTTTCGATTCTTAAACTCCTTCCTAGAAAGGTGGATAAAAATGGCTTCCTAAACCAATTCTGAGGATTAACGGTAATGCACATAAATCTCTCAGCACAGGTCCCAACAAATACAAAGTTTCAGTAAACTAATATCGAACCACCTCATTACTTCACTGCACTGATGAGGTGGTCAATAGCAAACATCTGTACTTAGAAGGGCACAGTTCACCAAAGAGCTGATTTCCCAAGCACAGTCCAAGGAAAGGAAGCTGAGATCACGACTGACACGTGGCACCCTTCATTGAGAACAGCGGGGGACTGGCAGGCACCTGTCTGTCCGTGCTGTTACCTGTCCTTCCACTAATGCAGCTCCACCGCTTCTCCCTGCTTCCCTTTCTGTACTTGCTTAGTGTCCCAATCTTTTCAGCTGCCCCAGATTAAAGTCCCAAAGTGACAATTCAGTCATTTTTTGATCTGCAAGCCCTATCCTCACAACTGGATATACCAAAGTCATACAACTAAAAATCATGAACATCAGATTATTTGATTAAGTCTTGGGCAGAGTTAGACTTGATGATAGATGTGGCATTGTATAAAGAACCTTGAAAGAATTAAGAACCTCTCAACCCCACCGTACTGCACTTCCCAAGAGCAAGCTTTTGTATCTCCTTCAGGGTCAGGGTGAAGTCTCCAGTCCATTGTAAACCAGCTACCTGCTTTAAATGAAGTTGCTTCCTGCTGTTTGCTTTTCTCCTCCTTCAGGGTTTTATCTTTTATGCAAATCACCATTATAAGGCATATGCTAGCTAGTTTATTTGTAAAACAATCCCGAGCCACTATTTTATTGCTATATAGCCCTTAACCTTGAGCCTAGGCTGCCTGTTTGCTTTCAGGATACAGGGAATTACAGCTCTCCCTGGGCGCTTGCTGCAGGAAATTGTATTAACATCTACGCATCTAACTGGTATCACTCACCCCTTTGATTATTGCTTTACTGATCATGTTATAATCAATTTAACCAGAACAGAAGAGCTTTTCCTGTTCAGTTTCACCTATAGTAGGGAGTAAGGGTAGAGGTGGGACACGAACAGTCCCTTCTCCCTGTAGTCTTGGCTAAAATAAATGGCATGTTGAGCTGGACAGTTTTAAAAGTTAACAATTTTGCTCTCACTCTACTGACAAAAGTCACTGTTGCTTTTGTCTGGATTTTGAAAAACAAAACAAAGCCAATACCCCTGATCTCTGTCCTTCTCTCTGTTCCTTCCTGTAGTCTATGTTGGTCTAAACAGGAGTATTGATGACAATGTAAGTCTGTGCTGACCCTTAGTTGCCTCCCATGTCTCCTACAGCAAACTTGGTCAGTGTGGCCCTTTCTCTTGACCTCTAACCTCCTCTTTAGCGGCCCTCTTCTTGCTTACTCCATTCTAGCCAAGGTGGCCACATTGCCATTCTTCAGACCTAACAAGGGCACACCTCCCTCCCGCTCTCTGTACAGATACCTGCATTGCTCAGTCTTTTCTCAAAGGTCATCTTCACATGTGACTTTCTCCAGTCTTTTGATTCCTCTTCTCTGCTGTAATTTTCTTCATAGCATTATTTTCAACCAATGAATATGTATCCTACTTGTTTTCCTCTGTTTTTATTATTATGTAGATGTTGTATTTGAGTAAGAACAGTTTCTTATCAGCCTTCACCCTGTGTTGTGGAATTCTTAGTACCTAAAATAGTTCTGAACATAATTAGTATTTATTTAATTAAAATATATAATTTTTTTAATATAATCTACCAATCTGATTGTTTGATTTACATTGAATTTGCTGCAGGGCCCACAATAGAGTACTTTATCATACTATGAATGTGGTGACACCAGAATTGACCTTCAGGGTTCAGTTCCCTTGGCTAGAGAAGATGGATGTTTGTATGCATGGCCCAGGGAGTAAACACACCCACCAAGACAGCTCCATAGTCACTAGGCAATAGAGACTTAGGAGACCTCTGTCCCATAAGACACTGTCAGTGATTCAAACAGTGCTGTGTAGATGGTGGCCGCATTGAACACTGTTGTGTAGATGGTGGCTGAATTAAACAGTGTTGTGTGTTGTGTAGGTGGTGGCTGCATTGAACACTGTTGTGTAGATGGTGGCTGCATTGAACACTGTTGTGTAGGTGGTGACTGCATTGAACAGTGTTGTGTAGGTGGTGGCTGCATTGAACACTGTTGTGTAGGTGGTGGCTGCATTGAACACTGTTGTGTAGGTGGTGGCTGCATTGAACAGGGTTGTGTGTTGTGTAGATGGTGGCCTCATTAAGAATTCAAGTTCCTTCCCCTTGTTTTGTCAAAGACAGCTTGTCCATATCCTCTAGTGGCACAGGCCATGGCCGTGCCTTACTCATCGCACTTCATCCGTCTGACACACAAGATGACCTAGGTGCCCAGCAAGGGCTCTACTAACAACAGACAATAAATAAAAGCCCAGAAGATAAGATAAAATGCATGGCCTACATCTGTTTCCGTCACTTGTAATTTCCTCCTGCTGAGTCCTCCTTGCTCACCTGTTCTTTGTTTCTGTTCTCTTTATCAATAACTCAGGAAAGGATATTTAATTTAAGGTTGACTTACTCATAATCTTTGCCCTTTGAAGAGGAAAGAAACTATGAGAACAAAACCTATTAAAGTGTACCGTCAGGTGGACAGAGAGTGTTGAAATCAGCTATGACTAAGGATGAAATCAAAGAATATGCACATCCCTTACTGAAGTCTCAGTAGCTCTAAGCCTCCCCAAGTTCTGTGGGCTGTTCTTCCTGGATGACGCTCTTCCTACAGGACTGAAGAGGGGTCCAGTATGTGTGAGACCAGTTCTCAGGATAGGTGAAGCAATCCCCTATTTGTAAGAATGTGCTTAATCCTGAGGGAATTCCACCGGCAACTTAAATTGAATTTGTTATTTCATATTATACCTGAAACACAAGTGAGATTTTGGTTGATTAATAAATCAGAGAAAAGGTTTTATATAAATCCCATTGCCCTGATAAACACAATATGCAACAGGTCTAATTCTTATGCTTCATTCTATCTAATAAATCTTTATCAGACTTTTTAATGGCACATTTATTATATGTCAGGTGCAAGAGAGAGGAGGAATAACACCCCCGTACCCCAGAAGCTTACAGCTTGTGTATAAGTATATGCAATGTTTCCACCCACTTGCTATTTTTGAGACAGGGTCTGTCATATCCCAAGCTGGAGTAGAACTCACTATGTAGTAGAGGAAGGCCTTGAGTTTCTGGTTCTTTTGCCTACTGCACACACCCCCTGCTTCTGCTGGTACTACAAATATCTCCCACATGTCTGGCTTTACGAAGTGCTAGTGTTCAGGGCTGGGCTTTGTGCATGTTGGATAAGAGCTCTACCAATGGCACCACATACATCTCCAGCTCACCCTCCCCTAGGATACATCTTTCTGAACTGGGTCCCAAATATGCTTTACAAATAGAAACACTAAACCCTTGTGAGGACATGTCTTACGATGTGCGAATCTGACTGAAGCTGAAGGAAGGCTGCCCCGAGAGAGGATGACCTACCTGTTTTGACCACTGTATCCTCTCTTTACTGACAGCCACCGTTTCTGTCCTGTTTTATCTGATGTTCCACCATGGGCCCCACAGGCATAGAAGAGAGTTTTAGAGGGGGGCACTACTCTAACAGAACAGAGAAACCGCCAAGAAGTCAGAAAATAGCAGAGGACACACTTGAAAGTCTGTTTGGAATTGTGGATGCTGTGGGACAAGGCAAACATCTTGAGTCCTTCCTTAGAAAGCTGTCGTGTGTTCGTACATACTGTGGTACAGTCTCCAGACCCTGAGTGACCCTAGGTCAGGGTGATGGATTTTCAGCCCAGTTTGACCAGTCACAAGGAAGAAAAGACAGCCCTACAAAGCTAAGGCTGTCTGTCTCAAGCTGGAGCTAGAAAAATGGACACTTTTAAAAATAAAATTGAAAATTTTAATTATTACAACACTTAAAAATTTGAAATAGTAGCAAAACCTCTGAGAACAATGTAATATGAAATCCCCATTGCAACAGAGCTTGGGAGGAACAACGGAAAGTGGTTTGAATACATATGTTTTAGAGATGGACTCACTTGTGACAGAGGGGTAGAAACCCGCTGTTCCCTTACACTTATCCTTGCTTTAGTCTGCCTTGCAATTCTCAGTCTTCCTGGCTTTTCATTCCTGTATTCGAGCTCAGGTTATTGATAGAGGGAAGATGAAAGATTTATTAAGCTACCGAAAGAAATAACTTTTTCAAATGCCAAGCAAGATTGATAGGGAAAAAATTCCCTGAGCTAAAAGTAATTTGGAAATGTGATCTTTTAGAAAATATCAAAGACCTTTAAGAAAATAAGGTAGTTTTTTTTTTACTTAAGTCTGATTTGTTGCTAAATGTATGTATCTACAAACTGTGCTCACCCATCGTTATACAGAATTTTCCTTATGGCCCAATCTGGCAGGTAGAAATGTCCTTCATCAAAGAAGCTTTAACATAGGCTTTTGTTTTTTTAGATAATGAATCTCAACCTCACATTGTCTTTCCAGTTTCTGTCATGTCCTTGGCTTTCCAGAACTGCGACCCATTCAGAATATGACAGGTTTGAATCTCCACATTTTAGACTGTATTTAGATGGCTGTAAGGAAAGTCACTAAGCACCACAGGTCTCTGCACAGAGAGCATAGTGTCCCTTTGCACATCTTCCTATGTAATCCTGTTCTGTCAGAAATACCCAAGCTCCTTGGAAAGCCAGCCAGGTACAAGCTAGGTACCTTACACTGAGGCTAGAGCCACACACCACTTGTCTCCTATAATTAGGAAGCAGATGCCTACAACAGGGAAGGAAGCACGACTGGAAAGGACCAGCTACCAGCTGGAGCCACCAGAGGCAGTGTGGAGATGGCAAAGGTGCCTCCTTTCTTGCCGTTGCCACTTATCTTTTTCCCTTTAGAAAACAGACTCTAATGAGTTTTTTTGGATCCATAGTCACTTAAGTAGCAACTGTATTTTTGGTTTCATTTCTGAGCATGTGGACGACAGGCTATGAGGAAGCATTATATGGTTGAGAATCAAATATGTTAAATTGCTAAGTGCGGGTTAAAATGTAAAGGGGTTGATTTAACTAGTTCTAAAGTGGGAAGAACATTAACTGGAATCCTTTTAAATTAGTAACAAGTATTGCCTTAAAAAATAACATGAGGTTTGGAAGGAACTTGAAGTCTTAAGGAATAACCGAGGTTTTAACAAATGCATTTATCATCAAACAATAAATTTTGTATTAAATTACTGGATAAAAATGTAATCTGTCTTGAGTTCCCTACACTGTTAACATTTCAAATTTCTAAATGAGGCATAAAAATTGAGATGTGACCTTCTAATAGTTTGGAACCACTGGCTAAAATTCATGGATGCTCACACTGTGACATACTCTTTTAATCAAGTCCCTAGGCAGATGATAGCGACTGGAGACAAGAGAAAATAACAAATTGTTCTCCACGCAAACAATCAAAGCCGTACACAGAGTCAAGTGACCCATCTTTTCCGTGCTGCTGGGGGACAAGAGCAGGGGCTGAGCAGGGTGGCCTTGCACTTCACAGACCTCAAGCTCCTGTCTCTTGAGGTCTTCAGTAATTTCAGACCGACCACAGATGCCACATATTTTAATTAACTCTGACCTTTGCTGAAGGACAGAACAAATGAATGGAGGTGATCATGCTTGGCAGCTAAACAGGCAATGCCTTTCACCTATACATGAGACAAAATATTGATCAAAATGTACCAATTTTAAACCATTAAGGACTGAAAGAGATTTTAGTAGCACCTCGTCTTTTGGCAACACAAGCTGACAGCTTAGCCCGCTCTAATAGTTGACATTCAGTTTCCTTCTCGGTAGCCCCATCTTTCCCAGCACTTTATAGCGTGTGGGTAGTTTCTGCAGGCTTTGGGGAATATTGAAGCATTCAGCCCACAAAGTTTGATTGTGGGAGGCAGACATGGTGAGAGTGTGGGATTGGCTTTCCCCCACTGTTACTGGGGAAAGCCGACTTACTGAGTCAAGGAAAGTGAATTAGAAACCTCAAACTAGGCGAGGCAGTGTGGCCAAATCTCTCAGCAACTTCCATTTGAGTCTCCTTACTTGGAAAAACTTCTATTTAGTTTGATTGCTTCATACCTAGTAAGGGGTTTTCTTGATGAAAATGACCACCTAAGTCTAAGAGGCTCTGCGGGTGTGTATTGAATCAAGTCCAGATCAGTTTGGTTTTTAGTATTCAGGCATCTGTACTGGCCTGCTCTTCGAGTCGTAAAGGGTGCGTGCTTGGCTGCAGCCACTAAGAGTACCTCCTGTGTATGTTCACTGCGCTCCTTTTTAAAAAGGCCCTGCTCACCTCCCATCTCTCTCTCTTTCTCTGCCTGCCTGCCTGTCTGCTCCTTTCTCTCTCTTTGCTTCTCTGGCTGACTCTGTCTATCGCCCCCTTTCTCTTCTGCTGCCCCGTCTCCAGAGGCAGACCTCGCTCTCCCCTTCCCTCTTTTTTACGTTTCCTTTGCCCTAATAAAATCTCTCCCATGTGAACTCTGTTGCACGGCATCTTTCTCTCTCATGCCACTTTAAAAATATTTACAACAATGACCTATTACGGAAATATTCTTAATTGGTTATAGTTGTTACATTTAGATGTGTCCATTTGAAGGGAACCTAAAGCAGAAGAAAAGAAACTGGATTTGAATTAAAAAGAAAACAATCCAGAGTGAAGTCTGAGAGGGCTCAAGTACCACAGACTAGAAGTTTATTAATTATCTGTCTGTCTGTCTGTTTGTCTGTCTGTGCATGTGCTGTATGCAGGAGTAAACATGTACTATGATGTTCATGAAGACTGTACAACCTTCAGGAGGAGGTTCTCGCCCTCCACCATGTATGTTCCAGGGACTGGATTTAGGTGGATACACCTAACAGCAAACACAGTGAACCCACAGAAAAGTTCTGAAATTTCCATCGCTCCCTTGTGCAGACAGAGGGCATCTGAAGCGTTGTAACACGTCACCAAACCTGCTAACAACTAGGTATTTTCAGACTATACTTGAATCCTAACCTTGGACTATTCTCCAGCTGTGGGTTTACATGTAGGCTGCTCTCCTGCAGCTGCTTCTCCGCTTTCATGCTTTCTGTGTTGCCCCTACCTGTGGCTACATGTGCTCACGTGCTCAGATTCAGCAGAGCAGTTCGCTAGTCTGTATACCACCTGCGGTTGCTCAGCGAACACGGAGAAAGCCTAGAATGACTCCATAGGCACACACAAGGATGGTATGTCAGCTGTCCTGTCAGAGGCCGGAGACCGGGCTGCTTGCAATCACGGCCACAAAACCCCGTTGACTTTATGGAAACTGTCTCAGGAATCCTAGCTTAATCCCCACAGGAAAACTTGTAATTTTTCTGTGTTACTATGTCCATTTTGGAGAGTTATGTCTCAGACTCATAGACAGATATAGGTAATCTGCCCAAATTTGTACAATTAGTAGTTATGACAATAGAGGTTTTTCCAATTTCAAGTTCTTTTGTTTTTCTACTGTCGATATGGTCATATTCTCGTGTTATGTCTGGGTCTTATGCATCCTCCCCGTTTCATTGAAACCAAGCTTCACAGTACATGTTCTAGGTATAACCCAGCTTTCATGCCTATAATGGCTAGTACACAGTGTTTAATAAATGTTTGATAAAACTGTCATTTGATGGCAAATGCAGTAGTGGTAAGTTTTCATATTGGTCTGATGTTATTCCCTTAGACTGATGTTCAATTCCTTCACAAAGAGAAGCCAGCTTTATTGATTTTGCTTCTCTAAATCTAGAAAGGCTAACACAGTAGTTATGCAGCCAACACCTGCTAGCAAGGATTTGAGACACCAGCACACTGCCTTCAGACTCCATGTCAACACCTGCTGGCGGGCTTTTATTGAGAAGTGAAGGTTGACATTCTACAGTCTCCAAGAAGGACAGAATAACACTGATGAACATCTGGGTGGCTTTGCTGAAGATAAATACTCATATAATAGAAGGAAACACCTGCAGGATTTAGAGCTAAGTGGGAAAGGTTTCACACTTGATATCTAAGGCGTATTCACAAAAGGAGAATCGATAAGCTAGATTTCATAAACCATTTAAAGCTGTTGTTCCACAAAAGATTCTGTGAAGATAACAAAAAATAACCTACACACTGAACACAGGGGTTTCCAAATCACAAATGTAACAAAGAAACAATACATAGACCATGTAAAGACTCTAACTCAACAGCAGAGTACAAAATCTGATTGGAAAATGGGCAGAAGGAAATTTCAGATCGTGAAACGTTGTTCACTATCATTTCATCACTAAAATAAAAATTAAAACACTCACTGGGTCACAAAGCAAAAACTAATGGACATTAATGTGAGAAAGAAATTTGTCTGGAAGAGGGAGGGTAGAGAGGAGAGAGGGATGAGAGCCATATTTATGCATTGTAGATACATTTGAAATCGTCAAAGAACTAATTTAACTGATAGAAAATTGGAAAATGCTTTTCCATATGAAGTTAAATATTGTTGTTTCAAGGTCTGTGAAAAATTTTACTGGGATATTGCTGGGGATTACATTGAATCTGTAGATTGTTTTTGGTAAGATTATTATTTTTCCTATGTTAATTCTACCTACCCAAGAACATGGGAGATCTTTCCATTTTCTTGTGTTTTCTTCAATTTCTTTCTTCAAAAACTTAAAGTTCTTGTCATATAAGTCTTTCACTTGTTTGGTTAGAGTTATTCCATGATATTTTATGTAATTTGTGGCTATTGTGAAGGGGTGATGTTTCTTTGATTTCTTTATCAGCCCATTTATCATTTGTGTAAAGGAGGGCTTATGATTATTTTTTTTTGAGTTAATATTGTATCCTGCTACATTACTGTAGGTGTTTATGGGTTATAGAAGTTCAACTTCATATGGAAAAGCAAAAATCCCAGCATAGACAAAACAATCATGTATAATAAAGGAACTTCTGGAGGCATCACAATCCCTGACTTTCAAACTCTACTAAAGAGCTATAGTACTGAAAACAGTCAGACATAAAAACAGACAAAAAGAACTGAATCAAAGACCCAGATATCAATCCACACACCCACGAACACTTGATTTCTGACAAAGAAATAGAAAATATACAGTGGAAAAAAAGAAAGCATATTCAACAAACGGTGCTGGCATAACTGGATATCAACATGTAGAAGAATGAAAATAGAAACATATCTACCACCATGCACAAATCTCAAGTTCAAATAGACCAAAGACCTCAACATAAAACCAACCACACTGAATATCATTAGACGAGAAAGTGGGAAGTACACTTGAACACATTGGCACAGGAGACCACTTCCTAAATATAACCCCTGTAGCAAAGACACTGAGAGAAACAATTAATAAATGGGACCACCCGAAACTGAGAAGCTTCTGTAAAGCAAAGGACATGGTCAACAAGACAAAACGACAGCCTACAGAATGGGAAAAGATCTTCACTAACCCCACATCAGAGAGCTGATCTCCAAAATATACAAAGAATTCAAGAAATTGGTCATCAAAAGAACAAATAATCCAATAAAAAACGGGGTACAGACCTAAACAGAGAACTCTCAATAGGAATATAAAATGGCTGAAAGATACTTAAGGAAATGTTCCTTAGTCATCAGAGAAATGCAAATCAAAACAACTCTGAGATTCCATCTTACACCTGTAAGAATGTCCAAGATCAAAAACACTGATGACAACTTATGCTGGAGAGGATGTGGGGTAAAGCGAACACTCCTGCATTGCTGGTGGGAGTGCAAAGTGGTACAGCCCCTGTGGATATCAGTACGGCGATTTCTCAGAAAATTAGGAAACAATCTTTTTCAAGGCCCAGTAATACCACTTTTGGGTATATACCCAAAGGATGCTCAACCACACCACAAGGACATGTGCTCATCTATGTTCATAGGAGCATTATTTGTCATAGTCAGAACCTAGAAACAACCTCAATGCCCTTCTACTGGAGAATAAATAAGGAAAATGTGGTATATTTACACAATGGAGTACTATATAGCAGAAAAAAATGATATCATGAAATTTGTGGGCGAATGGATGGATCTAGAAAAATCATATTGAGTGAGGTATCCCAGACCCCAAAAGACAAATATCATATGTACTTAGTCTAAGAGGCTTTTAGACATAAAGCAAAGAAAAACCAGCAACGAAAAAATCCACAATTGCAGAGAACCGAGACAACAATGAGGACCCTAAGAGAGACATACATAGATCTAATTTACATGGAAAGTAGAAAAAGACAAGATCTCCTGAGTAAATTGGAAGCATGGAGATCATGGGAGAGGGTTGAAATGGAGGTGAGAGGAGGGAGGGGAGTGAAGAAAAATATATAGCACAATAAAAACAATTAAAAAGTAAAAGTGAAAATTAGTAACACACAAAGAAATAGCACATCTTTATTAGAATAGTTAAAATAACAATAATAATAATTAAAATAAATTCCAATTCCAAATTCTTGTGATTATGTAGAGAAAGGACAACATTCATTGACTCTTGCCAGTGTAAAATGTTACAGTCACACTGGAAAAGAGAATTCAGTCTTCTCTAGAGCTACATATGTAGTACTCACATGACTCAGCAATGTCATTCACACATGACTCAGCAATGCCACTTTTTGGAAATTTGTCAAACATGGCACAAATTAGAGAGAGAGTTCAGGAATTATGCAAACTTACAGAGCTAGTCTCAAAAGATTCAAAATTTTAAGATGTCATTTACATAGTTTTTTTTTTTTCAAGGTTGGGAATTAGGCCTGGGCAAGTACTCTCCAAATAAACTACAGTCCCAGCCCTTGTTGAATCAACAACCTTGCAGAGATGGAAAACAGATTAACCATTGTCAGGGAGGGGTTTTTGTTGACAGGCAGCTCTGAGAATGCTTGGAATAGAATCTTCTGTTTCTTCACGGTGGCTGTAGTCTCACAACACACATCAGGATATGCGTGTGAAATTACTGGAGTCTGGCGAAGGCCAGTTGATCGTATCACTTCAATTTCCTGACTATGATACTCTTCTGTATTTGTTGAACATACTGCCATTGGAGGAAAATTTAAGAAAACATATATTGCATTATATCTCATAGTTGCACAGAAATCTACAGTGATCTCAAAATGAAAAATTAGAAAAAATAGCAGCATAAATTTTGTTAAACAAAGAAGAATGATATCAATACTTTTCTGTATGGTTAAAATTAAGGGAAGTAATAGGCTAACTTCTTGTCTAAGATCACTTAAATACAATTGCAATTTAATTTGGAATCATGTTTTTCTGACTCCAGATCTGAATCTTTTCCATTATTTCAAACTTCAGAAATGACTCAAAGAATCTCGCAAAAAACTATTCTGTGGGTGTACACAGTCCTAACAGATTTAACATGGACCTTCATGTGAGAAATTTAGTTATCTCAGGAGGGAGATGCAACACTAAGCAGGGCAAGAGGAAAGGAAGGGAGAGGGAGAGAGAGAGTTCACGGTGAAGACACTGATGAATCAGATGGGGGCAGCAACTCAGCCCATTCTTTGATCATGTCACCATCATGCCCATGGCTGTTGAGTATGGATCCTGGAACACTACCAGAAGGACTGAAGATAATGTATCATGGAGTCTCTTTCAGTTTAGATTATTGTCAGAACTGAGAAATTCTGAGAGAATGCTTAAGCAACTTATTAAGTATCTTGGGCCAACTTATTAAATATCTTGGGTCAGGGAATTTTGAGGTTCCTTAGGTAAAATCAAAGGGCAGTTTTGTGACCCCCTAGAGACATCAATGCCTTGGGTGTTCCCGCAAAGTGTGTCTTTATGAGTTGATCATTTGTCCCATCCAATTTATGATTTCAGGGAAGAATCTTCTTTAGTTGGTGTGTTGTACTTAGCTATAAACATTTAACATATATTTGTTGACAGATCTAAATCTAAGCTGACTGCTGAGCGCTAGTCAGGTTGTGTCTTATTAGTTAGGGTTTTTATTGCTGTGAAGAGACACCATGACCATGGCAAATCTATAAAAACTTTCAATTGGGGTAGCTGGCTTACAATTTCAGAGGTTCAGTCTATTATCATCATGATGGGGATCATGGCTCGTACAGGCAGTGTGGTACTGGAGGAATGGTTGAGAGTCCTACATTTTGCAGGCAACAGGAAGTTACCTGACTCACTGGGCAGTATCCTGAGCCTAGAAAACCTCAAAGCCTGCCCCCATAGTAACATACTTCCTCCAACAAGGCTACACCCACTCTAATAATATCACACCTCCTAATAGTGCTACTTATTATGAAATAATGGGGGCTAATTGTATTCAAATAACTACAGTCTGTATTATCATCAAATTTTTCTTTTGTTAATTTTTCCTTGAGATACTAACTTTCCTCCAAGAGACAAGTCATACCACATACTTCCTTAAATGACTTATGTCTGAGATTTTTAAAGGCAATGAATCTTCAGTCTTGTAACTCTTTCCTTTGACTTTGGTAGAAATTTCATGTAGTAGGTGGTAAAATAAACATGAAATGGTATTCTCATGTCATTTTTCTTGAGCACAAAACAATGGCTAAAGTTTAACATAAGTCAATATTTGAAAAGAGACACACACACACACACACACACACACACCACAAGTGCACACTCTTGTGCACACCATTCGTATTGTGAATTATGGGGAGAAACAGCTGCTCTTGGACAGGAATATTAAAAATTTTATGTTATGCATAGGCAAGATAGAATTCTCTTTAGACAATAAGAAATATTTGAGAAGCAATGTTATGCAGACAAACAACACTGAGTGGGATACTTCTGATTAAACCACACTTGGGCAAGGTGGAGGATACCACCCAGATGGGGCACAGAAAGGAGATTCTGACTTACAATCCTGTACAAAGGAGCTGTTAGAAACATTAGGAAAGAAAGCTGGATTCTCTTTGTGTTTTTGTAATATTCAAGCAGTTACCAGTTCCATTTGTTTGGAAAGGAAAATTATAGTGCTTGACAAATGATACTGAGCTGTGGTGCGTGAGGAAATAGAGGGTTTTAAAACAAAATTACTTATCTTTCTCAGATGGTATAAATCTTTTTGAAAGGCAATGGAGAACAATGGCCACCCACACTTGAGGGTAAGAGCTGAACACTAGGCTCGTGCAGGTGCAGGCCGCTGGGTCTCGTGCTGAGCAGTGCAGTCTTTGACTTTCTTTCTTTCTTTCTTTCTTTCTTTCTTTCTTTCTTTCTTTCTTTCTTTCTTTCTTTCTTTCCTTTCTCTCTTGCTCCCTCCCTCCTTCCCTCCCTCCCTCCCTCCCTCCCTCCCTTCCTTCCTTTTCTTCCTTCCTTCCTTTCTTCCTTTTTTAATTGAAAATAGGTTTTTTAAACAATATATTCTGATTGCCGTCCCCCCAAACCTTCCCAGATCCCCCTTACCCCACAAATCTACACCCTTTCTTTCTCTCTCTGTGGACAATGTACAGACAGTGAAAGACCTTGGAACAAGCAGTCCTAAATGGGCAGTCTCCATCAAAACCCTCCTCTTAGGTCCCAGGCAACTCTGTGGAAGAGGAAGCAGAAAGAGTTTAAGCACCATAGGGGATGGAGGATACCAAGGAAATGAAGCCTTCTAAGCACAACAAGACCAAGTCAGCCATGAACTCACAGAGATGATAGACAGCAGCATACACAGGACCTGGACAGGTTCCTAAGCCAGATGAATCCCAGTGCTGAGAGGAGAAGTGGGGACAAGCCCCCATCCCTAGTTCAGAAGCCATTTAATTTTCTCCAGCAGAGTCTTACTGGGTGTTAAGGGGAGGCCCAGGCTCAGCCGTAGATGGACAACACAAAACAAACTCAATAACATTTGGAAGTTCTTTCTCTCATAATGCTTTAATGGAACTTTTTCTCTTAAATTTTACATATCTTTTGTGTATACATTATGGTTTCCAGTTCTGCGTTTTTATAGGATTCCTGTGTCTCTTTGCATCTATGTGTGTTTCTCGTGCTTTTTTCTTTGGCTCTCTTGTTCCAGCTAGTTTTGTACTTGGTTTTCTTAGGGTTAGCAAATGTAGCCCTGCTAGACTGAATCAGCAGAATCTGGGTGAGTTGGAACCTAAGGCTTTGTGGCACCCAAGGTGCAACTACCCTAAGCTTGCCTAGCAAGGTTTCTAACAACATGTGGGAGTGCGCTCTCTCTCCTCTCTCTCTCTCTCTCTCTCTCTCTCTCTCTCTCTCTCACACACACACACACACACACACACATTCATTCTATAAATTCTGTTGCTCTAGAGAACCCTGACTAACATACCAGCAAACAAACATTGTGAACCGGATCTACTTTTGTCACTATTCAATCAGAATTCTTCAGAAATAACCTGGCGCTTGGTCATTAGGAGGCAGAAGACTTGCTATAACTTTAAATTTAATGTTCTACTTCCTATATCAAGTGGCATGTTTGTAAAAGCAAAAGAATCCTTTGGAATTTGTTTCCTTACTGTGGGACCCAACATGAATAGGCACACACACACACACAGAGAGAGAGAAAGAGAGAGAGAGAGAGAGAGAGAGAGAGAGAGAGAGAGAGAGAGAAGAGAATTGCATGATGGTAATCTTAAATTGAACATTCTACATCCACACATTTGCACAATCCATCTTGGATTATGAATCTCTCTCAGGTATTTCCAAATTAATTTCAATAATAATGTACTTGTTTATCAAGTTTGAAGCTTTGATGAATCACCTGCAAGGCTTAACTCTGTTGTCTCAGAATCTTAAACATATCTGAAGTGTAATCAACAAATATAAACTCAGAGATATAACTTCAAATAAGGAATAAATTTTTTACTTCTGAAATCCCATCTTGAAGTCAGTTGCTAGGTTTTGATAGCCTGAATTAAGGCTCAGACAACCAAATGTAAGCTTTCTATTGCTGTGATAAGGCTCCTTAGCCAAGGCAACTAAAGAAAGAAAAGTTTGAGTCTTGCAGTTTCAGAAGGTGAGTCCATGACCATCATGTCAAGGATCATGGCGGCAGGCAGGCAGGGATGGTGCTGCTGCAGGAGCTGAGAGCTTACATCTTCACAAGAATGGGGAAGAGAGATCAAGAGTCCTTTGAAACAGCAAAACCCACTCCAGTGGCACACCTGCTTCAACAAGGCTACACCCCCTAATTCTTCCCAAACAGTTCCACCATTTGAGACCAAATATCCAAATAGATGAGCCTATGGGTGCCATTCTCTTTCAAACCACCACAGTAAACATAATGACATGTGTACTTCCTATTTACCCCTTTCCCATGGATGGAGACCTCCACAAATCCATCCTATGCAAGCACCTGGAAGCATCTGTAGCAGTAGCAAGGGTCCAGTTGAACTTTGAAAGCATCCTCTATAGAGGGGCTGAGATTTGCCAGCCTGTGGGGAGGCTGTGAAAGATGATTTGCTATGTTTTGTGGATGCAGTGTTCCAGTTGGTGACTAAAGGGGAAAGAAGAGGATGATAATTAAAACACAGGCATCTCTCTCTCTCTAAGTCTTTATGTCAAAACTGTAAGGTGTGCAGAAGATGAGAGTAGAATGAAAAAGTAAGGCAGGCAATGGTGCTGGGACCTGGAGAGAATGAGATACGAAAGGGTCTTCATCGTCACATCACTCATAAAGCACCTTAGGGAAATCCATTGTTCTTCCAAGACACTCATGTCTGGTTCACCATAGAGAAGAGCACACAGCTTCATAAGTCCCTGTTACACAACGGTCAAAAGAAAAGCCTTCCCAAACTGCATATACAAGCAAAGGTGTAACAGAGGAATGTATAACAAGACAGTAAGGGCACAGATGCTGCCCAGTTCACCTTCTTTCTATTCTTTCCTTTTGGAGGCAGTGTTTATATGCTTTACATTTATTTCTTTGTTTATAATTGCATTTATTAGTGTTAGAACCCCACCTTAAAAGTTAGTTCTTACATTATTTAAAGGAGGTAAACAGTCAGGTAGGTCACACCAGACATGTAATACACATTTAATAATAAATACTGTTGCTATTTCCTTAAAATCATCCATGATGGAAGAACTTATATTTCTCTCCATAACACTGCTCTCTATCTTTTTATTGTTGTTGTTGCTTTTGCTTCTTTGTTGTAGTGAAATCTGATTTTCTGTAGTTGTTCATTCCTCTTTCTGTAGCTCAGAGATAATTCCTAACAAATGCAGATAATTCTAGTAGTGTTGCTCCCCCCCCCACCGAAAGTGATTACGTTTGAAATGGTAGCATGATTTTGTTCATGGGGATGAGATAAATCTGTCAGGACAAGTTTCAATTGTTTTATTTTTATTTTTGGTTGCATTTTTTACATGTTTTGTATATGAATGTATGTGTGCATGCATACATGAATGTGTATGTGTGTGTGTACAGTACTTGCAACAGAAAGCAGGTAGAGGTCAGAGAACAATTTGTGGGAGCTGGTTCTCCCCCTCTACCATATTCTAGGGGGTTGAACCTAATCATCAGGCCTATTGACAAGTGCCTTTATCCTGAGTCATCTTGCTGACTGTTTTGTGTTTTTTTTAAGAGACATGCGTGGATCAACATGATGTGTTCTGCAGAGTTCAAACTTGGAATTGTGGTGGATTCTTGGGAGCCTAAGGGAAGGTGCTTCTGAATGCAGAAGTCGGCAATGCCAAGAATGCCACTGGCAGAAAGACAGGAGGAGCCAAAGTTCTGGTGAAGAACTGTGAACCAGCCAATCATGGAAGAACCATCACTTCTCTGACTTTCTAGTAAAAAAGAGAGTAAGTTTCCTTAGTTAAGGCACTTGGGTGGTATTTTCCTTACTTGCAGACAAAAGCATCCTCTGGGCCTCAGAAAATGACTTTAGTGTGTCACTTTGATGTCCAGCTGAAGAAACACTTCCAAGTCTTCCTGCCCTCCCCTGGTCGCCACATCTCTGTGATCTCTGACCCTTTCTCCGGGGCACAGTGAAAGGCCTCTGTGATGTTCTGTCTGACTAAGGGAGTTTCCAAGAATGCAACGGCTCTGGAGTCTCAGCGACCTTGAAGGATTAATCACTGAAAGGAACCTGAAAATCCACTGAACCTTGAGTACTGGGAATTTGACCCAAGCTGTTGTCCTTTCGTCCCACTCATTTCTTTAAAAACATCATGTTCTACCCCACAGAGCTACAGCACAGTCACCTTCTCCCTTGTAGTTTTCCTCCTCCTTTACGGTGGGCATTTTCATCTTAACTACTTCAGGTTCTAGTTTAGATCCATCCTGTGAATATTATATAAATTTGCATGCTTTTTGTCCCTCTGTTGTGTGCTTTTTGTCTGTCCATTATCAGTCTATTTTGGCAAATGTAAAGACTTGAACCTGCTCATACAGGATGGATGATTTTCCTTTCCCTCCACAAAATCGATAAAACCAAGAAAACGGGAAAATGCATCTCCTCTTAGTTCCTTCTAGCTGCATCTAAAACCAACAGAGTAATCTATGCCACAACTTTCCACTCTCTCTTCTTCAGCATTCCCACATAAAAGGTCCTCAATTACCCATTCAGGATGCAGCACAAAGTCCAAAGGAAATCTCTTTGATCCCTAGCACTGTGGAAAGGATGCTGAAGGACCACAGATACCATCCTTTTTCTCTTCTGCTCAGGGAGTGTCATCTCTCTCCTGACTCCTGACCTAGCGAGAGAGCTTTGGAAGGATGATAACAACTTCAGAGTGAGTGAGGTGGGAGCAGGGCCTGAAGCTGTGACACCTGACCTCCAGAGAAGACGAGATGGAGGAGCAGTGCCGTGTGGGAAATACAGCAGTTCTTGACTTGACTGGCCGATTATCTCGATAGGGGTGTGTGTGATACATGCCAAGAATCCCATTTCATGTAGAAAATGGAATAATAAATTTCAACCATTCAGAGAAAATGGACATCATCCTGTTCCCCACAAAAAGGCCTCTGGTGCATGCATGCCAGTGAAAATGGCTTGAAAACCAGTAGTCTGGAGCCCTGTGTGGTTCACCTTGGCCTTTTCTGCCTGTCTTCCTGAAACACCCACTCACAGAAAGTGGTTTTCCTAAAGTTTGAATTGTTGTTTCAGAGCAATAGCCTCATTTTTGTTTTGATTTCTTTTTGTTCTCATCTTATATTTTATGGTCTTATTTTATTTTATTTCATTTTGAAACAGGGTCTTATGTAGTCCAGGCTGGTCTTAAACTTTCCATGTAGCCAAGAAGAGTCTTAAACTCTTGATCCTCTGGTTGGAGTTACAGGTGTGTGGCACCATAGTTACATTTTGTTGTTGTTATTGTGGTGGCGGCAATGATTGGTTGGTTTCTATACCTGTTGATGAACACAGATTCCAAGAAGCATCTTTGCTTTTGTCAGTCTGCATGCTCATCCTTGCTTCCTCATTTTTGTCTTCCTTGGGGTGCTGTTGCTGTGGAGAAACACCATGGCCATGACAACTCTTATAAAGGAAAGCATTTAACTGGGGCTGACGTAAAGTTTGAGAATTTAATCCATTGTCATCATGCTGGGAAGCATGGCTCCCTGAAGGCAGCCATGGAACTAGAGAGGCAGGTGAGAATCCTGCATTCAGATCATCAGGCAGCCGGAAGAAGAGAGACACTGGACCTGGCTTGAGCCTTTGAAATCCAAAGCCCATCCCTAATGACAAGGCCATACCCACCCCAATAAGGCCATATCTTCTAATTTCTGTCACTTAGTGCCACCCCATAATGATAGAGAATTCACATATATGAGCCTAGTGTGCCCTTTCTATTTAAACCACCACACTTCCTTTCTTCTTTCCTTCCTTCCATCTTCCTTCTCTCCCTTCAATGACTTGGTAAGTGTATTATGTTATTAGTTTTGGTCTTTTGACTCAATCTGCATTGATACACTACTCTTAGAAGTGGATAATTTGGTATGTCAGATCTCAAATTTAAAATATTATCTTCAAATATGCAGCTAAAGTAAGACTGGAGTTCACTTAATGTTTATTCTTATATTGTTCTTTCTCAGATGGGCTTTCAGGTAATTGGCCATTTAAAAAAAAAACAAAACAAACAAACAAACAAACAAAAACAGCTATGGAAGATCCAAACCAACCAACAACAAAAGAATCTTCCACAAAACTCTCGATCAAAGGCATTGAGTGCTAATGTAGACGTAGAAAATATCTTCCAGTTGTCTTCCCTCAAAAAATAGGGAATCCCATTTCACTGCCATAAGCGGGTGGTTCAGCTGCGTGTAGTTTTAAACCAGGAAGGGTTTCACCACTGTTCTGCATTTTCCCTCCCAGTCTTCTCTCCATTGGTAACCACTACTATGAGACACGCCAGACTGAATGGGGAAAAGCCCATGAGACCTCAACACTACACAAAGAACTATAGCCAACTGAGAGAAGCTGGGCGCAAGAGAGGTGGTCTTCCCCAAGAAGCATACTAGTGCTAAGTGGTCAGCTCTGAAAACACAGACAAGTAACATTATACAGGTCAAGTAGGTGTGTGTGTGTGTGTGTGTGTGTGTGTGTATTCACAAAATAACAAACAGTGACAAAAAAGAACATGAATTTGAAGGAGGGTGAGTGGAGGTATATGAGAAGGTCGAAGAAAGAAAAGGGAAGGGAGAAATAGAATTTTAATGTAATCTAAAATGTTTATCTTCTAGATGCTTACATACTTGAATAGATATGTTAGGTATTAAGTATTTATGGGAAAGTCAGAAGCAAATTATATCCCATTTTTTGGCATGGAACAATGTAGCTTCAAAATTAGTTAATATAGGAAAAGTCAATGCAATCTTCAAAAACAAGGGAAGAAAACAAGGAAGGAAAGACTTGTATTCTTTTAGGCACTCATGTCAAGACTGACAAAATGAATCTGGCTACTTCACCTGAAACTCAGTTAAATCAGTGACCAGGATAATGCAGTCTTCATTCCGACAGCCATGGACTCATAGTTAGGTCAGTGAACTGCATAACCTAGTCTTAACTTCTACAGTCGTGGACTCAGTTAAAGCAGTGACCTGCATAACCCAGTCTTCATTTCTAGAGCCGTGGGCTCCTGTGACTTAATGGCATTCCAGTTAGACCAGCTGCAGATCAATCAGCATAACCAGGCATGGGAGAGGACTAGGGAGGAGGTTGACAGGAGTTCATGCAATGCATAAACATGTCAGATAGGAAGAGAATCTAACAGAGATGATGCAGATGTCGGGGCGCCTGCTCCAGAGATCTCGAGGTCTCTGTTGACTTGTGTCCTTTTCCTTGGCAAAGTTGGGTCAGAGTCGACAGTTACTAATCTATTAGGCTTTTTGTGGTAAGTATTTGTCTATTTGATGTCTTTGGGTGGCCCAAAGACTGGGTGGCTCAAGGCATTCCTGGTGTTTGTGTTTGTGTGTGTGTGCATATGTGTGTGTGCATGTATGTGTATTTATGTATTGGGATGCACTCCTTCTACTTTCTTCCCTCATTTCCATTAGGAAATGTCTGAGTAGGAAATTCAGTGGACTGGAAAGGGCACTGCTAATCCGCTTCAGATAATGGACTGGAAAGGGCATTGCTTCAGATAAGCCTCAGTTAGGGCAAGCTTGGTTGACTTTCAAGGGCCTTGTTTCAAAAAGGCTAGAGCTTAGTCACTCAAGCAATCGTGAGATTGCCTGTGAACTGTTTTAGGCATTCAGAGTTTCTGTCTTGAATGTAGTTATAAATTTAGACAGTAAAAGCAATCAATCAATTTTAAATAACACAAATATTTTGAAGAAGTTAAAGCAAAGTAAGGGGATTAAAAATGAGTAGACAGGAGTGATGGAAATGCCAGCAGAGTCTGGGAACCCCCTGAGAAGGTGATATTTGAGTAGCCTTTGTCTCTCACTAAGACAAGCGTCACTAAACTCTGGAATTAAAAGACTTTCAGACAGAAAAAAAGCAGTGTAGAGGTCACTAGCTAAATCACATTGTTCAGCTTTGGGGTACAGAAGGTTGTGGGGAAAGAGCACAGGGAATGGGATAAGAACAGAGAAGCAGGGACTACAGGCCCCCAAAGGAGTCAGTATGTCATTTAAAATAGAACGTAATCAGCTTTCAATAAGGGAGAGTCATCATTTTCTTCCTTCTCTGTCTTCTACAGAGAGTCAGGAAGAGGATGTGGTGAAAATACCGAGCACAGATCCATTTCTTCCCAATGAATCACATAAAATACAAGTATTTTCCATTTCATTTGATTCTATATGTTCATATCAGCGATACTGGGTACTTCTACACTATTGTAAAAACATCACAATTCCCCTCTCTAGAATGCCACCCAAACAGAAACTACTCATTAAACCGTAGGCCTCCAATCTTCTGTCCAATGGATAACTTTATTGTCAGCTTGACTGGATTTAGAATAATCATGAAAACATACCTCCCAGTGTGTCTTCAAGGGTTTTCCAGAAAGTTTTGGCTGAGCTGGGAAGATCCACCTCTGGATTAGGTTGGGTCTTTGGGTGGATGGCACTCATCTCTGTTTCTTACTGTATTGAGTGTAAGTTCTTCTTACATTTAGATAGAAAGGAAATATAAATAAGAATTCTAGTACTTTCATACTCTACCCCAAAGGACTATATTGTTTAGCCCACTAGAATTCAGTGATTTTGAACTCCAAAAAATTTATTTATTGTATTGAATTAACTCTTTTATTTTTCAATTCTTTTCCAGGTGTTTTTTTTTTTTTTTCAGGGTGGTGTTGACTAGCTTTAGGTCAGCATTATGAGGTGTGAATTGTGTGAACTACAACCACATCGTATTTATTAACAATTCTAATGACCCTAATGAAGATTAAGAGTCTCATTAAACATGATTGAATGATTAGCTCTGACAACGAAGTTGATTATAAACCATTAATCAGCCAATATACTAATTACTCATCCCTGGTGGTATTCCAGGACAGAAACAGACTCCTTATTAAAGCTGGAAACACTGGTGTGCCTGCCAGCGGGAGGCACATTCAGAATGAGACACTGGCTAATGATCACACTAGACGAGAGCTGCTGGCGTTTCATCCTGTGCTTCAGCCGCCTCTGTTTTTGTTCTTGGTAGACAATACAGGCTCCCCTGGACTGGGGCTCCCTAGCGCAGCCCTCTTATGATAGGGATTCTTCTTTCCTGAGGCCTGAGCATTTCACACACACCCTCTGGAGAGAGTCTGCCCTCAAGGAGGTAGGAGCAAGTTTCAGGTCTTTGATGTTATTTGTACAAGTTGTAAGTTTTCTTGTTTCTTTTTTTGTTAAATTATAGATATTCAGTTTGAATATTCACGGGACTCGATTCTGAGAAAAGAGGTGGCATATTTGGTCTGCCCTATCCCTGCTGGTCCTATGTCTCTACACATAAAGTAGAAAAGTCTCTAGATTCAGAGATGGAGCAATGCACAGAAGGCTTGATTTCTGGATGCAGAGGCTCCTATCCTATACCGCACACATGAGAAAAATTGAGGGCATTTCTGTGTCCCACTTTCCTCATTTGTTAAAGAAAACTTGGAGAAATGAGTGATCTTTGCTCTAATTGAGAGAGGTTTTCCCAAAAGCACACCATGAAAGCATCTGCTTGTGTCTGTGTGTTAAGTGAGACCTTTAAAGAGGGAGATGGTAACTATACCAATAGCTGCTTTATGCTTTCTGAAACCATTAGAGATGCATGATATCATTTGGTTTATTGGCAGGAAAGCTATATGGCTTACATGCAGCAGGGCTATAGTTCACTATAAAGGAAGACGGCTCCACTCAGATAGGTTGATCCCACCTGATGACGGCAGACCTAGACCCAGCGCTGGTTGGATATTTCTTCACAAAATATTTGCTTCGGCCAGATGACTTTAGGCTAGGGTTTTGTTGTTTCAGTTATTAAACATAACATCCACATTTTTCCTGTCAGATATAAGAATATTACAGTGTCTGAAATGATAAGAATCTTGAGATTGTCTCTTGGGCAAAAAAGGGTAAATCTCACCTGTGATATGATGACATACCACTTTATTGCATCATTGAAGGGATTTGGAGAGTTGGGGGAAAGGCCCTGTACAACAATGGAGTCAGCTCACTGAACATCTAGGGCTGCATTCAATAAATGCTTCTTTGTGCTACCTGCAGTCCTTGATTGATGGTGATTCATTCTATACAACTGTGTCATGGACAATTCCCTAGACATAAAAGGGTTTGTGGTTCTTGGATTTTTGGTTGTTTATTTGTTTGTTTGTAACTTTCTCTCATGAAACTTTAGACTTTAAAAATAAATTACAAATTCAAACAAATATGAAAAATTAATTACCATCAGTCTTGCAGCCTGCACTATAGTTTTAAGTGGCTCTTTATACATAGGCATTATGTATGCCAAAGTCCTTATTGCCTGCATTACCTGGTTAATCTACCATTAACCTCATTTTACAGACGAGGAAACATGCAGATGTAATTTGTCAAGCTTCATAGATCTGAATTGAGTTTGAATTCAGTCAGGCTTGGTTCTTTTCTACCTATGAGCAATTCCAAGCTCCTGCTAGCATAAAAATCCTGAGTATATGAAGAACAATAGTGAGGAGTCTACCCTAAGGGTGCTGTTAAAATAAAATAATTACTTTACTGTCTAGCCAGCATTTGTTGTGGTTGTCCATAAGCAATTGTTGTGTGCAAGATTCTTTTTCAGGTTCCAGAGAGATGGCGAACTATAGATCACTGATCCCTTAAGAAACCCAAGGGTTGCTAGGAAAGGCAAGAGAGTCCAGACGCAACAACCCAGTGTTACATATGCTGTTCTGGAAGTAGGAACAAAGCCTGTGGGATGAAGGGAAAGTCCGCCTGGGGAATGTTTGTGATGTTTCTGAAGAGACTGGGAACTGAAGGTCACATTTTAGTTTTTAAAGGCTTCTTTCTCAGTTTGCTGTCTTTCCTGAAGAATCATCTCCGTTCATTTCTATGAACTATGTGTGATCTCATAGTATAGGCAGGGGCTGCCAGGCACAGGGCCTTAGTCACCAGCTGTTACCGCACAAATGGGCAGCAGAGCAGGGACTGTGGATAATGGCTCGGCCACTAGCACTGGACAGAACCTTCACACCGACGGCCTCCTCTTAATCAAGACAAGACTTCTGTCAGTCAAACTGGGCCAAACCTTTAAAAGGCAAAGGCGCTACAACCTCCAGGAAAAGCTGAAAGCCTTCCTAGCATTCTGCTATGAGTTTTCCTGTTATCCCCTCTTGGGTTTCCTTGGGTCCTCTGCTCCCTTGAAGGAAATTCTTTGCTTTGATATCACTCTCTGACAGTAGTCTGCATATCTGAGTCTTCTTTAGATTGACGAATATTTTAAAGAAATCTTAATTTACAAACCAGTAGGAGTTTTAGCCTTCTCCACATAACTCACTCTCACACATTAAAATATGTTTAAAACAAACCAACAGAAGTCTCTTCTCTTAGATGTATAGTTCTGGTTTGGCCTTTGCTAGAATGAGATTTTAATATATTTGCTCCAGTAAAAGTAAATGAAAAAAAAGATGTTGAATATTACAATGGAATGTATGATTTTTTTCTCTCAGTGGAGCTATTCAATAAATGAGTTAAATCTTTTAAATGTCTGATAGAATTGACAAATGATGGCTCAGTTTATTTTATGAATAATTTCATGGTCTATATTATATTTCAAGAAGAGAATAAAAATCACCTCTGTGGTATAACACTGTGGCATGAACACTTTATTTCACAGGAACTAGATAAAGTTTTATAGTTGTGTTTTTCTCATTATCCTTTCTTACATTTTCATATTTGGGGCAATCATATTCTAAAGAGAGGTTACAAGTTATTACTCACCCACTAACCCAGGAAATTTACCTGCAGTAAGACTGGTGAGAGTAAGTACAAATATCATTAAAATCAATAAACTTGACAATGTTTTAGGCTACCCTGCCATTTGGTTTTAGCTTGCTCTTGTAAAGGGAGTGTGATTTTTCCATTTGCCAAGAAAGCCTACAGCAAGTACTTGAAATCCAACACTGACAAATTGGCTCAGACATCTTTGGACTTTGTGGTTTCCCATGCAGAGTACCACACCTTATTAAAATGCCAACATAGTTTACGATGACCTTTCAGAGATAACTGGTTTCTCCTTAAGGCATATATAATTAAACATGGCTATAATGGAAAATATTAGCTATTTCTCTAAAACCAATATCTGCAACAAAACTCTAATTCCCATTTGGCAGAAGCCTAGGAGACGTATTATTTAAAGTTCTCTAGAGGAACAGGACCGATAGAATGAATGTCTCTTTATATAGAAAGGGGATTTGTTAGAATGGCTTACAGGTTGTGGTGCAGTCACTCCAACAATAGCTGCCTACCAACGGAAGGTTCAAAATTCCAGCAGTTGTTCAAATCCATGAGGCTAGATGTCTCCACTGGTCTTCAGTATACACTGGAATCCTGAAGAAGTAGGCCCTGATGCCAGCAAAGGAATGGCCTTGCCAGTGAGAGCCAGAGTAGGCAAAGAGAGAGCCGGCTTTCTTCTCCATGATCTTTCTAGAGGCTGTCAGCAGAAGGTGTGGCCCAGATTAAAGGTGGATCTTTTTATTTCTAATGATTTAATTAAGAACCCCCCCCCCCCACAACAGGTGTGTCCAGACATTTTGGTTTTAGTTAATTCCAGATATAGGCAAGTCGTCAACCAAAAATAGCCATCACAAGTCCACCCACTGTCAACTTGACACACAATCATATCTCCTTATGTCATGTTTAATTTCCAGATGAAAGCAATAACTAGGTCATTATTATGCCTAACATGATATAACTATCCCTCGTACAATCACAAACATATTATAAATTTAGAATAGATGACAATGTCCCTTGAGTGACATTCTTTTAGCATCTCAAGCTTAAATATAACCACTGATGTTCTCTTAATTGCAGTTATATTACATGACAAAGAAATCAAGGAAAGAAAACATAAGTATCTGTACAAATATTGTCTTAACAAAATGTTTCAGAAACACGTCAATTATAATTCTCATTTCTGCAAGTGGTATTTATTAACTACCTTCCTCTAGTAACCCTTCTGTATTTCCTCCACCCTCAGGAGGCACCTCAGCAGGTCTCGGAATGGGATACCATGATGGTGGATAAGGCATTCTGTAAGTCCTGGAAGGAAAGGCAAATCTATAACCAGCATAAGTGTCCATTTCAGTAGGACTAAGCACTGTCCTTTCCATGCAAGAAGTAGTCCAACTTGCCACTAGGTTGTTAGCTGGGCACCTTTGTGAACAATGCATTCTCAGGGGTTCATTGTTGATCTCTGATGTTGACAGAACTTGCACTCAGCAGCAGCTGGATTCAGATCACCCTTGGTGAGCGAAGTCCATATTGTCAAGCCCATGGATAACTCACACCTCTGCCTCCATGGCTATTTTTGCCCATGTGCTCATGGGGCAGAGACATAATGACTGGGGAAGAAGTCTGTCCACAGTACTGGTCATCTATCTACTTGATTATTGAACTTCTCATCAACTAAAGTCACCTTTTGATGAGATTTTACAGGGACACATGTGTCTTCACGTCCTTCAGCTATCCTCAGATGGCTTCCTCACCAGCTTTCCAGTCATGCTCTTTCCAAGTTCATGACCATCCAGCCAACTTATTGGCTACAGCCCATGAGTCACTAGACAATCACACCCATAGCCATTTCTCCTGCAAAGAAAAATGTATAGCCTTGTATAGAGCTTGAGGTCCCACCCAGTATGGAGATTTCTATTAATTAGTGATGTTGGATTTCCCTCTGTATGCTGTAATGTATTTTATTGTCATTGGTTAATAAAAAAAAGCTGCTTTCAGCCAATGGCTTAACAGAATATAGCCAGACTGGAAAAGATATATAGAAAAACTCGGCGGAGTTAGGAAGATGCCATGTAGCCAGTGCAGGAGACAGATGTGCTGGAACCTTGCCAGTAAACTACAAGCCTCAGGGTAAAATATAAAACAATAGAAATGGGTTTACTTAAGATGTGAGAGCTAGCTGGAAATATGCTTAAGCTATTTGCCAAACAATTTGTGGATAATATAGTTTCTTTGTGATTATTACAGGTCTGGTCAGCAAGAAATTAATGAGCAGTCTCTGCCTAAAAATTGGCCCCAACATGATTGACTACATCCACATAAAACCTGAGAAAGCTTGGAAATGAATTCTAGACACAAAGGAATAGAGTTAAGCATGGCTTCTTGGTAGCTGGCATTTTTGGGGGGTGGGTGGACTCTTTGCTGGTGATAGACATGGGCGCTGCAGCTCCTTTAAGAAAAGGCTTACTGACTCAGCATAAGAAATGGTGGTTAGTGCTGCCAACACAAATTCTGGCTCCTTCAGGAGGCCAAGCACTTGAATGGGGTTTGTGGCATCATGCTGCAATTTACTTGGGGGCAGCATAGTGAATTGGTTACTAGAGTTGAGGTGGTGAGGATGGCTCCCACCCAGCAGTCTCAGAGGCAGTAAACAGACCTCTGCCATGTTAGACTGGGTGGAGTCAAAAAGCAAAACAGTCTTTGTCCTAGCCATGCTGCTTAGCATTTTAAGAAGTGGTTCTAATCAGAAAAGGATTACAGATATGCAATAAAGACAAATCCATATGAAAAACACCTCTAAAATGGGTCACCATGTTGGATAAATGTACATAGGCATAGGAGAGACAGGAAAAAGAGTATAGACAGTTATAATATTAAAAAAGTGCAGATAGTCATAGATTAAAGGAGTAAAGACAATAAAAATAAATATTTATTGTGTAAAAAGGTAACAGAGTAAAAAAATAAGTCACCTACATATGGAAAATACACAGAGTCTGGATTATGTACATAAGAAATTTTTGATTGTGAGCTAAGTACAGAGAGACATTTCATTGTACAGGCTGCTAAGCTAAACCACATATATACTTTAAAGTTATCTTGACTTCAAAACTTGAGTCTGAGGATATGTTGCTTTGGAAAAGAGGTTCTGGGTTTGTTTCCACAGAGGATGAGAATCTGTGGAATCCTTTCAAACTAATGTGGTTTGATGGACCAAGAGCCCCTGAAAGGTCTCCGTGATTCCCCCAAATTACTTTGCCCAACAAAAAGCAGGAAGCAGTTTGGAGAGAACTACACCCAAATTTTCAAATATTGTTTATGTTTATTTACATTTAAAGGGGGAAATGCTATAGAGATGAATACTTTGCATTGGTATGGATCTTGGTCTATTGACACAAATTTAAAGTCAGTTTTCTTATATGTATATTTCTGCTCTTGACTAAGTATTGTGATATTGGGTTTGTACAGCTCATTTAAAAATGCAATGTATACTTCAGAAATATAGGCTAATAGATAGTCATCTATAATAGTCAAGGTTGTAGTCATGTTAGTTAGGTTTTCTAGATGTACAGAGATATATTTCAGATGGATAGTTATTCTTCAAACCTGTCAAAGACTAACAGAATATGGCATTTAAAATGTTTTAAGAACTTAGACTTTTCATGATAATGAGACACATCTGCTCCTGGAAGCACCAATCTACTTCAAGAGGATTATGGGCATTGAAGAGGATCCTTATGGAGTTTGTTAGCCAGTTGGGCAAGAAACTGCTCTTGCCTGGACTGCTTGATGTTATGCTGTATGACCTAGACATGCAGGACCCACAGAAAAATGAGTGCTGAACTTGCCTAAAGGTCAGATGGTCCTTCAGAGTTCCTGTTCCATGAAGGAGTCTGCCAGATATTTTGCAGTACATAGAAGAAAGTGACTGCCAATATAAGTGGAACTGTCTTTGAAATTTCCTGCCTCATGGAAAAGTCTGCCAGAAACTATGGACCTATAGGCTGAAGATGGATGCTGCAATGTTATGGAAGAACTTTGGGTGACTGTCCAGGCAGAGAAATGTCTCTGTCAATTCTAGAGTTTTAGAAGTTGTTTACAGTGCACTTCCTGTTAACTTAGGTAATATTGTATCCTTCTGGAGTCTTTGATGGAGTTTTGAGGAATAGATAGTTACAGTTTTCCTTAGCTATGATAGAAGACAGATTAGATATAAAACTTTGGACTCACAAAAATAGGATAGATGATAGAATATTTTTCTTAATTTGCAAAATGTAAATGGACTAAATATTGTAATTATAATTCTTGGTTGGTAACTGTTTTGTTGTGTGTAATTTTACTATGCTGAAGTTAAAACCTTTCTTTTTATTTAGACAGAAAAGGTCAGGTGTTGTGGATTCCCTTCTGGATGCTGCACATTTGTTTTATTGCCATTGGCTAATTAAGAAACTGCTTTTGCCAATGGCTTAACAGAATATAGCCAGGCTAGAACAGATATATAGAGAGAGGAGGCAGAGTCAGGGAGATGCCATGTAGCCACTGTAGGAGACAGACACACCAGAACCATTCCAGTAAACCACGAGCCTTGGCGGTAAAGTATAAAATAATAGAAATGGGTTAATTTAAGATGTAAGAACTAGTTAGAAATATGCTTAACCTATTGGCCAAACAGTACTGCAAATAATATAATATCTGCATGATAATTTCAGGTCTGGGCAGCCAGAAATGAATGAGCAGCCTTCACCTACATACTGATATATTTCAGGGTTTCCCAGAAAGAGGGGTAATGCTATATCTGTCTACTTCTGAGTGGTGGCTGAATAACTTGCAGAATCATTAGTAAATCAGGCCATAGACTTCTAGTCTTCAGTCAGCTTATTATAGGGCATACCCACGAGGCTATAAGTGCATGCTTGGTAGCAGACAGCATTGTAACAGAAGTAGAAACCATAGACATTTGGACAACTTTTATGTAACTTGCTTGTGCCTTCAGGACCTGCTCAGGCCTGGTCACTTTTATTCAGTTCCCTTTTGATAATGGGCTACTGCTGTGAGTGTCCTATTTTATGCTCATGTTGGGCAGCTCAGGTCACATGGCAATGCAGTAGCCCACTGTCAAACGCCCAGTTTCCACCAAGGTCCAATAGCAGGCCCAAATCTGTCTTTCAAAGGGAGAACAGTGGTCTGCAGATGTTTTACTCCAAAATAATCTCAAAGTTCTCTTCTGAAACTCACCCATAGGTGTTGTAGGAGACTTCTTGTTTGCTTGTTTATTTCCTGGCTGCCCAGACTCCTGAAATAATCACACAGAAACCATATTATTTGCAATACTGTTTGGCCAATAGCTTAAACATATTTCTGGCTAACTCTTACATCCTAAGCTAGCCCATCTCCATTAATCTGTGTATCACCATATGACTGTGGCTTACCGGCAAAGTTTTGGCATATTTGTCTCTATCAGCAGCTTCTTGGCTTCTCCTTGACTCTGCCTCATTTCTCCCAGCATTCAGTTTAGTTTTTCCCCACCTATCTCTACCCTTCCAACAGGCCAAAACAGTTTCTTTATTCACCAATGGTATTTACAGCATACAGAGGGGATCCTACATCACTTAGGGGCCAGCCAAATGCTCCAAAACAGCCTTCCCACCTGCCACTGACATTTCAAGTCTCTGATGGTCATATTAATTTCTGCAATTCATCTAAGAATATGATATTGATTTTGATCCACTATTTTCCCTGGCAGAGGCAACTTTAAAGACATTAACTTTTCAAACCATAATAGACCTTCCTCCACCAATCAGGGGACCAAAGTGAGAATTCTTACAGCTTTTAAGTGTATCTATCTCAATTATACATTGTAGGGCTGGGGAAATAACCACAGGATGTGTTCAGGGACCCACTAGATCTACTGTGAGTTGGACATCAGTCAAAATTCGATAATCAGCTGATGTCCACAAGTCCCTACTTTAACTGGAGGTCCAAAATGTTTCTTGGGGTCTCTTGGAATTAATGTCAATCAGAATCTGTATTCAACAGACTCCAGAAAGTCTGATTGTTTCCTTTCTCCCAGTGTACAGAGCTACTCTTGTAAAAGGCAAGGTTCCCATGGTGAAAAGCTAGAGAAAAGCTAACATTAAAACTCTTGTTTGTTTGTTTGTTTTAATCAAGGTCTTTCCTCAGGGGAACCTGGCTGCCTATCCCTTCATTCAAGAGTTTCTGGGTCTGCAAAGTGGCTCAAGATTGAAAATTGGCTCACAGACCAAGATTTCCTTTTGCCATGATCTAATGGAGTCTTTCTTCTATTTGAGAATTTTTCTACTTATACAGATCAAACAAAACTGTAGTAGGCTTATCTATTTCACTCGGAAACGTCAGGACTGATTATCCACTCCCAAAGGTCCCTATGCCACCAAAAAATTCACTTTGCCTATGCAGACCATTTTGGGTCAACTCATTATAGATGTTGCTTTGTCTGTGTTGCCCATTATGATAACTACAACCACCTTACCTTTGGCAGTTCAGTGTTTATCTCCAATCTTTGTGACACTCTGGCTTTCATCTCCCATTAGATTGGAAATTACTTGGCCATTTTCATTTCCTACATGGAAAAGTTTTAATTTATCCCAAGTAACACTATTGTGAAAGATCCCACACAAGCATATAATAGGCAATTTTTTATGTTGCTTAAATTTTTAATTTTACATGGTGGATTTGATACTCTCATTTTATAATGATGAGAGATATGAGTAATGCAAGTGAGAGACAGGAAAAGCAGAGATGTTTTTTTGTGTGTGTGAGTATGAATGTGTGTGTGTCTGTCTGTCTGTGTGTGTACCTGTTACACATGCTTATAAGAATCATACAAACTGTTGCTTTCCCATGCTTGGATTTTGCTTTTGGCAAAGGAGAACCCATTTGGGATATTCTGACAAGAAAATAGAGGCATAGGGAGTAAGAAGAATCTGAGTTTCTTATGTTAAACCTTAAATGTTTTGTTTCCTTGGAGATGAGAAGTCCTCCTGATCCTCTCTCCTGGACTCTACTTTCCCAAGGTAAAGAAGAATGATGCTTCTCTGTTTGCAAGCAGAAAAGTGCAGATTGCTTCTGGGGACGCTATCTTTTAGCTATGTAGGCAATATAATTATTTCAATTTAAAAAATTTTGAATATTGCTTTGAGATCTGTGACACCAAGCTGTAATAGGATGAATACCCTAATTTATGACCAGTGTAAAGTGGAGGGGTTCTGTTAGGTCACAGAAAGAGGATCCAAGCAGTTGCAGGTGGGGAGTTGGGAAGGGAGGCACTCAAGAGATTGCTAACTTGTTTTTCTGCTACAAAATTAGTCTTTTGAAAAGGTGTGAGCTTTCCTTATGGCTGAACTGGAGTCGGGCATTGACACACACATATGTCACGAGAACTAGGAAGCAACAAGGGCAAAAGCTGGGGATGCTTAGCTTCATACTCAACTATAATCATATTTGGGGTGCATTTATCTACAGGACTCCTATTTAGATGTCAGAAATCATGTCTTCTCTGGTCAACCCTGGGCATTTCACCTGAAATATAGGTTTTATACTATTGTACTAAGTCTCTGTAGTTTTCATTTCCTAAAAGAAAGATGAATGGATTTTAATTTTATCCTGAAAACCAGAATGTTTTCTATTCCTTAACTTTGGATGTTTACAAATTGAAAAGTACCAGAAAACAGCAATTTAAAATTTCCTTTTCCACTTAGATGATTTTATGTACCAGATAATAGATGATGGAGTGGTGCCCCTCAAACCCTGGTGCCCATGACCGTCTGTGATAAAGATATCAGTCAACATGAGGAGAAGTAAAAGCTGCCAGAACTTGAGTTTTTCTTTAATGGATTCTTCTGGGATCATAAGTGAAGTTTTCTTTTGAGATAATGTTTTATTTAATGGCAGAACTAATGTAAACTGAAACCCATTACATATTCATGAAACTTGACTTATGCTAAAAGTGTTAATGGGGGAGATCTTGGAACTCAGACTAAAAAATCATAACTGGAAAATAAAAATTCTGTAAGAATTGTTTATCTCTGAGATTCTGTTCTGAGCTAAGTGTGTTGTTCCTCCACTTTTGCTCACTCTTCCTAAGATTGTGCAAGTCTCCAAGTTGCTGAAAACAATTCTAACTCAAAGCAATGTTCAGAATCCACTGATACGGACAAAGAGTTAGTGAGAAACCCTTGGGAATGTGGGAGCCTCAGAAGTCTAAAGATTGAAATTTCTTTAGGGAGTAGAGGTTTCCTTACTTAGAAAATAAATATAAAATACAGTAGAAAATATAAATATGAAAATTTTAAATTTTATTGAACTGAAGTTAATACTTTTAGGCTAGTAAGAAAAAGTGAGATACAAGGTAGAAATTTCCTTAGAAAAGGAAATTTTAAAAGAAATATAATAATGATCAAGGACCAAGGAAATAGGTGGCATAGTCTCTGTGGGGCCAGGGTAGCTTGACATAGACCAAGCCTGCTTCAAGTACAAGAGGGACTGTCCCAGTGGATGCTGGGGACTAGAGGATTATTGCAGTCTGCTTCTTCTCATAGCCAGCCTCCATATGGAAAGTTGGCAAAATTTATTCTGAAAAGATATCAAAACTCAGTCTTATGATGGACTTCACTGGTGTATAGTGACTTTGTTAAACAACCTAAGATGCTAACAACAGGGGAGAAAAAGAGGGCAACCAAAAGCACTGTGTCTCACAGACCTTACCTCATCAAGAGAACAATAGACTCCCTTGGTAATCAATTTTAATGTTCCATGAAGCTACCTGAGGACATTCAGTTAAAGTGATTCTTCCTAAAGAGCCAACCCAACTTCCTGCCAGTTCATGTGCTCCTCAGGTAGGCTTCCCAGGCCTTGCAGACGAATGGAATATCTGAAAGAATGATAGAAGAAATGTATTACAAGGTGTTTGTAGACCTCAGTGTGTAAATGGTGGGATTTCTTTTGAATCATCAGGATGTAGCCATTGGTTCCCTTCAGATGATCTTCTGAGAGGCCACACTGAGATGGTGCCCCTTCCAGAAGGGGGATTTCTCATCTTTGGTAAGCCACACAGGAATCTCAGAGTACCCAGGTCTACATTGTATTGCTCTAACTTGGGAATGGGTAACTTAAAAGGAGGTTTGTTTGGCTCATGGGTCTGATGGTAGGGGCTTCAGACAGTACGCCAGTGGCATTCTGGTGAAGGTATCTTAGAAATGTCACAGAGTAATGGAAAAGGAGGAAGGGAACTGAATGGATGTGAACAGGTGCACGTGCACACTTGTCAGCAAGCAAGCAAGAGCCTGGGCAGGTACCATCCTCACTGCTGTAGCTTGAATGTAATTGGCCCCCATAAACTTATAGGGAGTGGAACTATTAGGAAGTGTACTTGTTGGAGAAAGTGTGTCACTGTGGAGGCGGGCTTTGTGGTCTCACATATGCTCAAGATACAGCTAAGTGGTTTAGTCCACTTCCTGTTGCCTTCTGATCAGGATGTAGCCAGCACCATGTCTGTCGGCACGCCGTCATGCTCTTTGCCGTGATGATAATGGACTGTACCTCTGAATTGTGAGCTACCACCCCCAATTAAAAGTTTTCCTTCATAAGAGTTGCCATGGTCTGTAGTGGGACTTTCCTTTGGGCCACCAGCTCACACATAATGACACAGAGATGTATTATGAAAGTTTGGTCTTAAGCTTAGCCTTGTTTTAACTAGCTCATGCCTTAATAAACCCATATATTTTTTTTTCATTTTTTTTTTCTTTTCCGAGACAGGGTTTCTCTGTGGCTTTGGAGCTTGTCCTGGAACTAGCGCTGTAGACCAGGCTGGTCTCGAACTCACAGAGATCCGCCTGCCTCTGCCTCCCGAGTGCTGGGATTAAAGGCGTGCGCCACCATCGCCCGGCATAAACCCATATTTTTAATCTATGCTTTGCCAGATGGCTTGAATACCTCTCCTCAGTACAAGTCCAACTTTCTCCTAGTTTGCTTGCAAAATTGGGGGTCTAGATTCTTTCTCTTCCTCTCTCAGCCTAGAAATCCCACCTATCCTCTCCTGTTTAGCTATTGGCTATTCAGCTCTTTACTAAGCCATTCAGAAAGCACATTGGCAAAGACATTTCTTCAGAGGGCACAGAAAGATTATCCTACAACAGTGGTCATAGTGTCTCTTCACAGCAATAGAAACCCCAACCAAAACACTCACCATGTGCAACTAGCTGTCTTGGGAATGGAATCCTCTCCTACCAGACCTGTGAGACCCTGCTGTCCATGAGAAAGGAGCCCCCAGGACATAGCCACCTTCTTCTAGTCTCCCCCGCCTTCCTTCTGCCACAAGTTACACATGTCCCAGCCCCAGAACCTCTGCAAACAACACATCTCTACCCACAACAGCAACTTTCCTTAGTCTGTTTCATTTTCTTCTGTTTGTTTGAGACACTGTAACTCAGGCTGGCCTCACACTCATAACTCTCCTGACTTGGCCTTTCGAGTGCTGAGCTTAAGGGTTTTAGGCTCTATATTGCTTTTCTTTTCCAGTCTTGAACTTTCTTCTCCAGTGTCATCAGTGTGGAGATTGAAAGGTCCTGATGAATAAAAACAGAAACAAAACATCACATTCCTTCAAACGTCCCAAGGCCAGCGCATTCAAGGGTAATGTCCATAGCCCAGAGACTCATAGTGGACTCCTTTCAGCTGTCCTGGGTGCCTGACTGGAAGGATTCTGGGCACTAAGGCTAATGCGCTATTCCCTCTCAACACCTACCTGTCTCCCAGAAAAGCATCCCACCTAGGGTCCAGTTTTGGGAACTCAGTTGGTATCTTTTGTGTAAATGGCATCAGTACCATAAGCGGAAGCTTCTCCACAAGCCCTTTCTTCAAAGGCCTTTGCTACTTTGTTTTATGAGAAACCACAACAGCAACAAAGGAACCCTCATTTATGTCACATCCTGACAAGTATTTCTTGGGATTCCAAGGAAATATTGCTTGACTCTTCTTAAACATTCTCAACATAACATGTAATTTATATCAATGAATACCTGTCATCTTTAAGATTCAGCTTTGAAGTATGTTGTCTTCTTTTTAAAGTTTTTGTTGCTCTTTGTTTTGTTTGACAGCCCTCCTGTGTGGTCATCCTGGCTGGCCTTGAATAAACAATCCTCCTGCCTCCACTTCCATAGGGCCAGGATTAGAGGTGTGTGCTACTACACCCAGCTCCTCTAGAGATTTTTATTCTTCTTCATACTAAGTGACTAAGTTGTCCACTAATTGTTTTAATCTCTTGCACCCCTCATACTCTCGCATAAATTGTTAAAATGTTTTTATTCACATACAGAGTGTGCTCAGGTGATTTTCAACTTGGATTTCTGTATCAAAGCACAAGGAAATCTTTACTCTCAATGGCTCGAACAACGTGTTATGTAAGAAGTGGAGAACCACACCTAGTCCCATACTTTCACTCACAGGACGCCACAGCAGTAGCTTTGTGAGCTAATAATTTTAAATTTGGAAATAACTTTTGTGAACCAAATGTGTACATGCTGTCCAAATTTGAAAGTAAACAAGGGCTTTACAGGAAACAGCAGTCTTCTAGGATTCCTGTTTTTAGCAATTCAGTTCCCTCCATGGAGCAAAATCCTACCACCCATATGTATGCTATGGCTTGTCTTCTCACACTGACACGTGCGTGTTCACAATGCTAAGTTGTTACTAACTGTTTATGTTCAGAACGCAAAAACTTCAGATGCACTTTGCACTTAATTCTCACTTGACACAGGCCCTAAAAATGTATAAATTTTGTTGATATGGTAGCTTTTGATTACAATTCCAGAACTTTGGAGGCTGAGACAAGAGGATTGTCATAGGTTTGAGGCCAGTCTGGACTATAGAGATGTTGTCTAAAAAGCAAATAGCCAAAAAAAAAAAAAGTTTACATCAAAGTAAATAAGATCTCTGAAATATTTAAGAATAATCTAAATATAAGAAACATGAAATACATAATGTATTTTATTTTAAAGGTGTTTGGTATGTTATGTCATGCTATGAGCCTCTAACCACCAAAACAGGCTCATGTGAAGACTTGGTTCCAAGTGGAACAGTAGTCAAAGCTGGGGTTTGGGAGAAGTGACTGGATTTTGAGGGCACTGATCTCATCAACAGATAACTCCTTAATGCATTCAAAATGCAGATGTGCATTCAAAATGCAGATGTGCTGTCTAGCGTTAGAAAGTCAGGGCTGGGACACATCTGGAGGAAGTAGGTTACATGGGAATGCCCTGGAAAGATTTGCCCTATTCTCAGCTCTGTCTTGACTGATTCCTGCCCACCAAGAGCTAAGCAGCCTATAGTGTGGCCCTATGCCGTGGAACCACAACCCTATGCCTAGTCTACAGCTGACTAGGGACTAAAATTTCTGAAACTGTGAACCAAAACCAGTCTTTCTTCCTTTGAAATTGTTTCTCTCAATGGTGAAATACTATGATATGCTTGAACATTCTAGTAAGTTAGACATTTTCTTTCATCAAAGCAGTATAGAGAGCCAAGTAACTGTCCGGCTAAGAAGCACCTTGACTAACAGTTGAGTTACATGAAATTGAAGGAAACTCCCAGGAGATGAAGAAAGACCAGCAAAGTGATTCAGACCAAAGCCCTGAAGGTCATAGGTACAGCATTTGTGAAAGACCCAGAGAGAGGCTGGAGAGATGGCTTAGCAGTTAAGAGCATCTGCTCCTCCTCCAGAGAACCTGAATTTGATTCTCAGAACCTGTGTCAGGTGGCTCACAACTCTCTAACTCCAGCTTCAGGGAATCTGATGCCTTTGACCTTTCCAGGCACCTGCATTTGAGTACATTCACCATATGCAGGTTCACATATTTATACAATTATAAATAATAAATCTTATAAATCAGGAGATATGATTTTGGACTCCCAGAGGTAGGACATGGTATTAAGAACCTTGGAGGAAATCAGAGAACTTTGAACAACTGCACACTCTGTAAACGGAAACCCAGAAAATGAAATATGTGCTTCAGAACTGGTAGGCCACAATGGTACTTGCGTTTTTGTCCCAACTCCGAGAAAGGGAACAAAGACTTTCTGGAAAGTTCATCATCCTGAGAACATTTTTCTTAGAACCTGATGTTCCAACCACAAAAAAAAATGGAAAATTACATCCAAGAAGTTAATGTTAAGGGCTTTGAGGTCATCAAATACCTGGTTTGTCTATAAGAAATGAGAGTAAGACCACTAACCCATGGCAGAATGAGTTCCTACAGTTAAGACCGAACATATCAAAAAGTGAGAAAAACCAAAGAATAAAACACTAAGAAAGGTTTTTATTTTTTTACTTTATTATTATTATTATTATTATTATTTTTTTTTTTTTTTGGTTTTTCGAGACAGGGTTTCTCTGTGGTTTTGGAGCCTGTCCTGGAACTAGCTCTTGTAGACCAGGCTGGTCTCGAACTCACAGAGATCCGCCTGCCTCTGCCTCCCGAGTGCTGGGATTAAAGGCGTGCGCCACCACCGCCTGGCTAAGAAAGGTTTTTAAATAGCCAATAGAACTTTAAGATTTGAAGTGGATGGTCACTGAACCAGAAATGTCAATGCAAAGTTGCAACCCAATCAAAGAGAAAAGTGTTGGAATGGAAGTTCAGAACAGGTGGAAAGAGCCATCTGGCAAAAGCACACAAGTGAGATAGAGAAGATTCAGCAGCATCTAGTGTCACTGGAAGTCCAGAGCTGCCTGTTCCCACATGTGCCTATGAGCAAGGAGAGACGAGAGCTGAATTTCTAAGCTGCACTTGAAGGAGTCAGCAATCTGAGAAGGCAATGGTTAACATTTCTTTTTTTTTTTTTTTTTGCAATTTTTTTTTATTCTTTTTTAATTAAAATTTCCAACTGCTCCCCGTTTCCCATTTCCCTCCCCTCCTCCCACACATTGCCCCCTCCCCCCACTCCCCTCTCCCATCCCCACTCCTCTTCTCCTCCCCCCAGTCCATTCCCCCTCCCTCTCGATACTGAAGAGCAGTCCAAATTCCCTGCCCTACAGGAAGACCAAGGTCCTCCCACTTCCATCCAGGCCCAGGAAGGTGAGCAACAAAACAGGCTAAGTTCCCACAAAGCCAGTTCATGTATTAGGATCGAAACCTAGTGCCATTGTCCTTGGCTTCTCATCAGCTTTCATTGTCCGCCATGTTCAGAGAGTCCAGTTTCAACCCATGCTTATTCAGTCCCAGTCCAGCAATTTACCTTCCCTGCCATTTTCATCTGGGACAGAGGCGGCTGTGGTTCTAAGACTCAGCCTCTCCTCTCTGGTCAGGCACTCAGCCATATTTCTAAGAATTGTTTTACTCGTGCCTCACTTGTTGTTGTCCCTTTCAACCTCCCCTATTCTCCAAGGCTCAGTCGCTCTGGGCAATGACGCATCTACTTAGTTCCTTCTGGAATCAGTCTTCTACTCTCAGCTGCCATCTGGACTGGAGATTTAACTCAGAAAAGGCAAGCCATAATGCATGCGATCAACTGACGCATCTGAAGACTGTTTTCTACAATCAGGATACAAAATGCCTCACAATGTGGGATACAAAAATGTCTCTATCCTTTCCCATCACCTGTCATTATGAAATCTAGATGCAAGGAATAATCAACATTTAAAAAACAGTTCTGTGTTTCCAGAACTAATGAAAGATCATAGCCTGTCTGTCTGTCTGCATGCCCACCATTTATCCATTTATCTGTCTGTTTTTCTATCTAGCTTTGATCTATTATCCATCTATCTCATAAGGGATTTTTTTTTGAAGAACAAAGACAAAGATCTTATAAAATAAAAAAGTTTCATAATCTGGTTGATTACAATGGTTTGCAATCCAGCAAACAACAGAATGTTTTGCAAACGAGTAAGCAGAAGTAACAAACCTTGAATGATGCATAATGCCCTTCTGTATGTTGCGAATATGTGTTGCTTTTATTGGCTGATGACTAAAGTTGCTTTGGCCTATGACAGGGCAGAATTATAGCTAGTCAGTAGAAATAAACTGAATACAGGGAGAAGGAAGGTGAGGTCAGGAGATGCCAGCAGTCACCAGAGAAGCAATATGAGGTAACAAGCCATGAGTCTCGTAAAATATAGAATAATAGAAATGGGTAAGTTTAAGTTACAAGAGCTAGTTAATAATAAGCCTGAGCTAACAGGCCAAATAATTATAATTAATATTAAGCCTCCAAATGATCATTTCATAAGTGGCCACAGGTACCAACGGGTGGGAAACAATGTGCACTGTTGAAGCTTTAAAGTTCGTTTACCTTCCAATTGCTTGATCCTGCTACCCAGCATATTTTACCTTTCAGGTCCTGGTGAGAAACTCTCAACCTACATGAAACACCATCCTGAGTATTCACTGAGTCCTAAATTACAACTTGTCATTTTTATCCTATGAATTTTTAAACTGTGAGCATATCATTCATTCAACAATTATTTATTGAACATGCAAAACATCGCTCAAGGATAAGAAAGTCAAACCAACCAATCAACTAACCAATCAAACAAATACAGAACACCTTTAAAACGTTCATATAACAAAAGATTAACAAATACCAATCTTGACATACCCCAAAGTCACAAGTTTTCTGGAGCCTCATGCATTAAATCAGTTATTAATCATGTATAATTGATGGCATCTTGGGTATATCACTTTTTCTATAACTTTGTGCTTCTTTTTGAGGGGATCTTCTGAACTCTTCCTGTATCCCAGTGTGAGCCATCTCTTACTTGACAGAAAAGTGGCAGATGCCTCAGTGGGTGAACTCTTGACTCCTTCAGATTAGTGAGATGTGCCTTAATGTCTTTGTTTCTTCTGGGGAAATGTTTTTCTTCTCCTTGAGCATTTCTGTTACATTGCTAGAAACCCTGACTATTCTTCAAGATCAAGATGTTCTACTCTTGTTTCTAATCTTTAAAAAAAAAATCTTGCCTTGGAATTGTCAAAACAAAAATAAAAATGAAATAGGCATACCTGAGATTTCAGATGACAGCCATCTAATTTCATCTTGAGCTGCACATCGTTAGTCAAAACCAGTGATTTTACCTCTGCTGTGGAGGGTGCACACTGTGTGCATAAACAGTAATTTTACCTCTGCTGTGAAGTGTGCACACTGTGTGCATAAACAGTGATTTTACCTCTGCTGTGGAGTGTGCACACTGTGTGCACAAACAGTGATTTTTACCTCTGCTGTAGAGTGTGCACACTGTGTGCATTAACAATGATTTTATCTCTGCTGTGGAGTGTGCACACTGTGTGCACAAACAGTGATTTTACCCCTGCTGTGGAGTGTGCATACTGTGTGCTTAAACTGGCACTCGCAAGAATTTTAAGATGAATCATATTAAGATTCATTATATACGTGTGTGTGTGAACATGGTTTTCTGAAACAAAAATAAGAATGAAAGTTTTCAAAGAGATTGAATTTAGAGTTTTTGAAACAGAGAGATTAAATATAATTTCTAATTTTGTAACCTAAGAAAGCAGTGGGAATTATTACAGAATGAAATGGAAAATATTAAACTAACATATTACTCCCTTATATAAACAAATAAAGTAATACAAACATAAACTGTTGTTTTAAATAATTTTTTTTATTTTTAAAAAAACATTCTTTTTATTTTACATACCAATCCCAGCTCCCTCTCCTCTTTCCACTCCCCCACCTTGCCCCATCCCCCTCCCCACCAGTCTTCAGAGAGGGTGAAGCGTTCCATGGGGACACAACAAAGTCTGTCCTATCACTTGAGGCAGGGCCAAGCCCCTCAGCCCCCTCCCCCAACCCCCATGTCTAGACTGAACAAAGTATCCCTCCACAGGGAACGAGCTCCAAAAAGCCAGTTCATGCACCAGAGATAAACTCTGGTCCCACTGCCAGGGGCCCCACAAATTGTCCAAGCTTTTCAACTGTCACCACATTCAGGGGACCTAGTTCAATCCTATGCAGGTTCCCTAGCTATCAGTCCAGAGTCAGGAAGCTAGTGCTCGGGTCATTAATGAAGTTTTATAACAACCTTCTATTGGTACTGTATCATATGTAACAAAGGTGAATAACAGGATACCTTGCAATCCCCAAGGATGCTATTTTAGCATAAGGATCATTTTGAGTCAAAACCACAAAAGACAGGAGGGTGAAATAGGGGAGTTCTAACCTCCTTTTTTTCTCTTGGTGCAGGCTATGAGTTTTCTCTCTGGTTGGGGGAAACATTTTTATTAAAATAATTTTGAAAGGAGAAGGAGTGGCTGGGGTGGGAAGAGAGAAGGATGGGGGTAGGAACTGAAATGGAAAGAGGGAGGGGAAACTAACAGCTGGGGAAAATTAATTAATAAAAATAATTTTCAAAAAAAAATAATTTTCAATTAAAATATATTTGTGTCATTTCTTGCTCCCATTCGACCTCCAACCCCTCCCATCTGACCCCCACTCTCAAATTGATAGCCTCTTTTTCTTTTAATAATTTTTTAAACCAGAGATGCCAAGTAGAGGCCAAAAGGATTCTGCATAAACAGATCTTGTTGAAATAGTTTTTTAAGTTTGTTTTGATCTCTGTGTAGTTTAGAGGCAGATCCACACTTAGAACTTCTCTATTACTCTTTTAAATCTAGTGCATGTCCACTTATATTTGCTATATTTGGGGTTTTCTCCCTTTCTGGAAAGGCTGCCATGTGTTTAAAAATCTGTGTGCTTTTTCTTGTCATTTATCTATCCAAAGAAGATAATATTTTACTTCCATTATGATACAAGCAAAGAACAAGATGACAAGAGGAAAAAGGACATTCTTTTCCTCACCAACAAACTTAAGAAAGGGAAAATGCAAAATTCAAGATGTCATTGTTTTTTTTTTTTTTTTTTTTTTTTTTTTTTAACCACTGAGTAGTACTCTAATGTGTAAATGTGCCACACTTTCTTTATCCATTCTGCAATTGAGGGGCATCTAGGTTGTTTCCAGGTTCTGGCTATTACAAATAATGCTGCTATGAACATAGTTGAACATAGATGATTGAGCATCTCTTGGGTATATGTCCAAGAGTGGTATTGCTGGATCCTGAAGCAGGTTGATCCCCAATTTTCTGAGAAAGCACCACACTAATTTCCAAAGTGGTTGCACAAGTTTGCATTCCCACCAGCAATGGATGAGTGTCCCCCTTACTCCACATCCTCTCCAGCATAAGCTATCATTAGTGTTTTTGATCTTAGCCAAACGGACAGGTGTAAGATGGTATCTCAGAGTTGTTTTGATTTGCATTTCCCTGATAGCTAAGGATGTTGAACATTTCCTTAAGTATGTTTTGGCCATTTGAGATTCTTCTGTTGAGAAGTCTCTGTTTGGTTCAGTACCCCATTTTTAAATTGAGTTATTTAGAATTTTAATGTCTAATTTCTTGAGTTCTTTATATATTTTAGAGAGCAGTCCTTTGTCTGATGTGGGGTTGGCTCTAGAGAAATTCCCAGGAATCCACAAGGATGACCCCACCTAAGATCCAAAGCATCAGAGAGAAGGGAGCCCGATCTTGACTTGCCCTGTAGTCAGACTGATGATTATCTTAAATATCACCATAGAACCTTCGTCCAACAACAGATGGAAACAAAGGCAGAGACCCACATCAGAGTACTGGACTGAGCTCCCAAGGTCCAGCTGAATAATGGAAGGAATGAGAATATGAGCAAAGAAGTCAAGACCATGAGGGGTTCATCCATTGAAACAGTTTACCTGAGCTAATGAGAGCTCACCAACTCCAGCCGGACTGAGAAGGAACAAGCATAGGACCAAACTAGTCCCTCTGAATGTGGTTGACAGTTGCATTGCTGGGGCAGACTGAGGAGCCCCTGGCAGCATACCTGGATTTATTTCTACTTTGCATGTACTGGCTTTTTGGGATCCTATTCTCTTTGGATGTAAGCGTTGTTCAGCCTAGATATAGTAGGGAGGGCCTTGGACCTTCCACAGAGCAATGTGCCTTACCCTCTCTAGGATTAGGTGGGGGTCGGGTGGAGGGTGTGTGGAGAGAATGGGAGGAGGGGAGGAAGTGGAAATTTGGATTGATTTTTTTTAATCTAATAAATAAAAAAAAGAAAAAAGAAAAAAAGAAAGGGAAAATGAGCAATGTGTTTGCAGACTCTTGAGTGCCTCCATGTGAACACTCACCCAACTCTTGCTCCAGAGGCAGCCACAGTTCTGAATGTTGTGGTGATGTTTCCAATGCTTTATTACACAATTTCAAATCGTAGTCATGCGCCTGAAAGACTACTGTTAAATTTATGTCTTGAAATTAGTTTTTAATTAACCTAATGAAGCATTGGGTGTCACTATGGAAATTTCATTCACATATGTCATTTTACTTTGTCCTTATTCATCTCTCTCCCTCACTGCTCTACTCTGTATGTATGCATGGCCTATGAGTGTTTGTTCACAAAAGAGTGCAGATGTATGTACATATATACAGGGTACAGATGGATGTATCACTCCCCACCTTAGGGTTTGAGATAGGATCTCTCAATGAGTCTGGAGCTCACCAGACTAGGCTAGGCTGGTTTGTCAAGTGAGCCCCAGAGACCCACCTGCCTCCACCTCCCTAGAGCAAGGCTTAGAGGCTCATGACATAGAGTCTAGCTTTTTTTTAAAAAAAAAAATTATTTTTATTTTTTTTATTATTTAATTAAAAATTTCCACCTCCTCCCCTCCTCCCGTTTCCCTCCTGCTCCCCCATCCCCCTTCCCCTCCCTCTTCAGTCCAAAGAACAGTCGGGGTTCCCTGCCCTGAGGGAAGTCCAAGGTCCTCCCCCCTCCATCGAGGACTAGGAAAGAGTCTACCTTTTTACATGGGTGCCTGGGATTTGAACTCAGCTCTGCATGATTGCTTGCACAGCAGGCATTTTAACAAGGGAGTGATCTCCCCAGCTCCAGCCCTTGTCCCACCTGCTGCTGGTCCTTTCTTTTCTCAGAGAGTTTCCTTTTTGTGCTTCCATGTATCCCATCACACTTTCTTTCCCCCTTCCCTATCCCTCATCCTTTTAACCCTTTATGTCACTCTCACAGCCCCCTTTCTACTTTTACACACACACACACACACACACACACACACATGCACGCACATGCACACTCTACACACACGCACACACACAGGCACACACACATGCATGTACTTTGGAAGTCCAAGGCACTATCCAATGCACACTAGATTTCAGTGTTAGTGCATATTGTGGCCATCAGTTTGTTCACTGTTGTACAGTATCGAGTTGTATCATTATACTGCCGTTCATTCCTCTAATTAATGGTGGGCTGTTCTCCTGTTGTTGTTGCGTACAATGCTTCAGTAAGCATTCTTATACACAGTGACTGCTGTATATAAACAAAGATCTGGGGTACCTTCTCTGACCAGAATGCCTGTTCACTGTTCCCCAAGACATATGCAGGAGTTGGTGTCAGCTGCTTGTCAAAGGCATTCCATCGTCTGTGCTGCTCAGCACTTAGTTAGGTCAGAATCCATTTCTGTCAGTTGTGTAGGATACGATGGTAGAGTCAACCATCATATAAACTTGTAAGATAGAGAATCGCTAGATATGTGTGGCTATGTTTGTATCCAAGAGACAATACAAAATTTATTATTTTCATTTTTTATTGATACATGAGTTTTCATATATTACAAAAACTAGTTCTTTGTGTCTTTTATATTATATAAGCCATAAATGCATTTTCTCAGTTTGTGTTGATTTTAATACCTATGACCTTTTAGACAAGGATATTAATTATACAATAAATATCACATATTCCACTATAATTTACATTTATCTTTGTTTGTTTGTGGAACCCCTAGAAGATAGTGACCATTTGCTTATATTTGCTTCTAAAACTTGTTATGTTTTTATTTAAGAACAGTCTGTTTTAGTATTTAATTTCAATATATGTACAATTCGAGGAAACACATCTTACTAATCTTGCCTCTTATGATATATGAATGTAGTGTGTACATCCATTTATTCAGATATCAATTAACGTCTCTGACTAAATTTTATTACTCTCTCCATAGGAGGTTTATGTATGTTTTCAGTGAGTATCCTTAAGTGCAACCTATTTTCAGTTGCTTTTGTAAACGATAACACTTACAAATACTAATATCTCTAGTTATGCACAAATGAACGATTCTTCGGTAGGACGTCTTTATACGTGGTCAGCAGAGCTCACGTATTCCTGTGGTTTGTGTGTCTCTGTGTTGTTATTTACACAGGTGTCCATCTCATCGACCCATGACACTGCTGCCTTCCTCTTCCCCAGCTGCCACTTCTCTCTGTCCGGCTGTTTTTGGAGCTCCAGCACAGTGAGTTAATGTGAGGGCACTGAACACGCTTGCAGTGTTCCTTATTTTAAACAGAAGGCAGCATTTTGCTCTGTAGTGGGCACTTTTTTATGCACAATGATGAACTTGTTTTAATTAGTCTCTACTGCCCCTTTTCTTCTATCGTTTTGGTATTATGTTGTACTTGTAAAATCAGATAGGAACTATTTTCTTTCTCAATACCCCTGTAAGAGTTCCTGCAAATATTGGGACATCTATTTTCTAGAATTGGTAGATCTGTCCTAAAAAAATTCATCAACCTTATGGTTGATTTGCAAAGAAAAACCTGACGACCAGTTTAGTTTCTTCCATGGCTGTATCTAGTTTAGACTTTTCATTTATCTCTGAGTCTGCTGCTTTATTGATTTGATCATTTCATCTGTCAAGTTTGTGATATGTTTTTTATGGTACTCTGATGTTTTAAAGAAATCACACAGCTAGAATTTTATTTTAATTTTTAAAATTTTCATTAAAATCTAAGGAGGAGAACTCATGGGGTTCTACTGGACAAAGAACTAGAGGCAACCACTGACTGACACCTGAGAATGTTGGGGCTTAACTGGTTAGCTTGATAAAGTGATCAGCTCTGAAACCACATACACACATATGCCATCAGATAGTTTGATTGCTTTTTCTTGGCTTTCTTTAATGGATTTGTTGATTTCTTCCAACTTTTTGTCTTTTCTTCTATTTCTTTAAGGGGATTTTTCATTTACTCTTTAAGAGGCTCAATCATTTTCATAGTTATTTTTTTAAGGTCGTTTTTTTCTGCTTCATCTGTGTTGGGATGTTTAGGTCTTACTATTATAGAACCACTAGTTTCTGGTGATGCTCCATTTCTCTTTGTGTTGTTGAGTGTATTCTTTATCCTGTTGTCTACCCATCTCTTCCTCCAATCAGAACAGGTGAACACTGTGTTTTGGGGGGCGGTCCTTTTTTCTCCAGTTGGTGTAGTTTGTGGTGTTGTGGCTCCTTCAGGTGTAAGCAAGACAGAGCCTTCTGTGATTGTTGCTCCAGTTGCCTACAGGTCCAAGATTCTGATGGTTGGTCCTCCATGTACAGACAGGGCTACAGCTCTGATGGCTGCTCCTCCATGTATAGGTGAGGCTACAGCACTGGCGGTTGGTCCTCCATATACAGGCAGGGCTACAACTCTGATGGCTGCTCCTCCATGTACAGGCAGGGCAGAAGCTAACTCTCTAGTAGTTAGTTTTCTGGAGGGCACTGCTGTCGCTGTGGCCCACCGTGCCGCCGAGGCTTCTCCAGGCAGCTGGGCCTGCCTCAGGAACAGAGCATTTAATGTATTAAAATATTTGCTTTTTTTTATTGTAATATGATCATGCTAGCAGGTTTTGCTTTCTGCCAAAGATGGTTCAATAATGACATAAAATCTATTCTACTTCCCTTCAGAAAACTGTGTCCTACCTTCTCTGTTTTCTTGATATGTGTCTTTGAAGTGTTGTTTCCATATATATATATATGATTCCATTACTTACTTTCACATATACTGTTTATAAAATGCAAAATGCAAAATGAACTCTTTCATTATTCATAGGCAGCATGATGCAAACACTTGAGAATTACTTCCCCCGCTTCCTATTATCCAGGGAAAACACGCTGCTGGACTTTGATATTTATGATAACAATCCAAAGCTTTGTGTATTAGTTAGAGTTTCTCTTGCTATCATAAAAAACCACGACCAAAATGACTTGGAGAGGAAAGGCTTTATTTCATTTTACAAGTGTCACTGGGGGACATGGGGGGAGGAACTCAAGCAGAGCAGGAAGCTGGAGGCAGAAATTGAAGCCGTGGAGGAGTGCTGCTTACTGCCTTTTCCTCATAGCTAGCTCACTCTGCTTTGTTATACATGCCAGAGCCACCTGCCCAGGGTGGAGCCACCCGAAATGTACTGGGCCCTCCCACATCAACCACTAAGAAAATGCCCACAGACTTGCCTACATGCAATCATAAGGAGCAATTTTCCCAATTAAAAGTCTCTCTTCTCAGATATGGCTAGTTCTGTGAAAAGGTGACAAAATCTAATCAGTACCCTATGCTACACCGTGTGTGTGTGTGTGTGTGTGTGTGTGTGTGTGTGTACACTCAGGAATATATCCATTTTTATATTTTTAAAATAATATTCTTTCCCTGGAACAACCACTTTACAGATATTGTTTTCTTGAGATCTTTACTAGACATAACATAGAGCTAGAATGTCTATCTATCTATTTATCTACCTATTTATCTATCTATTTATCTACCAATCTATTTGTTGTCATCTAGTTTCCCAAGAAATATCTGCTATCAATTAGGAATGTTGACATCTTATCCTAAACCTCGAGGGGGAGAGGAATCATGAAAATAAGGGGACTGACATGATTACATCACTGGAAGTTGTGGGAAAGGACATCAGACCACAGGCTGCTATGTGTGTGTGTTGGAGACCCATGTGCAGACGCTCTGCTTTTCAGTTTTTTCCTTTAGACAGTCTTGGTCACAGCTCTCTTCGTGAATGCACCAGTTCCACTGATTTTGTTTTGAAAAAGCTACAGGTGAAAAAAAAACATAAAAAATTTATGTATACTACAGGTGTACATAGATCTGCTTATCTTTTTTTATAAAAGTTGACTAATATAAATAACTTTTACTGACACGTAAAAGTGTAAGGCCTATGGCAGGGTGGAATTTTCTTCGATTGTTGATTGCAGTTGCCCCTCTTGCCATTTCACACAGCATTTCTGTTGACATCTGCCCAAGGTTCATTTTCTTGAAGAGCTTGAGTTTGAATTGGGAGGGTTTTACCACTACTCTTCAGCTGTATCTCATACTGTGTTAGTAAAAAAGGCTAAGGGAGAGTCTTTGCCATGAATTTGATCTCCAGCACCATACAAACCAGGTGAGATGGAGCATTTGGCAATCTCAGCACGTGGCAGCTGGAGGCAGGAGGATCAGAAGTTCAAGGACATCCATAGTTACCCAGTGAGTTTGAGGTCAGCTTTGGCTATACAGGACCTTGTCTCAGAAAGAAAACAATTCTGTGATGGGCACAGCATTATCTCCAATTCATTATCTTTTTATCTTTACATTGAAATCTCTTCTGTAGCACCACCTGAATCCAGAGAGCAAGAAGAAAAGATTTGTCTTCTTCAAAGGGGCGATAGTCCAATTCACACTGATATTCATGGAGAAACAGAGAGATTACCTGATAAGCTTAATTCCTTTGCTGGTTTTAAAAGTGAACCCAGTTCTTCTGAGATTCTTACATGCAAGTGAGTGCAAGACATTTGCCATTAGGTTTTAAACAATGCAAATTTATTTAATGTTTCAGTTTCAGAGAAGGCCTTTTCCTGCAAATTCTATTGCAAGGTAATATTTTACAATGAAGAAAAATTGTGGTTTAACCCACCTCACCTTCCTGGAATAACAAAAGAACCTGCATGATCTTGTTAAGAGTATAAATAAATGCAAAACTACATCACAGTGAGGGAAACCAGCCAGGACACTGAACACTCTGGTCCTCTTGGAAAAATGAAAAGACACACAAATCATGCTTTACTTAATGGTATGTTTTTATTTCTTTCAGAGGAAACCTAAGGTTACTGGGGAACAGGGTAGCAACACAGCATCTGAAAGATGACAAAAATCTGGAAAAGAATCAGAGATATGGAAAAGAAGATACATGGAGAAACATTAGTCTTTCCTGATATCCACTCACAGGGCCTGAAGTAGCACAAGTGACAGAGAGATAAGGCACCCAGTGGGTGGTAAGAGGGAGGCTACAGGCATTTTGCCTGGTGTTAACTTGCTCTGAAAAATTGGACTATTATTTTATTTCTCAAGTGTACTTGTTCAGAATTCTCAGCAGGGACAGCAGAATGGTCCATCAGTGACTCTTGGTTGAAACTCACAATGAAATTCACAACAAAGTAGCAGAATCTTCTCTCTCACTCCCAGCTCTAAGAACTTTGCATCCTGCATTCACCACGTTTCTTCTTATATGGAAGCGACTGGGGTATGGCTCAGTTATATTCAAAGACCATCACCAGATCACGTTGTTCCTCAAGGTGACAATATTCTAGTTGCTTCTCTCTTAGATGTGATAAAACGCATGTCAGAAGCAACTTAAAAGAAGGGGGATTTATTTTGGGTCAGGGTTTAAGAACCCATCCTGTTAGGTGTGTGAGGCAACTGGTCATATTCTGTCCAATGTCAGAAAGCAGAGAAGGATGGAAACTAGTGTTCTATTTGCTTTTCCCTTGGAATCCCAGTTCACAGATTGGTGCCAAACATATTCAAGGCAGTTCTTCCTGTGTCAGTTAAATCTCCCTGAAGACATTTTCACATATATTCCCAGATGTGTGTCTCCCAGGTGACTCCAAATCCACTCCAATTGATGGTGAAGATTGAGTATCATAGATGCCCATTTTGTGATAACCCATCATCTCCATATTATTATTTATATAGCTTCTAGACCTGGGGAAGTTCTGACTTTGTCTTTCCTACTGAACAGCCCCTTCTCCACAATGCTCTCAAATTCACTCACATTTCCAGAACATATATGCTTTTTAAAGGATTTAGAGCTCCCACTACAGAGACATATGCACATACTTTGGATTTAAACTCATTTGTGACAGCACATAGCTTCCTGACATTCCCTAGATTCTTACCATCTAGTAAATATCTTACCTCAAGACATCCTAGTAAATACTGGAGAAATAATCAGGGATTTACCTTCACAAAATACATTTTTGAAAAAGGCTATGCAGTTTTCATTAAAGACACACTAGAAACATTTACTTTTTCACAAGTGCCTATATTAACCTCTTTTATTGTAAGAATAATTAACAAGAATTATCATCCTTGAATAATTCAAGTTACAGAGGTGTTTGAGGCAAAACTGCAAAGGGTTTGGTGCTGGAGGAATTCCTACAGCCAGTAGCCTTTAAGTTACCCTCCCACTTGGGCATGGCCTCTTATACTATAAATGCCAGAGTAAAATGTGCTTCTAGCCTCTCTTCCAATGGTATGACTCGGTCCCTGTCCCATTCGTGCAGAGGACTGTGATCTGTGAGTCTACCCCTAAATAATAACCCTTTATTGTCCCAGAGAAATAACAGCTGAAGTGGAAAAGGAATTGATTGTGTTTAAAGGAAAATTATGGGAGGCACATGAGGATAGAGTCAATCCAAATCTTCATTGCATTCTAGTCATATAGTCTTTCAAAATTTAACCCCAGAGGAATTTTAAGGCAAAGGGAAGATCGTATCTTAGAATGGATCTTTTACCACATAAACCAAGTAAAAAATTAAAAACGTGTGCAGAAAGTCTTTTAATTAATTTTCAAAGGAAAATTGAAACTTTGTCAGCTAGCAGATATAGACCCAGCAAAGATTATAGTGATTATATATAGATTATATTTTACTTCTGATGAAATTAAAAAAATTATGGGGAGACAATGAACCTTGGCAAAGAGCTTGTGCTAATTTTTTTTTTAGGAGAGATTAATAGCAATTAGCCCAAAAGGAACTAGAATTAACCTCATAAAGAGAACTACTTGGATCCTTCTCTGTATTGTATGGGACACACCAATATCTGGAGCTTGTACATTCTATACTGATGCAAATAAATCAGGAAAGGCAGGTTACAAATCAGAAAATCTAAATAAGGTAGAACAAGGCTCTTATAATTCTGTTCAAAAGGCAGAATTACATACTATTCTCATGGTACTAAGAGATTTTTAAGAACCTCTTAATATAGTTACTGATTCAAAATATGCAGGAAGAGTTGTCTTGCATATTGAAACCATGGAATTTATACCAGATGATACAGAATTGACTTTGTTATTAATACAGTTCAAGATATAATCGGGAATAGGCTCTGTCCCATATACATAACACACATTCAATCCCATACTGGTCTGCCAGGTCTTCTAGCACAAGGTTATGCAGAGATTGATTGATTATTGATGGGAAATGTGCTGAAGGCCTTAGAATTTCATAAGAAACATCATGTCAATAGCAAAAGTTTAAAGAAAGAGTTTTCTATTACATAGCAACAAGCTAAAGAGATTATAAAGAGATGTCCTTCTTACTCTTTCTATAACCAACACTTCTACCTGCAGGGGGTAACCCAAAGGGTACTCAAAGGAATGAAATCTGGCAGATGGATGTGTTCCACTTTTCAGAATTTGAAAAATTAAAATATGTATACCACACTATTGACACTTATTCAGGTTTTCAATGGGCAATGGTTTTGAGCTCAGAAAAGGCTGATTCAATAAACACACATTTATTAGAAGTTATGGCCATCATGGGTATATCTGCACAAATAAAGACAGATAATCGTCCAGCATATGTCTCTAAGAAAATGAAACAGTTTTTTGTTTATTATAATATAAAGCATATTACAGGTATACCAAACAATCTTACAGGTCAGGTAGTTGTAGAAAGATCAAATCAAACTATAAAGGATATGTTAAACAAACAGAAAGGAATGGAAAATATCTCCAGAAATAGATTACATAATGCTTTATTAACCTTGAATTTTCTTAACACTAATGGGAAAGGGACCAGCAACAGAGAGATAATGGATAAATAGAAAAGTCTTCTGAATTAAGTCAGCCAGTGTATTTCAAAGATGTGTTGACCTCATAATGGAAGCCAAGAGATAAGGTATGTTAGGAAAGGGGTTTTGCTCTTGTTTCAACTGGAGAAAAAAAGTTATAGACACCATCAAAATTAATAAAAATTTAGTTTAAAAAGAGAAATCTCTTGAGAAAGAGAAATGACGGCTCATCCACCAAGGTGGCAACCAATCAGGTGCTAAGAAAACCTCATAAGGGTTGGGGCAAGGTTCTGTTCTTGTCTTTGCAGAAAAATACTCATCTTCAAAAAGTTAAGAGACCCTGGACATCTAGATGCCTAAATACGAAAAGATAATTATCCAGATAAGATCACCAAGCAAAGAGAATTATTGCTTATGAGTACAAGTCATCTAAGGGTAAGAATCTCTGAATACTAACTAAAATAATAATTATGACTCACTTAAAAATCAAAGCTGGAGTTGGATACTGGCTCTTTCCTTCTCTAAATCCAAGCATGTTGTTAAAATAAAAATTCAGAGTTTCTGTTTCATGTCAGGAGCCATGGTATGGGACAGAAAGAAAAAACAATTTTAAAAAATTTGCTTTTCTTAATACCTAGTTTTGTCTCTATAGTACTTTTCATTGAATATATATGCTTATATAAATAATGTTTAAGTTTTCCACAATGAACAATGAATTTTTCTGCAGTAATCTTTGAAGTTTCCAGGAAGAAGATGGAACCCCACAACAACAACTCCACCTGATTGATATGATGTCATGATGCTGATGCTACTATAAGACCTGTTTTGGATACCAGCTGCTCAAGATGGTTCCAACTTGGTTAGCTGAAATGGTGCACATTTTTACAATGTTCTGGCCAGAACTCCAAATAAGAATCTCAGAAAAACCCTAACAAATACTCAGAGACTATTTTCAATTATACCAGGTAGTAATCTTGGAATTTAACCGTCATTTTACTTTTACAGGATCTCATAGAAAGAACATTGCCTCCATGTCAGCTGGAAGTGATTCTAGAAGACAACATCCCCTCTCCCAACAAACTTTGTCCTCAGGGTTAGGGACATCATTTAGGAGTTGATTATAATTGTGATAGGTTTGGGGATTGGGGGGGGGGATTATGTAAGCGCAGGGATCTCTTTGTAAAAAATAAAAGGCAATTGGATGGGATAATAGATTAGTGTGAGCTTACTCACACTAATAATAATAGTGAGTAATGGAGTGAATACTTGTGAGCTATTATTTGTAGGCAATTTACATTGTTATAGATTCTTGTATATTGATACCAACTTAAATAATATTAAATTTATTTTTATTTTCATCTACAATATTTGTATACCTAGGCAAAGTTATTTTGCCATATTGTATGCATATGTGCTTCTACCTCTGCTTAAGACATTTTGTATATTGATACAATTTTAGGACATATCTATCATTTTGCTATATACATTTCTCTGCTGATGAAGATACATATACATTGTTTACATTTTGAGATCATTGTCTTCATTTGTAATACAGTTGTTTAAAGATTGTTTAATATTCTAATATGAAGTATTAGTCTTTAAGTTATATAGGTATTAAGATTCATAGGTCAATAGTCACCCAAGTTTGTCATACTTATAGTAAGATTAATTAGGTTCTTTAAATACATAGAGATTGTATTCTGCATAGATAGGTAATCTTCAACCACTTTAAAGAGCTGTAGAATATGGTATTCAAATAACTTAGGGTTCTGTTGAAGTGAAACACAATTGCTCCAGGCATCACTGATCTATTCCTGAGATAATGTTGAGCACCAAAGACACTCCACTTGGAGCTTGTTTTCTTCATGGCAAAACTGGCCTGTGGACAAGGAACTGTCCATGCATCGACCACTGACAAAATGCACAATGTCTTGACAGGACAAGCAGGATACAAGAAAAAAGACTGTCAAATCTTGCCATGACAGCATGAGAAGATTTTGAAAAATTTCCTGCCTCTGAAAATGGTCTGTCAGTTACTCTAGGCCTTAGCCAAAGTTGGTTGCTCCAAAATTGCAAATGAGACTTTGGGTGACTGCCCAGGTAGCCAGTTGCCTCTGTCATTTGAAGGCGGAAGTCATAAAACAATCCCACACCAGTTCGGAATTATGATTAATAAAAGGGTTATTTATTTACAGGGAAAAAACTTACAGATCACCATCCTAGACAAGAGCCCTATGCGCAACCAGGAAAGAAGTCTAGTAGCTGGAAGCAGAGTACGAAGCAAGAGAGTGAGCGCATGGCTACCACTGCTTTTTAAAGCAAAGGAGACCACGCCCACGTGGGTTGGTATCTTGAAGACTATTGGCTGAAGGAGCAGAAGGAGCTCCCACAGCAGTCATTTGTTGCACATTTTGGAAGTTGCTTGATTGCTCTTCCTGCTTACTCAAATAATATTATTTCCCTTCTTGGGTCTTCAATGTGGCTGAAGACTAGATAGTTGTAGTTATTTTCTTCTCATTGTCCTTGGCTTCTCAGTCAGCCCTCCTTGTCAGCCACGTTCAGGAAGTCCAGTTTGATCACATGCTCCATCATCCAGCTGGCCTTGGTGAGATCCCATTAGATCAGCCCCACCGTCTCAGTGGGTGGGCGCACCCCTCTCTGGTTCTGAATTTCTATTGCAAATCTTTATTCCAATCTTCAGTGTAGAATGATGTAAACATCTCTCTAGCCACAAGTTATTTTTAAGTATGATGAAGCCTAACATCCACAAACAGTAAAGTCAAGTGGAAGATTTTTTTTAATCTCCAAAGTCGAGGTCATATTTTAAATTAAATTATAATAACCAGAGTGGGAAGGAGGCATCAGTGAAGCTTAGGGACTGGTGATGTTTTAGAACCATCTGGAGACCTTTTGAAACCATTGTGCTGAGACCTTAAATTAAATCAAGAGTTTAAGGTGGAATCTGAGCATCCAATTCTTTTCTCTCCTAAGTACAACATCCCAGGTGACTCTAAAGTGTACCCAAGTCACCAAAACTGTTCTAAGGTTAAGGCTTCATAAGAAAAGGCAGAATACCATAGTAACGAGATATTTTGATCCCTGGAGTCAAATGGAGCTAGTCTTCAAATCCTGGAAGTTATTTTAGCAATCAAGTTCCTCAAGTGTCCATGCAGAAGGCATGAGAAGAAAACCTTTCATGCTTCTTCTTTTCCTGGACTTCCAGGCTGTTTGACTCTAAACAGCAGGGGCTCTAAAGTGTGCCTCAGAGTCTGATGTGTGTTCCTTCCCTCCAGGTCCTTAGCCTACTGCTTCCTATCACCTGGGCTCCTTCTGTACCCCAGGTCTTCCTGTACCCTCATTTTTGACATCTTCTTCTGTATGCTGATATTTTGACTAGGCTCATGACACATAGAAGCACCTCTCTGTGGTAATATATAATTCAGTTTGGAAGTGAGGCAGCTTCCTCTATGAAGTCAGTTTTACAGAACTTTCTATTCTACTGCATCTGCAGGATGTTTTTCATGGCCATAAGATTAACTGAGAAGCCAATCTATTTATAAAATACTTGTGGAATGTAAAAAATTCAAAGAAAATCTTTATGACATCAAACAAGGCTATGTCTATATATATGTGGATTTCTAAGATAACTAAAATACATTAAAGACAAGCTATTGAAAGAAGTTGAGAAGAATCCAGATTATGTTGTAGTTATCTGAATAGAGTTTGTGCCTGTTGGAGAATATGGAGTCGTTCAACCAAGCATGGGAGAACAGGACTGTGGATTCTGAGTTGATAGTAACTGGGACATGTCCTCAGAGTCCTCACCATGTCCTGGTAGAGTTGCTTTGGATGACAAATGAGACTAACAGTGGGGTCCTCAGATCCCACTGCCTGTCATCCTCGAGCTTCTCCTGGCACCACACCTCCCTTATCTGAGAGGTACACAGCATCAGGCCCAAGGAAACATAACATTTCAAGTTCTTCGGGCTGCTTTCAGTGTTTAATTCAAGTGGGGGAGGGGGGAGAAGAGAACTTGGTGATCCAGAAGACCCATCAAAAGAAATAAAACTGATAACTGATATTGGGACTTTCTTTCCTGTATATGTTTGGTCATTTTATCTTCTTGTATTTATAGAGAAATGAACTAAGGGCTGATTTAAACTGTGAAGCCTGCCCTAGGAAACCTGAGGATCCAGACATGACCTAAACAGGCAATTATCGTTCTCATCCCAAAGAACTCTGGGTCACACTGGTCATTGGGTCACCTCCCACCATTTCTGAGCTTTGGCAAATCCATTTTCTTGTTGAAAGAAATGTTTAGTTACAAAAGGCCAGTTTGTGTGTGTGTTTCTTTAGGAACTATTTGGATGGCTTGCTATTTTGTTTGGTATCTTATATATTTAGGATTGAAGATGTAATTTCCAAAAAGTAATCCAAAACTTGAACCCACGTTTTGGATATGTAACCACCAATGACTGAAGGAGTCTTGGTCACATGTCCTAAAGCAGGTTTTCTAACAAGAATGTGGTCTTCAAACAACAGAGTCAGAAGTACTTGGAATTGTTGAGGAATGTGTATTCTCAGGTCTTACAGGCACATGGAACAGAACCACGGGACCCACCAAGCCACCTGTGAGTATTTTTCAGCAATTATATATGAATGTAGCATGTTTGCATGAATGTTAGTGCACATGTGTGTAGAAGCCAGGGGTCTTCCATAAAACTCAGTTTTGTTTCCTGAGGCAGGGTCTCTTCTGTAATTGTAACTCACCATTCGGATAGCTAGCTGACCCTGGGAATCTGACTTCTCCCAGATCCTGGGATTATAAGTGACCATCATGCCTGTCTGACTTTCTCTGAGAATGAGCTCCCGAGGTAGGCCAGAACAATCACTTTTTAAGCAATTGTCTATTGTTTAAAAACACTAAACTCATGGTGATCGACAAAAAGCAAAATCACTGGTGAATTTTAAATGTATTTGTTTTACGAGGCACTGAAAAATCCTGATGAAATTTTGGACCTATTTTGCTTATGTTTGCCCAAGTTTATGGTTCTTTACCAAGAGGAGGGAGTAATACACAGGTTCTGTGCGAGCTAGCCTTGGATTCAAGGAGCTGTCACAGAAGGACACAAACACTAGGAGACATCTGGGCCTCATCTGGGGGTTTGTCAACCTGGGAACAGGTGGCTCTGACACCTCAAAGATCCTGTGCTCAGACAGGAAGAAGGAATGAGGGGCCTGTAGAGTCAAAGGATTTTCTCACCTATCATTTGTCAGGACTGTCTCACAGCCATGCAGCTACAGAAGTCAAACAGGAACTATGTATTTTCAGTAGTAGAGGCAGCCAAGCTCTGGAGTTGGAGGTAGAGGTTTTGTTTTGACATCTAGCCCAGACATCTAGCACTCTGAGAGGACAAAGTATCGTGGATCAGGATGATGTGCAGGGAAATCGTGATCTTTGAGTGCAATGGAATCGAATAGAAGACCCGGACTTTAACCCACAAACCTATGAACACCTGATTTTCGATAAAGGAGCTAAAAGTATACAATGGAAAAAAGAGAGCATCTGTAACAAATTGTGCTGGCAAAACTGGATGTCAATTTGTAGAAGAATGAAAATAGAACCATATCTATCACCATGCACAAAACTCAAGTCCAAATGGATTAAAGACCTCAATATCAGTCCCAACACACTGAACCTGATAGAAGAGAAAGTGGGAAGAACTCTACAACACATGGGCACAGGAGACCACTTCCTACGTATAACCCCAGCAGCACAAACACTAAGGACATCATTGAATAAATGGGACCTCCTGATACTGAGAAGCTTCTGTAAAGCAAAGGACACTGTCACTAATACAAAAAGGCAACCCACTGACTGGGAGAAGATCTTCACCAACCCCGCAACTGACAAAAGTCTGATCTCCAAAATATATAAAGAACTCAAGAAACTAGACCGTAAAAGGCTAATCAACCCAATTATAAAATGGGGCACTGAGCTAAACAGAGAATTCTCAACAGAAGAAGTTCAAATGGCCAAAAAACACTTAAGGTCATGCTCATATTCCTTAGCGATCAGGGAAATGCAAATCAAGACAACTTTAAGATACCATCTTACACCTGTCAGAATGGCTAAAATAAAAGCACCAATGATAGACTTTGCTGGAGAGGTTGTGGAGTAAGGGGTATACTCATCCATTGCTGGTAGGAATTCAAACTTGTGCAACCACTTTGGAAAGCAGTGTGGCAGTTTCTCAGGAATTTCGGGATCAACCTACCCCTGGACCCAGCAATACCACTCTTGGGAATATACCCAAGAGATGCCCTATCATACAACAAAAGTATATGCTCAACTATGTTCATAGCAGCATTGTTTGTAATAGCCAGAACCTGGAAACAACCTAGATGCCCTTCAATGGAAGAATGGATGAAGAAAGTATGGAATATATACATATTAGGGTACTACTCAGCAGTAAAAAACAATGACTTCTTGAATTTTGCATACAAATGGACGGAAATAGAAAACACTATCCTGAGTGAGGTAAGCCAGACCCAAAAAGAGGAACATGGGATGTACTCACTCATAATTGGTTTCTAGCCATAAATAAAGGACATTGAGCCTATAATTCATGATCCTAGAGAAGCTAAATAAGAAGGTGAATCCAAAGAAAAACATATAAGCATCCTCCTGAATATTAACCTTCATCATGCGATGAAAGGAGACAGAGACAGAGACCCACATTTGGAGCACCGGACTGAAATCTCAAGGTCCAGATCAGGAGCAGAAGGAGAGAGAGCATGAACAAGGAACTCAGGATCATGAGGGGTGCACCCACACACTGAGACAATGGGGATGTTCTGTCGGGAACTCACCATGGCCAGCTGGTCTGGGTCTGAAAAAGCATGGGATAAAACCGGACTTGCTGAACTTAGCTGACAATGAGGACTACTGAGAACTCAAGAACAATGGCAGTGGGTTTTTTATCCTACTGCACATACTGGCTTTGTGGGAGCCTAGGCAGTTTGGATGCTCACCTTACTAGACCTGGATGGAGGTGGGTGGTCCTTGGACTTCCCACAGGGCAGGGAACCCTGATTGCTCTTAGGGCTGACAAGGGAGGAGGACTTGATCAGGGGAGGGGGAGGGAAATGGGAGGCGGTGGCGGGGGGGAGGAGGCAGAAATCTTTAATAAAGAAATAAAAAAAAAAGAATGCTTTAATAGTTTCCCAGCTGGAAAAGCCAAGGACAATGGCACTGGGTTTTGATCCTACTGCATGTACTGTCTTTGTGGGAGCCTAGCCTGTTTGGATCCTCACCTTCCTAGACCTGGATGGAGAGGGGAGGACCTTAGACTGCCCACAGGGCAAGTAACCCTGACTGCTCTTTGGACTGGAGAGGGAGGAAGGAGAGGAGTGGAGCATGGGGAGTGGGGGGAGGGGGAGGTAAAAGGGAGGCGGGGAGGAGGCAGAAATTTTTCGTTAAAAAAATTTAATAAAAAAAAATCTAAAAAAAAAATAGTTTCCCAGCTGAAGATGTGAGAGGACCGTTCTTTATCCAAACTCTCAGAGGTGGTGACACAAGCATGTATGGAGTGGTTTAGCAGGCAGTGTGATGAATTTCCAACACACAGAAACCCTCCTCTAATTTCCACTAAAGCTGTACCAACAGCAGCCAGGGCAACGAATACCACCCCACCACTAACTATGTTAATGTTACTTCTTCCAAAAGTAGCAAAGGGCACTCTTGTCTTTCTCCATGCTCCAAAATGTTAAGTATTTTTTAAAAAGAAAACATGGCATCAAAATGGAAAATTATTTTCTTTTCAAAATAGTTTTATTTTATTTATTTTACTTGATGATTGCTGAGAGAGCTAAGTGAGTAAAGATGCTTGTTAACCAATGCCAACGACCTGAGTTCTATCTCTGGGTCCTACTTGGAGGAAAGGGAGAACTTCCAACAGTTGTCCACTGACCTCACATGAGTACCAGTGCACATGATTGTGCACACATACACACACATACATGCACACACACACACTCTTTGTAATAAAAATTAAAAATAGTTTTCATATCACTTTTTTAAAAAGTGCAAACATTGTGCTCATTACATGGCCTTAGAATCTCATTTTAAAATGACTTGCCTGAAGCTTCGAATAGACTAGCTCCCAATTCAAACATATCACAATAAAATATCAATTCTCTGTCTCATGCCAGAAAGAGATCAACTGGACTGGAACTTTCCATCTGTGTGGTAGCATCGCCTCAGCACTAAGCTTTCTGGAAACTAAGTACTTTATAATCATGATGGAAAATTAAATTAGTGTCTAGTTGCGTGAGCCTCAGATGTACAAAGGTTACACAAAGCCTAGGCCCACCTCTGCCTCTAAGACTTTCTTTCTCGTTACTGAGCGGCTCAATAGTTCCTGTTTTAATCAAACCACAGCCATCGCGAGGCACTTCACAACAACCCCGAAGTTTGAGGTCACCAGTTCGAGGATGGAGGGCAGCATAATCCAGTTCCCTGATTCATTTGCTCAGAGTTTCTGAAAGGAGCAGAGTTCTTTATAAGGCCCCTGGTTTTTCACTCTGAAAAACTACTCAGGTAGCTCTAGTTTGTTAGCATCTGAGCTAGTGGACTGGAATATGCTTAAGTGTGCTAAATTCCCTCAGGATGAAGATGAATGTGTCTTTCTGATGTGGTCAAACCAGTTCTGGGAAAAGTTTTATTTATGGTAGAAGTTTTCTCCCTTAGAGAAGAAAAAAACAGGTGCTCTCTTGTATAGAAGCTTCCAGTTTCATCTCTTTGGAGTTCCTTTTATGGATTCTAAGACCCATCTATGCTCTCACTTGAAATATCTGTCTCTGTCTTCATCTCCATCTTCAAAGGGAAAAACAGCACACCTTAGCTGTTGCTATAAGCAGCAAGTATGGCATTGTTGATTTTGATTGTCAAATTGATAGGATTGTGAAATGCGTAGGGCAAAGTGAAGCCTTCTTTTGGCTGGGATTCTGAGGTTTTAGAGAGAGGATTAAGAAGAGAAGACCCCCAGCCCCCAGTGTGCTGAGTGTGGTTAGCACCATGGGGTCCAGAATCAAATAAGAAGCTGAGGACCTCAGTTCCCCCTCTCTCCTGCCTGGTATGGGCATGTGAGCTGGAAGTTCCATGCTTCAGTGTCTTCCTCACCATGATGGACTTTTCATTGAGACAAACAAATGTTGCCTGGCATTGGCTTTTGTCAGATATTGGGCTATAGCAAAAGGAAAGCTAATAGAAAGTCTGACGGATCCATAAACTTAAACACAAGACATTTGTACTTAACTTTGATATTGCTTCACGGTGTCTTTTCCTTGTCTTCTGTAGAGCTATGTGCTCTGCCAAGGACTCTGGGGACCCATGGAAGGATGAGCCACTAGGAAGAAGGAACCTGTACTTCCAAACATCTGTAAAGATAACAACCATGTCAATCCATATTGGATTGTGACAAGAGCAAGGAATTTCCTTTAATGTTCTACACACTGGGGGAGCTTGGTAGATGGGGCACTAACCTAACATCCTTTAATACAGCATAAATGTCAGGTCTCAGAATAACTTGACATCAAAAGCAGTGCTTGAGTTAACAGAGTTCTAGATTTATGTCAGCCCCACAGTCAAGGAATGCACTACTTTTTACCCTTAGGGCCATCTCCAGATATTATGGTTAAAAATGGAAATTATCCTTGAAAATATTATTCAAAATACTTAGCATAATGTCTATAAACAGTATGAGCCATGTTATATAATAATACACTTACCACTGAGGACATTGATATAATAGGTTTGCTCAAACTACATTTAAATTTAAATATGCAAATGTCCCCTTTGAAAAAATTTAGTATATTATAGTGTAATGACATTCAGCCTCACTTCAAAATGAAGCTAATTTAGATCATTTCAGAAAAAATGACAACTGTTCCCTTGTTACAAAGAACACAAATTAGAAGGTTTACAATTCTTACTGACTAAAGTTAATTACTGGTGTTAATAATTACTTTAGGCTTACATAACACTTCACTTGAGTATGCCCATTGCCTGTTGTTGCAAATGATGAAACATTTCTGTGATCTGGGAAGGAGATAACATGTAGTGGACGTGAGCTGATGAGAAGCAATGTCCATTCTTGGCAGATGTTTCCCCATGAGATCTGTGGAAACCGAGGTACAACTACTGGGGGAAAGCAGAGGAGTGGGGAGCACGGTTGTTTATATTGGTTTGCCTGAGGTGAGAATGTAGCAGCAAATGCAGCTCTCCAGGGGGGCAGAAGAGTCTAGAGTATGCCACCAGATGCCCCATGGGACTGGCACAGCAGCCAGGCAGTATTCCTCATCAGCTACTCTGTGTCGTTTGGGCGGCTATTTTATTCTTTAACTTTTATTGGCTTATGAATTTTCTTTTTGATTCTAGGAGACATCCAATATTGTAGATTAAAACTTGTTTTGTTTCCCATATGTTGGTTTAAATTGGGTTTTATTTTTGACAGCCCAAACTTGAGTGCCATGTGGCATTTGGAATTGTCTCTGAGATGTCAGGAGAAAGTGAATGTATGACGTCTGCCTGGGTGACCCAAGGCTCAGCCGTGAGGTCCCTGAGGCTTCAGCCCCAGCACATTATGTTTTTGCCTCTTTGCCTGGACTCATAGTATAAAGTTCTGTTCTTTCAAACATGGAATCTAATTCCTAGTCACAGTTTAGCCCTCAGTTGACCCCTTGCTTCATCTGAAACGTGTCCAAAGTTCTCCCTTCCTTTTGAGATACATAAGTTGTGCTCCCACAGAATGTCCTGCATATAGCTTGTTAAGCCCTATGATACCTTAGTCCTTCACTACACTAAAAGTTCCTTGAAGAGGGAGTTTGTGATATTTTTCAAGGTTCCTCCAGACATGATGTAGTTCTTGGAACATAATAGACACTTAGTAAATTTCTGCTTAGTGAATCACGAGAACTAATGCCCTTAATGGGTTCAGAGGAATGCATTAGAAGAGTTTGAACTTTTTAAAAATTCATTTTAATTTTTATTTGTACATAAGTGTCTGTATGTCTGCCATGTATGTCTGGGTGAAGGTGTCATTGTTGTGAGTGCTGGGTACTGAATATGGGTTTTCTGGAAGAGCAGTAAGTGTTCTCTCTCTGTGTGTCTCTCTTTATTTCTCTCTCTCTGTTTGTCTCTTTCTCTCTGTCTGTAGTGTTTTGAGACAGGGTTGCTCTGTGTAGCTCTGACTGTCCTGAAACTTGCTCTGTAGGCCAGGCTGGCCTAAAACTCAGAGATCCTCTTGCCTCTGCCTCCCCAATGCTGAGATTAGAGGCATATGCCCCTACCTCCTGGTACAGTAAGTGCTCTTAACTGCTGAACCATCTCTCCAGGCTCAAGTGATTGAACTTCTGTTTTCCCATATCCCTAAATTAGAAAGCCATGCTATGCAAGTGTTTCAAGTTGTTTGTAGAGGGTTGGCGTGAAATTCTTGTAGTTTTTCACCTTGCAGTTGTCAGTGTGATTTGATTTAGAGACTCTAGTAGATTAATAAAGCACACACCGGAATGTGTCTGTAGGGCATTCCACAGATGCTTGGTAGGTGGGAGAACAATCAGGGCAGGGACTCCACCTCCAATGAGTGTGGTATCGCCCAGCATTCTGGAGCCCAGAGGGGACAAAGGCAGTAGGAGGGGGAAGCACACACATAGCCCCCACCTGTGCCGAGTGTAGGCTTATCCTCAGCGTCCAGCTATCATCAGGTGAGTCATGGCACTCTGTCTCACCACAGATCCATTGTAAAAGACCTAGGTGACCACGCACTGATACTTCTGAATGAAAACATGAACCAAAAATAAGTCTGCTTTTCCTTTAAGTTCATTTGCTCACCTATTTTGTCATAGTGAAGAAAAGAAAGAAACCATAGTTTTTTTGGTTTTGCTTCTTTTGCAGGCATCATTTCTTTGGATATCGGTGGTGACATCATTAAGTCCTACTATACTTATGGAATTTAGATTTATAGGGCAATTTAGGCTAGGCATCAATTATTATAGATTGAAAAAATTTAGTACAGCAAAATTGAACTTTTATTTATATTCTTCCATACTCCCACTCAGCCTTTGCCCCCTTCCTTTGCATCTACAGTTCAGAGGATGGAGGTGGCATGACTCCACCTTCCAAACGTCACCTAGCAGTCTAAAAATATGCAGAAGTGTAGTTCCCACTGTTGTATAACAATCTCTAGCAAACTGGACTTTATTCTAAGGAGCAATTTAGAAATCCCAGATGTACCTAGTCTTGTTTAAATGAAGAATCTGAGGTTTGGAAAGGTCACAGTGACTACTACAGGATCATTCTTAATTGAGCAAGTGGTTGTACTGCTTCAAGGTCTCCATTTTTCTACTTCAGCGAAAAACTGGAGAGAAAAACGCATTTGTGCTGAGTGCTACACGATTCCTTTTTAAGGGAAGGAAAGTCTGCTCTGGGATGTTGGTTAGGACAAACAGTTGGTGTCTCTCTGTGTCATTTCGTCCCCCACCTACATCTTCTCCTCCTAATCCTGCCATGCCCATTCCTTACAGAACTTTAGACAACTGCCAATTGATGTGGGATTGCCCTCTGTATGCTGTGAATACCACTGGCTAATGAAGAATATGTCTTGGGCCAGTAGGGCAGAATAGAGGTGTGTGTGTGTGTGTCAGGAACCAAACGGGAGAAAGAAGGTGGAGTCAGAGAGATGCCATGGGGCTGCCGGAGGTGGAAGATGTGAGCCACCAGCCGGTAGGCCACAAGCCCTATGGTAAAATTTAAAATAATGGAAATGGGTTAACTCTAGATGTAACAGCTAGATAGCAGTACGCTTAAGTGATTGGCCAAGCAGTGATTTAATTAATACAGTTTTTGTGTGGTTATTTAGGGTCTGGGCAGCTGGGAACAAACAAGCGGCCTCACTACTACAGCCAAACATCTCCTCCTCCAGCTTCTTTCAAAGCCCATGTTTCACAGAGGATGCTTTTACCTGCTGGAATTTGAGGATTTGGGGGACAGCTTTGGTGAAAACATGGCCAACTGCCCAGAGAGCTCATTGGAACATGGGCGATTCTCAAAAAGTCTCAGATAGATCTGCTTTAAAATATTGTTTCAAGCATGAACATACACAAATATGAAAGCTCCCTTATACTAACAAAAATTAGTCAGAAAGATAATTTTCTACGGTCTCTAAAATAGGACAGGAGAGATGCTGTGAGTGACTGGGATACATTATAGACATTTATGAAACTGTTGAAAGAATAATTTAATGAAAAAGATATGCTGTTGTGTCCCAATTTTTCAGGCATTCTATTTAATGCTAATTTTATATGCATAAGCTTTAATAAATGACCATTTTACCTGTTAAAAATCCATACTTATGAATTCCTAATCATTTCCATATTTTTAATAATATAAAAGTAATAACTTGCCTATTCCCTTCCAAATGAGTCTCAATAAAAATTTTCCAATGTTAGAGGCCTTAGGGACTAGCAATTAAAAGCACACACTATTGAGTTTATCAAGAAGCCGATGCAATTTTGACTTTAAGATATATAAAATAAGTTTCCGGCAGTGCAGTAACTTGTCCAAGGTCATAGCTGAAAAGGAGCTGGGAGTCAAAAACAGGTGCAGCCGATTCCCACATCCACCCTCTCTCTGTAATGCTAACCATCTTAGAGTACTGGGGTTCTCAATGATTGCTGGCTGCATCACGGTTAGGCCAACACTGGACCCCATGTGAAACCTGTATGCTAGGAGACGGGCCTTTTTCTTATCCTTTCGAATTGAAGTGATAGCTCACAAGCCTCGTTATTACTTTAGAGCACTATAGACACGCCTCTGAGTTGCAGAATATAAAAGGAGTCCCACACAGAATCTGCAGATGTCTGCATTGTGTATAGTGTGGTTTTCTATATGCTCTCCATTTGCCATAAAGAGAGGCTTCCTTGACGAGGTAGCTACACTTACCCGCGTGTATAAGGATAAGCTTTGGAGTATAGTAAGGAATTATGCAGGTCTAGGAAAGTTACTGGTAGATTCTTTTCCAAGGTCCATGACCTCACTAGCCCTGGGACGCTGGCTAGGTTTCCAGAACCAGGCATGATTTCCCTCTTGCTAAGAGGGCTTTAAGTCCAATTAGAGAGCCACTGGCTAACAGTCACATGTGTGTCACTCATTGCGTGTCTTCTTACGACGGTGACTGCTGTGGACCCCATGTGTTTCAGCTGGGAGGGCAGTTAACTGCCTCCCTCCCTTGGCAGCTTGCGCAGTATTTTCAGAAACCATGGAAGTTAGCCTGCAGGAAAGGGTTTTCAAATCAGCTCCAGCCCGAGTCATCAGAGTCCTGTGTCCCAAGTGTGCAGTGTCTTCAACAACAGGAACTCACAGTCAACTCCTGAGCAACAAATGGCTATGCTATACTGATAACCTATGTTGTTTTGAGAGTCGCTTGATTTACCCAACCAAACATTTAAAAGGACTTTTCTGCTGCCTGATCCTGGGGTTTTTGCTAGTTATTCTTGTAGGGAGAATTATCAGCCCAAATGGCTTAACTTGTTTAGTGCGTGTGTGTGTGTGTACATACACTTATATGTCTTGTGTATAATTTTAGATAAATATAAAATGATTCTTTGATGGTTTATCAAACAAGCTTGGTGCTATTTGCCCCTCTGCCCTCCTTCTCCTTCCATACTAACCGTTCTTCCTCTTCCACAGTTGGAGCGTCTCTCTGTTATTCATTTTCCCTCCTGCATCCTGCTATTCCTCTCCCACCCTGCCATGATCCCTTTAGAACTTCCTGGTTTCTGTAACTTTTCCGTACCATACACTCACACCTGAGGGTTTGGAGCTGGGAACGGCTGATGGGAGAGAACACATGCCATTTGTCTTCCTGCGTCTGGACTACCTCCTTTAACACAATGTTTCTTAGGCTCTGAGATAGTACAGAATGAGATGGGTGGTGGAAGAAAGTGGTGCACCAGGTAGTGGTACTCCAGGTGGTGGAGGAAAGTGGTGCTCCAGGTAGTGGTACTCCAGGTGGTGGAGGAAAGTGGTGCTCCAGGTTGTCTTTATTGAGCTTTTTAGTACTCCACTTTTGCAAGGATAAACCAGATTTCAGATTATGCTTTGACACTATCCTTTGCTTATTTTATCTATGTATCTATGTATCTACATATCTACGTATCTATTATCTATCTATCTATCGATCTATCTATCTATCTATCATCTATCTATCATATATCTATTCTCTATCCTGTCTGTCTATCGATTATCTGGAGGGAAAGAAATTTCTCCCATTTTCTCATGTTTATTTCCCTTATATCCCAAGTGGAGTTGTGTCTTGTATACGATTGCTAGAAAGTAGGCTACTTGATGGTTTAGTTTTCTTGATAGAAAACAGTTATTCTTCCACCCAAACCATTTCTGGGAAATGTACAAATGTTAAAGCAATACCAACAACAGCAACAAAAAAATGCCAAGAGTCTGTAACAGGTTGAAGAAGAAATTTGTGGTCAGACACAGTGACAAATGACATGGGATCTCTGCAGGGTAGAGATGTAGCAGAAAATTGTGCCAACTGGGCTAGCGTCAAAGGATTGGACAAGCTCATTTGAAACCGATTGTCCCTGCCTTTTTTATTGATTTTTATTGAGCTCTAAATTTTTCTCTGCTCCCCTCCCTGCCTCTCCCCTCCCCCCTTCAACCCTCCCACAAGGTCCCCATGCTCCCAATTTACTCAGGCGATCTTGTCTTTTTCTACTGCCCATGTAGATTAGATCTATGTAAGTCTCCCTTAGTGTCCTCATTGTTGTCTTAAGTTCTCTGGGATTGTAGTTTGTAGGATGGTTTTCTTTGCTTTATGTTTAAAAACCACCTACGAGTGAGTACATGTGATAATTGTCTTTCTGGGTCTGGGTTCCCTCACTCAAAATAATGTTTTCTAGCTCCATCTATTTTCCTGAAAAATTCAAGCTGTTTTTATTTTTTTTTCTGTTGTGAAATACCACTTTTGGGTATATATCCAAAAGATGCTCAATCGTGCCGCAAGGACATGTGCTCAACTACGTTCATAGCAGCATTGTTTGTCATAGCCAGAACCTGGAAACAACCTAAATGCCCCTCGACCGAAGAATGGATAAAGAAAATGTGGTACATTTACACAATGGGTTGTCCCTGTCTTAAGAGGAAGTAGAGAAGACTGTTAGAGTCTATATAGTTGAGTCTTTATGGGTAGAGAGATCTCTTCATTAATTCCCAACTTGTATAGCTAAAGTTAAATTAGAAACTAAAATCTCCTAAGGCTAAACTCTCTTAAATTTCATAAAATCATGGTAAAAAAATACATAGAAAATAAAATGAAAAAAATTTACTAAATCAAACCCAGATTTTAAAAACATCCTACTCAATTCTCCCAAACTTTCATCTAAGATTTAAAATTCTTTGCAGCTCTTCTCTTAGTGTATTTCTAAGTCATCTAGCCATGGTCTCATGTATTATTCAGTCCATGCTTGCTTTGAGCCAGAGCAAGGCACTGTGATGAATACCAATGCCATTACACTGCTGAGAAAATAAAGCAAGGAAAGGTTAGCTGCCTTTACATTTTTTATTTACCACTTCTTAGTTCAGTTTTGGCAAATCAGACACATCTAAAAATTTATCTGCTTCTTTTAGATTTCCAAACTTGGTGAAAGATGTCTTTTAAAGGTGTGATCTTTTTTTTCATTTTTAATGAGGCAACGTTTTATTCTTTACAATACATTAATAATATTTTTAAAATTCCATCTAGAAGATGAGGAAACGGACAAAAGATGTGACAGCGTCACACATGAAGGGGGATGCTGTCGCGGCGCCTCCAGATGACTGAGCATTCTAGTGATGATGTGAAGAGTTATTTAGGCCACAAAAGTAGCAGTCTTTGTCCTGTCCAGTGCTAGGAACTGAAGTCAGAGCTTCATAAATGCAGGCAAGCACCCTACTTCTAAGCAGCAAAATATATATTTTTTATGTCATACAGCAGCTTTTAATGCTTGGGGAAGAATTAGAGAAATAGGAAAGAAAAATGAGTCATTTACTAAAGTTATACAGTGTTCAAAGTAAACCTTTACCAATTCAAAATATCAAGTATTGTGTGACAAACAAGGTCACCTTAAAGGGACTGTAGACAGAATATTTCTAGAAACAAAGATCATTTTGTGATTCTTTATTTTATTGAGCTATATATTTTTCTCTGCTCCCCTTCCTCCCTCCCTCCCTCCCTCCCTCCCTCCCTCCCTCCCTCCCTCCCTCTCCCCTCCCTTTCAGCACTCTCCCGTGGTCTGCATGCTCCCAATTTACTCAAGAGATCTTGTCTTTTTCTACTTCCCATGTACATTATATCCGTATATGTCTTTGTTAGGGTCTTCATTGTTCTAGGTTCTCTGGGATTGTGATTTGTAGGCTGGTTTTTTCCTTGCTTTTAAGGTGACTATAAGTGAGTACATATGATATTTGTCTTTCTGAGTCTGTGTTACCTCACTCAATATGACGTATTCTAGATCTATCCATTTGCTCACAAATTTCAAAAAGTCATTATTTTTTTCTGCTGTGTAGTACTCCATTGTGAAATGTACCACATTTTCCTTAGTTATTCTTTGGTCGAGGTACATTTAGGTTGTTTTAGGTTCTGGCTATGACAAACAATTCCACTATGAACATAGTTGAACACATGTTTTTTTTGTGTGTGTGTGATATGATTGAGCATCCTTTTGGTATATACCCCAAAGTGTTATTGCTGGGTCTTGAGGAAGGTTGTTTCCTAATTTTCTGAGAAATCGCCATACTGACATCCAAAACATCGGTACCAGTTTGCATTCCCACCAGCAATGCAGGAGTGTTCCCTTTACGCCACATCCTCTCCAACATAAGTTGTCATCACTGTTTTTGATCTTTGCCATTCTTACAGATGTAAGATGGAATCTCAGAGTTGCTTTAATTTGCATTTCTCTGATGACTAAGGATGTTGAACATTTCTTCAGTGTCTTTTAGCCATTTTAGATTTCTCTGTTGAGAGTTCTCTGTTTAGGCCTATACCCCATTTTTATTGGGTTATTTGTTCTTTTGATGACCAATTTCTTGAGTTCTTTGTATATTTTGGAAATCAGCCCTCTGATGTGGTGAAGATCTTTTCCCATTATGTAGGCTGCCATTTTGTCTTGTTGACTGTGTTCTTTGCTTTATAGAAGCTTCTCCATTTCAGGAGGTCCCATTTCTTAATTGTTTCTCTTAGTGTCTGCGCTACTGTGTTTATATTTAGGAAGTGGTCTCCTGTGCCAATGCATTCAAGTGTACTTCACACTTTTTCTTCTATGAGGTTCAGTGTGGTTGGTTTTATGTTGAGGTCATTGATCCATTTGGATTTGAGTTATGTGTATGGTGATAGATATGGATGTATTTTCATTCTTCTACATGTTGATTTACTGAATTTCACTGTCATTTGTCATCAAGTCTCCCTTTTTCTTTCTAATTTTATTCTTTTAATTAGAATTGTTTGTTTTTTATTTTCAAATTCTGTCATTGGGTTGTCAGCGACTGCTGAATCCTAAATGGAGCAACTCAATTTTGGTGTAGATACACAAGGATTTAGCATGGAAAGGAAGTACCTGTACTCAAAAAGTGTGATTTTTTTCAACTTTGTGAAGATCCTGGACAAATAACAGAGGCAAGTCTGTCTCAAGAAAACACAGCCTAGGACTGGAGAGATGGTTCAACAGTAAGAGCATTCATTGCTCTTCCAGAGGACCTGCGTTCCATATCCAGCACCCATATGTCAGCTCACAACTGTCTGTAACTCCAGTTCCCAGGGATCTAGCGCCTTCTTCTGATTTCTGTAGGCACTAGGCACTCCAGGCAGTGTGCTTAAATACATGCAGACAAAATACTACTCTTACATACAATATTTTAGAAAGAAAATAGCCAATTGGGTCTTGAGTTGGAGTAACAGAATACTTTGTCTTCTCCCAAATGCATCAGGAAGTTGCTAAGTCAGACGTTAAGGTTATATATCCCTTCTACTGTGGTAACCCACAGAGAAATCTGATAACACAAAGACAGTAGGAGCGAAGGCTGCTCTCTCAGTGGTGGCTGCTCTGCTTGTTGGTGGCTTGCCAGTAGTATAGTTGACAAGGCAATTGAGGCTTTATAAAGATCTCATGAGCCCCTTTTTATAACAACTTCAAGAATCAACAAGCAATTTACTCACCTGTTACTTTGTAGTCTCTTGAAGATTGAATATGAAAATTTCCTCTCTAAAGAAGAGTTGGTGACACAACCCCAGATGTAAGATGAGTATACAGAAGGCTATAGAATATGTGGCATGGCATCGGGGTATCTCAATATTAAAGTTTGTGTGATCTCTCAGTGAGTTCACATTTCCCATTACAAGAATTCGAACAGGATATAGGGAAGCAAGAATGAATAAAATGTCTCCCATCAACAAGAGGCCTGTTCAGAGAAAGAAGTATTCAGCTTTCTTTATATAAAATCACCAACGATGCCACTTGGAATCTGTGTACAAATGTTGGAGAAGGATGAACATTCTTGATTTTTTAGTTTGGAAAACTGCTTTCTTCCTCATTGAGATTTACAAGCTATGCCCATGTCGTTAAAGTAAATGTGTAATTGATGAGGTGGAATAACAAGAAGAATTTTATAAAGTCATTCAACAATTTCACAGTAATATTCATAATGACAAGGTGAGGATGCTTAGACTTGGTCCTGGTTCCTGCCAGGCTTTACTGTGTTGACGTGTCTGTTTGTCAGAATACCGAGGGATTCAGAGATACTAAAGCCATCTTAGTGATCAAGAGAAGGGAAGAACTTGGTTCTTCATATTTGCTTTCTTAGCCATAAAAGCATGAATGGATTTTGAACTCCATAATCCTACATAATTTCCTGTGCTAATTTGTTCTGCTTTTTTAAAAACCCCTTTGTCATGATATTATTGTTATTACTGTGCAAATCCTGACATTTCTGTCACAGTTCAGGGACACAGTATAAGTGCAAACAAGTATTCATTATTTAATCTATATTTTGAGTTGTCTGAAGTTTTAAATAAATGCCATTAAAATGAAGGCTGACTAGTGATTTTATTATATTTTTGCATTAAATATACATAGATCATATAGGAAACAAAAATTTTATGTCATCTGGATTACATTTTTTCTCTTGAAGAAGTTAGCTTAGAATTTTAATGTCATAACTAGATATATTATTTGCTATATAAATATATAATATTTAGGATGAATTCCTAATATTATTCCTTCATATTATAAATATATAACATGTAGGATAAATTGCTCATATTGAAAAATAGGAGTACCTGTATCCTTATGGGGTCACTGATAAACAAAATGAGGAATCCAGATAACACCTACAGTCACTTATTAATCATCCCCGAAGCTCCACTCAACAGCCAGACATTGTGTTTCTTCCATGCCAAATCGCTGTGCGATCATCTAACTATGGCAGCGCAGAGAAAGAAATGCTGATGAGGACTTGTAAAGAAGAATCAGCCTCAAGTTCTCATAGATGACAGCAAAGCAAGAAGGAAGAGGCTGAGCCCCATCTCCTAACACAGTTTCTTAGGGTCAGAACTTAAGATTCCTTAAGTGGTGATGTGTGCCTGAATGGAGAAAGATGTGGTTTGTTTCAATAGTGAGTGACTCTAGCCATATAGTTCCAGGTGTGTGTGTGTGTGTGTGTGTGTGTGTGTGTGTGTATTCCTGATAATAGAGAAAATACCTCATATTAGTTTAATTCTTGTTCATCAAAACTAAAGAACTATGGGCACAAAAATGCTTTCATTTCAGCAAAAAAGTGTTTTCTATCAGACTTGGAAAATTACTGGCTCTGAGGAAGTCCTGTAGAGGAAGGGAAGGAAGGATCAGAGGAACCAGAGGGGTCAGGGACACCAGAGAATCAATCGACAGGGACTCATGGGGCTTGCAGAGATCAGGGAACCTGTAGGGGTTTGACCTAGGCCCCCATACATGTTATGTCTGAAAAAAAGAAAATTAATTACTTGCTAATTTTCAAGTTAGCAGTTGATCACTCCAAAGCAGTGGTTCTCAGCATTCATAATACTGTGACCCTTTAATAGAGTTCCTCTAGTTGAGGTGATCCCTAACCATAAAAATATTTTGTTGCTGCTTCATAACTGTAATTTTGTTACTGTTATGTGTTATAATGCAAATATTCGATATGCAGGATATCTGTTAGGTGATTGAAGGGATCCTGACCCACAGGTTGAGAACCACTGCTCTAAAGGATTAAAACAAGACAATAGTTAATAAGGAACGAGTTAACACTCCAAAGAACTTTCAGGCTTCAAACATCATTTACTGAATGCTGCCAACTTTAGTTCTACCTTTAAAAAATTAATTATTTATTATGTCTGCAGGCCAGAAGGCGGCAGCAGATCCCACAATAGATGGTTGTGAGCCACTGAGTGGTTGCTGGGAACTGAACTCAGGACCTCTGGAAGTGCAGCCAGTGCTGAGTACTGAGCCATCTCTCCAGTCCTTTATCTTCTTACAGTTAGTATCTATAGAGTCAACATCTGTTCTCTTGTGTTTTCTATTGGAAATGCTGCTGTTGCCTCGAAGTAAATTGAGATTTTAATAAACATTACAGAAACAGATGATATGTCTAATGACAATGTACTTCTCTCAGGTAAGATGACAATACAACCACAAATGATAATATTAAAAATTGCAATATAGATAACCTGGAGATGACAATTGTTACCCGGCCATTTTCCTCACAAAGTGACAAAGAGGCCACCTGTACCATAACGTATCTTAAAGGGACACCCACCATTCACCAAGGACTTTGACTAACAGATTCAGGTGAAAAACAAACAAGACTATTGCTAAGGAGGAAGATTCCACAGACACTTGTCCATCAAGTCTTCTTGATAACTCAAACTCAAAACAAGCTTGCTTGGGGGATTGAAGGATGTTTTCAAATGTAAAGATGGGGCTTGAAGATACTTTGTAGCATTTAGCATTTTCATGAAACCAAGTTCTTCATACTGGGGCTCTGTAAAACAAATGCATGGAATGAAATGTCAAGCAGTTCTGGATTTTCTGTAGTATGAAGATTTGTCTCTTGGTTTGACTCCTTTCCACTGTCTTCCAACACATTCGTACACTTGTCTAAGTTTGTTGTACTGCTTCCTGGGTTTCTGGAAGGTTATATAACATCGTAATATTGCTGAAAATCATTATCGTACCTAATCAAGGTCACTTTGTTTCTTTCTCTGTGATGGCAATAGTTGGGTAAGAATATCATTGAAATTATTGGCACATCAATCATTCAATCCCTAATGAAGAGCTTCCACTTGCTGGCTCCTTTCCCTCCTCATAGTGGTGTTAATGCCACAGAAGAAGCAGGAGAAAATAAACTTTGTCAAAAAGTAAAGAAAGAGGAACATCGGACATCTTTCACCCTTCTCTATGCTCAGATAACAGCTCAGCATCTAAGCTGTGGCTGGTGCCTTGCTCAGCATTAGGAGCAGAGCTGCATCCCCACTTCAGGTTCACATTGCACTTCTAGAATGACACTTCAGATGTGCAATCAGAGTGACAAAAACAAAACAAACAATCAACAACAACAACAAAATCCCCCAAACGTGGAAAAGCGGCCCGGAAGTGTTCATTAGAACAGTGGTGGTGCATGCATTTAATCCCAGCCCTTGGGAGGCAGAGGCAGGCTGATTTGTGAGTTTGAGGCCAACCTAGTCTACAGAGCAAGTTCCAATACAGCCAGGGATACACATGAAACATTGTGACGAGCCCAAGCCCCAAATGAATGCAGTCTTAACAAAGACAATGAAAAGATCCTTTTGTTTGGCACAACTTCACCTTGCAATGTGGAAGCCAGGAACAGCTCTGAAGCAATCCCTACTCTAATTGGACTTTAAAAAGGGGGGGGGGGGTCCAGTTTCAACCATTGCTTATTCAGTCCCAGACGAGCTGGCCTTGGTGGGCTCCCAATAAATCAGTTCCACTGTCACAGTGGGTGGGTGCATCCCTCGTGGTCCTGATTTCCTTACTCATGTTCTCCCTCCTTCTGCTCCTCATTTGGACCTTAAGAGCTCAGACCGTTGCTCCAAATTGAGTCTCTGTCTCTACCTCGATCCATCGCCAGATGAAGGTTCTAAGGACTCTGAGCATGGCAGACAATGAAGGCTGATGAGAAGCCAAGGACAATGGCACTAGGTTTCGATCCTAATACATGAACTGGCTTTGTGGGAGCTTAGCCTGTTTAGACGCTCACCTTCCTGGACGTAGATAGAAGACCTTGGTCTTCCCGCAGGGCAGAGAATTTGGACTGCTCTTCAGTATCAAGAGGGAGGGGGAATGGTGTGGGGGGAGGAGAAGAGGAGTGGGGATAGGGGGAAGGGAGTGGGGGGAGGGGGCAATATTTGGGAGGAGGGGAGGGAAATGGGAAACGGGGAGCAGGTAGAAATATTAATTAAAAAAGAATAAATAAATAAATAAAAGGGGGGGTATATTCATTATTTAAATCTCTGAGAAATTTATTTTCATTGAAAAGGGGGGTTAAGAAAAACAAAATAAATTTAAATGCTAAGATTAAGATATTTTTGTTCTATATTATAAAAACGTGGGTGAAATAACACCACCAATGCATTGGAGTTGTGTGCTCTTGGCTGAGTTAGATAATATTACTAAATGTCACTCTTTTCTTACTAAGAGAAAATAGTATCTGTATTACATAAGTTTGGGGAAGATGAAATTTTTTAATGCAGTTAAGTAAATGATATAATTCCTAGAAAATAGGAATGCTCCATAGAATGTAATTGGTTTGTGATGTTTTTGTTATTTAATCATGATAAATGCATTAGTAACTTTGGTTCAAACTTCTTTGCCCAGTTTATTATAAGATTATTTGAAAGTTCTCAAGGTTTTGAAATAGGTAATATTTTTGTGCTTGTGGGTTCTTTTTAATTGCTGTACTCATTGAAATTACAACTGAGACTGCTTTTATTCCAGTCTTCAGTAGGCTGAAGGAGAGCCCCCCCCCAACGTAGTTGACCAGAGTAGGCATTCCTTAGTAAACACCAGATTGACATTACTGAGTGAGATGGCGATATGATGGTGGATACACAGTCCTAGAAGGAAATATGACTTTATGGATGGTTACTAGACTATACCTCTGTTGTTTTAAAATTCTTTGTCTGAACAATATTATACTTTATCTGTTAATACTCGTTCTCAACTTTTGCAGAGTCTACACTGTACCTAGAAAAATTCTAACTCTGAGTTTAGTCAAGACCCATGAGAACTACAATTAACAATCCCTAATTTCAAAAGGTTTTTATGTAAGTTTTCCAGTAGTTACAAACTCTCCCTATCTATTTTAATATGTAGTCTTTTCCTTAGAATGTTTTCTCAATGCCAGTTGTTTGAAGAAGCCTCCCCAAGGCCTGCCTCCGCTGCAATGCTTTGCTTGCCAGATGCTTCTGAATTTATTAACTGGTTTGAACTCTCCTGTAAGATTCATCATTTCCTATTTCATTTATATTTCTCTTCTGTAACCATTGCACTTCTTTTATAGACCCAAAGACCTTGAGGGAAAGGGGCTTGTTTGGGAATATCTGCATCTCTCAGAGACTATCAGTAATAGAAGAAAACTCTTCAATGGCACCAGTGAATTCAATAGGATGTTCTCTGACAATTTGCTAACTTAACTTAAAAGTGGTTACTAATTTTGTTGGGTAGAAAATTAAAGTTTGACAAGGGTGCAAAGCTTGCATTGAAAGCTATGCCAGCTACTGAGCAAACTAAATATGATCTGTAGGTTTTTCTGGTTTTGATATTACTCTGTAAACAGAAACTGTACTTTTGTTTCCCAGCTGCCCAGACCCAAATAATCACACAGAAACTATATTAATTATAACACTGACCAATGGCTCTGATGTACTCCTAGCTAGCTCTTACATTTTAAATTAACCCATTTCTATTAATCTATGTATCTCTACAAGGTTGTGGTTTACTGGTAGTATTCTGGTATCTTTCTCCTTCAGAAGCTACATGGCATTTCCTTGACTCTGCCTACTCTCTCTTTGTCTATCTCTGTTCAGATTTCCCACTTGGTTTCACTCTCTTAAGTCATTGGCTGAAACAGTTTATTCATTAACCAATAAAAGCAACACACATACAGAAGAACATCCCACATCATTTCCACTTTCTGTCTAATTAAAAAGATTTTAACTAACATAGTAAAATTACATATATAAAACAGTTATCAAGAAAGAATTATGGTTACAAAATTTAGTCCATTTACATTTAGCAAATTGAGGAAAATATCATCTAGCCTATCTTTGTGAGTTTAAAATTTTATATCTAATTTGTCAAGGAAACCTATAATTATAAATATCTGGTCTTCAACTTTATCAAAGTTTCCAGAAGGATATAATATTACCTATGTAAACAAGAAGTGCATTATAAGCAACTTCCATAGTTCTAGAAATGACAGAGACATCTTGCTTCCTGAAAACTCACCCAAAGTTCTTTTGTAATATTGGGGTACCCATTTTCAGCCTATCGGCCCATGGCATCTGGAGGACTTTTCAGTGAAGCAGGAAGGAAATTTAAAGAGTTGTTCTGCCTTTTACTGGCAAAGTTCATCAATTGCTTTCTTCTGTGTCCTTCAAAATTTCCAGCAGTTTTCTCTGTGAAGCAAAAACCCTGAATCATCATCCCATCTTTTAGCAAGTTCAACAGTCATTTTTCTATGGATCCTGCATGTCCGGTTCATATAGCATACCATCAAGCAGTCCAGGAAGGTTCTTGCTCAAATAGCTAGCCTTGTTATATTGAAGGCAAATTCCATAATGAGTTTCTTCAATGCCCATCAACCTCTCTGAAGTAATTGATGCTGCCAAAAACAGATGTGTCTCATTGTTGAGTCTAAGTTCCTAAAATCTTTTAAATGTTATCTTCTGTATGTCTTTGAAGTATTAAAGATTATCTAATTGAAATATATCTCTGTATATCTAGAAAACCTAACTAACATGTTAAAAGTTTGATTATTATAGATGACTATCTATTAATCTGTATTTCTTAATTATACATTACATTTTAAGTGAGCTGCATAAACATAATGCCTTAAAAAGGAATATATATATATAAAACAAATATATTGTAACATAATTGACCTTAAATTTGTGCTTAAGTAAAATTTATTCATTTCTATATCAGCTCCCTTTTTAAAGAAAGAGATTGACTATGACTATCAATCATTTATACACAACAATTTTTAAATGAAAATAAACATTTATAAATAATCATTTTGAAAATTTGTACATAGGGTTCTCCAAATTGCTTCCTGCTGTTTGTTGACCAAAGCATTTTTAGGGCTTTTGGAGATCTTTGGGGGGGTTCTGTTCCATCAAACCACATTAGCTTGGAAGAAATCCACAGGTTCCCATCCTCTGTTGAAACAAAAGCAGAACTGCTTTTCAGAAACAACAAATCCTTAAACTCAAATCTTGAAATTAAGATAACTTAAAATCCATATGTTGTTTTAGCCTAGCCACCCTCAGAATCAAATGTTTCTCTGTAATCAAAAAATTCAAAGAAAACACAACAATATACATAATCTAGAGTCTGTGTAATTTTCATCTTTTCATGGCCCATAATAATTTTTTTATTCCATTTTTCCTTTAGGAACCCCAGTTTAGTTAATATCCTTAAATTATTTTTTATCTATGACTCTGTCTATCTTTTATCCTCTCTGTCTTTTTTTGTTTTTGTTTTTGTTTTTCGAGACAGGGTTTCTCTGTGGTTTTGGAGCCTGTCCTGGAACTAGCTCTTGTAGACCAGGCTGGTCTCGAACTCACAGAGATCCACTTGCCTCTGCCTCCCAAGTGCTGGGATTAAAGGCATGCGCCACCACCGCCCGGCCTATCCTCTCTGTCTTAAGCCCATGTACATTTATCAAACATTCAGTGGCCCAATGAGAGGTCTTTTTGTCTGAATCTATCTTTATTGTGTATTTGTAATCCTTTTCTGACCAGAAACAGTTTTTAAAATGTTAAGTAGGCATGGTTAGGACTAACACTGTGACTTTGCCTGTTGACCCTGCCCAACTCAACATCATGGAGGTATGTTAACCATCTCTGTGAGTCATGCTCATCACCGCAGTTCTGGGGGGTAGCAGGTATGTGTCACAATTAAGCAATTAGTAGCACACTGTTCACAAACCCCAGTTAAGTGTTCTGTAGCTAGACCTCTTGAAAGAGCCAGAGCCATTGGTGCCACCAGCACAACCAGAAAGCCATCTCTTAAAGATGAAAGTTTCTGTCCTGCCCAGTCCCACAGCAATTTAGTCCCAAAGAAACAAGTAGAGGCTTATATTAATTATAAACTGTTTGGCCTATTAGCTCAGGCTTATTATTAACTAGCTTTTACAACTTTAATTAATGCAAAATCTTTGTCTGTGCTTAGCCACATTATTTGGTACCTTTTCTCAGTGAGGCATTCTCCACTTGCTTCCTCTGTGTCTGGCTGGTGATGACATCTCTGCCTTTCCTCTTCCCAGAATTCCCCTAGCCTCATTGTCCTGTTTATACTTTCTGCCTGGCTACAAGCCAATCATCTTTGTATTAAACCAATATGAATGACAAATCTTTACAGTGTACAAGAGCATTGTACACACCGCAACACCACTCTTTAACAGCCCAAGTGCACGCACTGAGCCCTAAGCAATCTATGACCACCCTGAAAGCAATACTAACAGACACAATTCTATTTTTGAAAAGAGCATAGCCCACTATGTCCCAACAATGCACAACAGAGGAGTCAAACTTGACCAAGTTGCCTTTCACAGTCTTTCTAAAATAAAATTTTCATCTTGCTGCCTCAAATTGGAAACCACTTGAGGGCAATGACTGTTTTTTATGAATGTGTTTATCCTAAAATTTTATTTTTAACTGATAAGACCACATGTCTTCTCTGTGTACCCTTGGTGCAATTTTATACATTTACAGAACATAGTATTTTGCAACAAAAAAAAAGTTGAGTAAAATTAAGTTCAGGTCACTATACTGAAATACAGAGAAAGTTTCTACTTTTGAAAGTAAACAAACACACATTTAAATAATTAACCAAGAAACACTATGTATGTTTTATAGTTGGGTGAATCCAGTCTCGTGTGTGTGTGTGTGTGTGTGTGTGTGTGTGCTTGTGTGTGTGTGTATCTAAATATAGAAACCTGAGGAGGATGCCAGATATATTTACTACTACTCCCAACCTCATTACTTTGAGACCAGGTCTCTCACTGAACCAGAAGTTCACAGTTTTGGCTCAACTGGTCAGCTGACTTCTGGGATCTGCTTGTACCTACTTCAGGATAACAGGCCCATATGACCACGTCTGGCTTTTTACCTGGGTCCTGGAGATTTGAACTCATATCCTCATGCTTTCCCATCAAATACTTTTACCCACTGAGATTCTCCCCAGAGGAAATGGTTTTTAATATTTTAGAAAGTGGGAAGTCTATCTCACTTATCAATCAGTTATCAATCATCTGTGTCTACAGAACCAGGAACCTCTCCTTTCAGCCCTGCCACCTTCTCACTCCCTGAGCACATGACTTCGAGATCACACGGGGACCTGTGCTTACAGGAACTAATGTTCTACTGTCATCATCTTACATTTTTTAGTCAGTTCTATATCAGGAGCCTATTACACTTTATTTTATACTGGGCCCTGAAAAGTATTTATCTGTTTACCTCTCTTTCAACTCAAGAGCTCAAGTTTGAGCTCAAGTTTGCTTCTAAACAAATTGGGCTTTGCAATCTTTCTATGCCTAAACACACACAAAAAAACCCACTTTTCTAAAGAGATCTTCAGAGGAAAAAAGGGGGGGGGGGATGAGCTCATAGGAAAAATCAACAATCTCCTTGGAAATTAGTGTCTCAGGAGTCTAGGAGTCTAGAAAGAAGCATATGGGGGTGGGGTACTGTAAACCACAAACTCAGGATTCCTGTAATAGTTTAAAAAGCATTCATGGAATAATACAGTAAAAGATTAATGCTAAGATGTGTGGGAGCCTTCTCGCTGAATCCTCACTGGCCAGAATCTTATTAGAGTAATGTGTCTGGCTTTACTCTTGAAAAGATGAGATGTCTGAAAGGAAGAATGAGGAAATAATGAAAAGAGTAGGAAATGGAATTCACTAAAAGAGTTAAAGGCTATGGATCAAATTTTCAAGAAAAGTTTGAAGTTTATAACTTCCCCAGTGTTTGAAGAACTAGCATTTGGACAAATGATTTTATAGTCGTACCAAGGATTTTCTTTAAGAAGGAGATGGGTTTGTGATGATGGGAACCATGGTAAGGTGCATCTTTGTTTTCAAAGGAGAGGACAAACCCGCAAACAGAAAACTCAATGCGGTCAGGTGGTGGTGACACATGTCCTTAGTCACAGCACTTGGAAGGCAGAGGCAGGCAGATCTCAGTGAGTTAGAGGTCATTCTGGCCTACAAAGCAAGTTCCAGGACAGCTGGAACTGTTACACAGAGAAATCCATTCTCAAAAAACCAATAATAACAATAATAATGATGATAGTAATATAAGTTTCTTGACTTGAAAAGGGTGAAAGGGATGGTGAGCAGAGGTCAAGATGACAACTGTGAGCACACATTTCAAGAACATTGTTATTATAATTAGGGGTGAAAAGAAAACTAATGGTGTCACTAAGGTTAAGTAGGGAAAAAAATGATTACCATGAAAAGGGAGAGAGAAAGAGGGGCAATAGGAATAAAAGCTCTCCTTTGATTGTTCTCCGTTTGCAAATATACAGAAATCTGAGACAGACACAAAGTCAGCATAACTAGAGAAGCTAAAAGCCATTCTTCTTTTCTTGCCTCTCTACTTCACAGTGGCCTCTTGTTCCTCTGTGTTCCTTTTGGAAAGTCAGTAGGCGAGTCTAGTGGCAGCAAACTTGTGAGGGCACAGTAAAGCCCAGCCCTGCAGAACATTTCCCTCACAGTTGCCCCAGGGGAGCACAGGCTGAGTCATTTCCCTGGCACCCACTTGCGGAAACTGAAGAGATTTAGGTAAACATCTTAGGAAGACAAATTTACTTACCTTATCCTAGAAATTTTCAGAGTTTGCATTTAGGAAATGCAATTTAGGAAAAGCAAGGAGAAGGAAAAATGAAGGGAAAAGATGGAAGAAGAAGAGAAAAGAAGAATGGAAGGCCACGGGACAGGGAGAGAAGGGCACTGTGGTGGTTTGAGTGAGAACGATCCCCAAAGACTGGTAAATTTGCACACCTAGTCCAAGTAAATGAGCATTATTTGGAAAGGATTAGGAGATGTGACCTTGTGGGAGGAGGTGTGTCACTAGGCATGGGCTTTGAGGTTTCAACAGCCCACACCAAATACAGTGCCCTCCTCTCTGCCTATTCCCTGTGGTTCAGGAAGTAAACCTCTGAGCTTCTTTCCAGTACCATGCCTGCCTGTGTGTTCCCATGCACCCCATCAAGATGATAATGTACTAACCCTCTGAAACTGTGAGCCAGTCCTCAATTAAATGCTTTCTTTTACAAGAGTCTTGGTTGTGGTATCTCTTCACAGCAACAGAACAGTGACTGAGACAGGCAGTGAGACGGAGAGAAGCAAACGAGGGAAAGGAGAGAGAGGAAATAACTAAAGAGTTCATTTAATCCCTGACAGTTCTTCTGAGTTTTGTTTGTAGGAGGAAACAAAGACCCATTATTAACTGGGTCCTTGCTTTCCTTCTCTGACAGTACCACTGCGCCTCCCCTACATTAACACACAGCACTCTGTGTGTGGACATGTGTGTAGCTGAGATATGCTTTTGAACACGATGCTTCTTTGTTGCGTGCACGGCCTATGAGAAGAAGAGATACGAAACAAATGATGCTAGACTGGAAGCCTACAGCTGAGACGATGCTTGACATGAATTAAAAAGATAAGAAGTGGGAGACAGTGGCAATAATATACCCTGCAAAGGAAGAAAGGTTAATGGAGAAAATCAATAGATAGATACATTCTTAGATTTTCAGTGTGTACTTAGAAAAGACAGTTCATCTGCAGGCTGTATAAATATAAGCAGATATTTTAAAGCAAAGGACATTTTGTAATTCTGAAGTCAGATGAATACCTCATTAAATTGGAACTGATGAACAACTAGATATAAGTCACACCAACTTTTGACTTTGTGTTTTAAGCCCAGTAGGAATAAGAAGTTCTTAGTAATACAATTCTAGTTGAATATTTACAGGCAGGCTCTGTCAATTTGACATAATTTTATCTAATGTACAGCTAAGAATAAAAATAAAATAAGTAAATGAAAGTCAAGGCAAACAATTTTATTCCCTACTGCCACAACATAGCTGAGGGTGGATCATATGACCAAATCTAGAAATTAAGCTCACATAGGAAGCATCTTCTTGCCAACTTCATGTCCCTTTACATCAATAACCAACTGTATTAGTTACTTTTATGTTGCTAGATAAAGCAACATGACCAAGGCAACTTATTTTTATTTGGGCACAAATCTATGGGACACCATAATAAACCTATGTATTTATAAAACATAAAAACATAGAGGACATTTTGGTGACTAGAACATTTAGCAAAATAACAACAGGGAATGGCCATTTTTTTTTGGACTTTTCTCCATTTCTTTGACTCTATGTTGCACAATTAAATTTAAAGAATTTCCAGTTACCCCACCTTCAGCAGTGAATGTTTCAAATGAAGGGTTCAATGCCAAGTTAGCTGATTAGATTTATGTCTCAAGGTTACACACCTTGAGTTAGGAGAAGAGGAGGTACCTTTCATCCCTGATGTGAACACTGAATCTGTAAATATAGAGTTCACAGAAGCCGTGATTTATATCCTTATTGTGATGTTGTTTTAAAAGGTTGAAGCAATCTAAAAGAAATTATCACTCAAGAATTCAAACAGAAGTTTCAGATGATCTAGAAATTCAGCTCTCAGGGGAGATCACCAAGGAATTGAAACAAGGACTGAAACAAAAAAACAGTGATATAGCTCACAGCTGACCCAGAATGGAGGTCGTGCAATGGCAGTCACATGATGAATGTTAAATGATAATGTGAAATGTAACTCACAAATACGGACATGGAAGAACCATCGAAACACTATACAAGGACAGATGTCTCATGAATCTATTTTTATGAGATGCCCAGAATATACAAATTCATGAAGAGAAAAACAGAATAGCAGTTATTGGGAATGGTGGAAGGAAGATAGGGAGTTGTCAGCAGGTACAGGCTTCCAGACGGAAGAGGACTGGAGGTGCTCTGGTGGGAAGGTTGTACATTATTGTGAACAGAGGAAAGACCACTGAATTGAATATTTAAAGTGATTCAAATTGGGAGTATTATGTTGTGCAAATGTCACTACCAAAAACTCTTACCCCTACCCATTAGTTCTATCTATCTATCTATCTATCTATCTATCTATCTATCTATCTATCTATCTATCATCTATCTATCTATCTATCTATCTATCTATCTATCTATCTATCATCTATCATTTACCTACTTACCTACCTACCTACCTACCTACCTACCTACCTACCTACCTACCTATCAATCTCTTGACAGTCACTTTACAAGACAGCCCTGGCTATCTTGGTACTCACTGTGTAGAGAAGGTTGGCCTCAAACTCACAGAGGTCTGTTTTGCTTACCTTTGCTTCCCAAGTGTCTCACCGCATCTAGCTCCCTATTCTTTCTTGAGGCCTCCAAGGGAAATCCGGTTCTGTTCAGCTATTCTCATCTTTGTTTCTTTCTTACCTTTTCTGTGGTTCAGAATTTGCAACTGTTTCTACATTGGCTGGTTTAGGCTGGATTTCTATTATTCAAAATCTTGATTTTTCAGCCAGTGCTTATGACACAGACTTGTAATCTGGGCTAATTGGGAAGCTGAGCTAGAAGGGTTACAAGTTCAAGTCTTTCCTGAGCTAGACTGTTTATTCAAGAACAGCTAGAGCAACGGTCTGAGCTCTTAAGGTCCAAATGAGGAGCAGAAGGAGGGAGAACATGAGCAAGGAAACCAGGACCATGAGGGATGCACCCACCCACTGTGACAGTGGAACTGATCTATTGGGAGCCCACCAAGGCCAGCTGGTCTGGGACTGAGTAAGCATGGGTTGAAACTGGACTCTCTGAGCGTGGCAGACAATGAAGGCTGATGAGAAGCCAAGGACAATGGCACTAGGTTTTGATCCTAATACATGAACTGGCTTTGTGGGTGCTTAGCCTGTTTAGACGCTCACCTTCCTGGACATAGAAAGAAGACCTTCGTCTTCGCGCAGGGCAGAGAATTTGGACTGCTCTTCAGTATCGAGAGGGAGGGGGAATGGTGTGGGGGGAGGAGAAGAGGAGTGGGGATAGGGGGAGGGGACTGGGGGAAGGGGGCAATATTTCGGAGGAGGGGAGGGAAATGGGAAACGGGGAGCAGGTGAAAATTTTAATTTAAAAAAATAAAAAATAAAGAACAGCTAGAGCAACTTAGAGAAAGCCATTACTACTAAAGAAGCACTTTAAAAAGAACTGGAGATAGAACATTTGCCTAGCCCTGCAGGGGCTCTACACCCTGCATACTGCCTCTCTCTTCTTGTCCCACCCAGCTTGCATCCAGAACCCTTCTTCCTTCTGCCCCCTTTCCTCTTTGGGCACATAACACCATCCAGCTCAGTCTGTCTGGCGCTGGGGGCAAATCCTCAGGGCAAGTAGGCAGGCAAGACTTCCTTTGTTTCACTGGCCTGCCTGCACCAAGCAAGGTAAGGGCTTTGTTTACAAACTACCCAACCTGCAAGGAGATCTGATCTAGGCACCAGGAGAGACAGCAGCGGGGTGAGTTTGTGACCGGCGGCGGTGGAAGCAGCCCTGGACAGGGAACTCTGAAGTTCCTCATCCCCCACCCTATACTCCCTGGGCTCCCTGCAGGGGATCTACACCCTGCATACTGCCTCTCTCTTCTTGTCCCACCCAGCTTGCATCCAGAACCCTTCTTCCTTCTGCCCCCTTTCCTCTTTGGGCACATAACACCATCCAGCTCAGTCTGTCTGGTGCTGGGGGCAAATCCTCAGGGCAAGTAGGCAGGCGAGACTTCCTTTGTTTCACTGGCCTGCCTGCAACAAGCAAGGTAAGGGCTTTGTTTACGAAGTACCCAACCTGCACGGTGATCTGACCTCGGCACCAGGAGAGGCATCAGTGGGAGAGCTAATCTGGGTACCAGGAGAGCCGTCTTTGGGCACGGAGATCTGATATTGGTACCAGGAGAGACATCACTGGAGCACCAGGAGAGCTATCACTGCAGAGTGCCATCACTGGGAAGGTACATCAGTAGGCAAGGAGACCTGATCCGGTAAAAGAAGATCCATAGGGGAGCATTCGGAGAAAGAGATGGGCAGGCGCCAATGCAAGAATTCACCCAACAATCTGAAAAACTATATGAAACCACCAGAACCCAGCGACCTCACAACAGGAGGACATGAACACCTTAATCATGAAGAAGTAGATAAAATTGACTTTATGAAAGTGATTGACGCCCTTAAACAGCATGTAAAAAATGCCCTTATAGAAATGGATGAGAAGTATAACAGAAAGTTTGAAGAATTGAGTAAATCAGTGAATGATACCCTAGGAAACCAAGGAAAAACAATCAAACAGATAATGGAAACAGTTCAAGACTTAAAAACTGAAATGGAGGCAAAGAAGAAAACACAAACAGAAGGCCAGCTGGACAGGGAAAATCTAGGTAAATGAATAGAGACTACAGAAGCAAGCATAACCAACAGAATACAAGAGATAGAAGAAAGAATCTCAGATTCTGAAGATACCATAGAGAACATAAACACGCTGATCAAAGAAAACAGCAAGGCCAACAAATTCTCATCACAAAACATTCAGGAAATATGGGACACAATAAAAAGACCAAACCTAAGAATAATAGGAATAGAAGAAGGAGAAGAAGCGCAGCTCAACGGTCCAGAAAATATATTTAATAAAATTATAGAAGAAAACTTTCCCAACCTAAAGAAAGATATACCTATGAAGGTTCAAGAAGCATACAGAACACTGAATAGGCTGGATCAAAAAAAAAATCCTCTCGCCATATAATAATCAAAACACAAAGCATACAGAATAAAGAAAGAATACTAAGAGCAGCAAAGGAAAAAGGCCAAGTTACTTATAAAGGTAAACCTATCAGACTTACACCTGACTTCTCTATGGAAACCATGAAAGCCAGAAGGTCCTGGATAGATGTACTGCAGAAACTAAGAGACCATGGATGCAAGCCCAGACTACTATACCCAGCCAAGCTTTCGTTCACTATAAATGGAGAAAACAAAATTTTCCAGGATAAAAACAAATTTAAACAATACGTAGCCACAAATCCAGCCTTACAGAAAGTAATAGAAGGAAAATCACTAATCAAGGAGTCCAACAATGACCACAGTAACTCAGACATCTAGAGACCCTTTACCAGCACATCTCAAAGAAGGGAAACACACAAAATCTACTACTAAAAAAAAATGACTAGAGTTAACAACCACTGGTCATTAATATCACTTAATGTCAATGGACTCAACTCACCTATAAAAAGGCACAGACTAAGAGATTGGATACGAAAACAGGATCCAACATTCTGCTGTTTACAAGAAACACACCTCAACCACAAAGACAGGCACCTACTCAGAGTAAAGGGCTGGGATAAGGCTTATCAAGTAAATGGACCTAGGAAACAAGCAGGTGTGGCCATACTAATTTCTAACAAAGTTGACTTCAAACTTAAATCAATCAGAAGAGATGGAGAGGGACATTTTCTACTCATAACAGGAATAATTCATCAGGATGAAATCTCAATCCTGAATATCTATGCCCCTAATATAAAAGCACCCACGTACGTAAAAGAAACATTGTTAAAACTCAAGGCAGCCATCAAACCGCACACATTAATAGTAGGAGACTTTAATACTCCTCTCTCACCAATGGACAGGTCAATTAGACAGAAACCTAACAGAGAAATAAGAGAATTAATGGAGGTAATGAATCAAATGGACTTAACAGACATCTATAGAATATTCCACCCAAATAGGAAAGAATATACCTTCTTCTCTGCAGCTCATGGAACCTTCTCAAAAATCGACCACATACTAGGTAACAAAGCAAGCATTCACAGTTACAAAAAAATATTAGTAACCACCTGTATCTTATCAGATCACCATGGATTAAAGCTAGAGTTCAGCAACAGTGCTACCCCCAGAAAGCTTACAAACTCATGGAAACTGAATAGTCAACTACTGAACCATACCTGGATTAAGGAAGAAATAAAGAAAGAAATTAAAGTCTTCCTTGAAGACAATGAAAATAAAGAAACAACATACTCAAACCTATGGGACACTATGAAAGCAGTCCTGAGAGGAAAGTTCATAGCACTAACTGCCCACTTAAAGAAAACAGAGAAAGCACACATTGGAGACTTAACAGCCCACCTGAAAGCTCTAGAAAAAAAAGAAGCAGACTCACCTAGAAGGGGTAGAAGACTGGAAATAATCAAACTGAGGGCTGAAATCAACAAAATAGAAACACAGAAAACAATTGAAAGAATCAATAAATCAAAAAGCTGGTTCCTGGAGAAAATCAACAAGATTGATAAACCCCTATCCAAACTAATCAAACGGCAGAGAGAGAATTTGCAAATTAATAAGATCAGAAATGAAAAGGGAGACATAACCACAGGCACAGAGGAAATTCAGAGAATCATTAGATCTTACTACAAAAGCCTGTATGCCACAAAACTGGAAAATGTAAAAGAAATGGACACTTTTTTAGATAAATACCATATACCAAAGTTAAACCAGGACCAGGTGAACAACCTAAATAGACCTGTTAGTTGTGAAGAATTAGAAGCGGTTATCAAAAACCTCCCTTCCAAAAAAAGTCCAGGACCAGATGGTTTCAATGCGGAATTCTACCAGAACTTCCAAGAAGACCTAATACCTATACTCCTTAAGGTATTTCACAATATAGAAACAGAAGAGTCATTGCCAAATTCCTTTTATGAAGCTACAGTAACTCTGATACCAAAACCACACAAAGACCCAACCAAGAAAGAGAATTACAGGCCAATCTCACTCATGAACATCGATGCAAAAATCCTCAACAAAATTCTGGCAAACTGAATCCAAGAACACATTAGAAAAATTATCCATTATGATCAAGTAGGCTTCATACCAGAGATGCAGGGCTGGTTTAACATACGCAAATCTATCAATGTAATCCATCATATAAATAAACTGAAAGAAAAAAACCATATGATCGTTTCATTAGATGCTGAAAAAGCATTTGACAAAATTCAACATCCCTTTATGATAAAAGTCTTGGAGAGATTAGGGATACAAGGGTCATACCTAAATTTAATTAAAGCTATATACAGCAAGCCGACAGCTAATATCAAATTAAATGGAGAGAAACTTAAACCCATCCCACTAAAATCAGGAACACGCCAAGGCTGTCCACTCTCTCCATACCTCTTCAATATAGTTCTCGAAGTTTTAGCAATAGCAATAAGACAACATAAGGGGATAAAGGGGATTCAAATTGGAAAGGAAGAAGTTAAACTTGCATTATTTGCAGATGATATGATAGTGTACATGAGCGACCCCAAAAACTCATCCAAAGAACTCCTACAGCTGATAAACGCCTTTAGTAATGTGGCAGGATACAAGATCAACTCCAAAAAATCAGTCGCCCTCTTATACACAAAGGATCTGGAAGCAGAGAGAGAAATAAGAGAATCATCACCTTTCACGATAGCCACAAAAAGCATAAACTATCTTGGGGTAACTCTAACCAAGGAAGTGAAAGATCTATTTGACAAGAACTTTAAGGCATTGAAGAAAGAAATTGAAGAGGATACCAGAAAATGGAAGGATCTCCCTTGCTCCTGGATTGGGAGGATCAACATAGTAAAAATGGCAATTCTACCAAGGGCAATTTATAGATTCAATGCAATCCCCATTAAAATCCCATCAAAATTCTTCACAGATCTTGAAAGGACAATAATCAACTTTATATGGAGAAACAAAAAACCCAGGATAGCCAAAACAATCTTATACAATAAAGGAACTTCTGGAGGCATTACCATCCCTGACTTCAAACTCTATTACAGAGCTACAGTAATGAAAACAGCGTGGTACTGGCATAAAAACAGAGCAGTCGACCAATGGAATCGTATAGAAGACCCGGATTTTAACCCACAAACCTATGAACACCTCATTTTCGATAAAGGAGCTAAAAGTATACAATGGAAGAAAGAAAGCATCTTCAACAAATGGTGCTGGCACAATTGGATGTCAACCTGTAGAAGAATGAATATAGACCCATATCTATCACCATGCACAAAACTCAAGTCCAAATGGATCAAAGACCTCAATATCAATCTGAACACACTGAACCTGATAGAAGAGAAAATGGGAAGTACCCTACAACATATGGGCACAGGAGATCGCTTCCTATGTATAACCCCAGCAGCACAGACATTAAGGGCAACATTGAATAAATGGGACCTCCTGAAACTGAGAAGCTTCTGTAAAGCAAAGGACACTGTCATTAAGACAAAAAGGCAGCCTACTGACTTGGAGAAGATCTTCACCAACCCCGCTACAGACAAAGGTCTGATCTCCAAAATATATAAAGAACTCAAGAAACTAGACTTTAAAAGGATAATTAACCCAATTAAAAAATGGGGCACTGAACTGAACAGAGAATTCTCATCAGAAGAAGTTAAAATGGCCAAAAGATACTTAAGGTCATGCTCAACCTCCTTAGCGATCAGAGAAATGCAAATCAAAACAACTTTGAGATATCATCTTACACCTGTCAGAATGGCTAAAATCCAAAACACTAAGGATAGCCTTTGCTGGAGAGGTTGTGGAGAAAGGGGTACCCTCATCCATTGCTGGTGGGACTGCAAACTTGTGCAACCACTTTGGAAATCAGTGTGGCGGTTTCTCAGAAAAATTGGGATCAACCTACCCCTGGACCCAACAATACCACTCTTGGGAATATACCCAAGAGATGCCCTAGCATATGACAAAAGCATTTGTTCAACTATGTTCATAGCAGCATTATTTGTAATAGCCAGAACCTGGAAGCAACCTAGATGTCCTTCAATGGAAGAATGGATGAAGAAAGTGTGGAATATATACACATTAGAGTACTACTCTGCGGTAAAAAACAATGACTTCTCGAATTTTGCATGCAAATAGATGGAAATAGAAAATACTATCCTGAGTGAGGTAACCCAGACCCAAAAAGAAGATCATGGGATGTACTCACTCATAATTGGTTTCTAGCCATGGATAGGGGCCATTGAGTCTATAATTTGTGATCCTAAAGAAGCTAAACAAGAGGGTAAACCCAAGGAAAAACATATAGATATCCTCCCAGCTATGGGAAATAGACAAGATTGATGGGCAAAAAATTGGAATCTTGGGGGGTGGGGTGGGATGGGGATGAGGGGTGATGGGGAGAGAAAAGTGTGAAGGAGAGGATGAGGGGAACTGGGGGAAGCGGGGTGATTGGGGTCAAAGGAAGGTTGGATGGGGGAGCAGGGAAACTCATACCTTAGTTAAGGGAGCCACCTAAGAGTTGGCAAGAGACTTGAACCTGGAATGGCTACCAGATGCCCAGGGCAATGTCCCCAGTTAGTTCATTGGGGCACCTGAGGATAGGGAACCTGAAATGAACCTATCCTATAATCATACTGATGAATATCTTGCATATCGCCATAGAACCTTCATCTAGCGATGGATGGAGATAGAGCCAGAGACCCACACTGGAGCACCGGACTGAGCTCCCAAGGTTATAATGAGGAGCAGAAGGAGAGAGAACATGAACAAGGAAGTCAGGACCATGAGGGGTGCACCCAACCACTGAGACGGGGGGCCGATCTATTGGGAGCTCACCAAGCTCAGCTGGACTGCTACTGGAAAAAACATGGGATAAAACCGGACTCTCTGAATGTGGCGGACAATGAGAGCTGACGAGAGGCCAACGAGAATGGCACAGGAACTTTCATCTGGCGATGGATCGAGAGAGAGACAGAGACCCAATTTGGTTCAACCGTCTGAGCTCTTAAGGTCCAAATGAGGAGCAGAAGGAGGGAGAACATGAGCAAGGAAATCAGGACCACGAGGTGTGCACCCACCCACTGTGACAGTGGAACTGATCTATTGGGAGCTCTCCAAGGCCAGCTGGACTGGGACTGAATAAGCATGGGTTGAAACTGGACTCTCTGAACAAGGCGGACAATGAAGGCTGATGAGAAGCCAAGGACAATGGCACTAAGTTTCGATCCTAATACATGAACTGGCTTTGTGGGAACGTAGCCTGTTTGGATGCTCACCTTCCTGGACTTAGATAGAAGTGGGAGGACCTTGGTCTTCCTGTAGAGCAGGGAATTTGGACTGCTCTTCAGTATCGAGAGGGAGGGGAGTGGACTGGGGGGAGGAGAAGTGGAGTGGGGATTGGGGGAGGGGAACGGGGGGAGGGGGCAATATGTGGGAGGAGGGGGAGGGAAATGGGAAACGGGGAGCAGTTGGAAATTTTAATTAAAAAAGAATAAAAAAAATGAGAAAAAAAAAAAGAACATTTGCCTATCATACACTAGATTTTCTGGCTCAATTCTAGCAAGCATTGTAGGAGCCAGAGGGGTTGAAGACATGAGGAGAACACGGTCAACAGAATCAACCAAGCAGGGCTTCTAGGAGCGGCAGTCACAGAACACGCATGGATCTGCACTAGACCCTTGCATACACACTATGGTTGTTTAGCTTGGGGTTTTGTTGGACTCGTAACAGTGGGAGTCAGAGGTGTCTCTGATCCTTTTGCCTGCTTGTGGTTGTCCTGTCCAGCCATGATTTGAAGGTTTATGCCTAGTCTTATTGTATCTTGTTGTGCTGTGTTAATTTCGAGGCCTGCCATTTTCTGAAGAGAAATGGAGGAGATGTGGATCTGGGGAACAGGAGAGATGGGAGGGACTCAGAAGAGTGGGGGAAGGAGAGGCTGTCTTCAGGATGTGTTGTATTAGAAAAAAAAAATTTAAAAAGCAAAGAAAAGAAAGTTTTCCAGTATCTGCTCCTTGCAAATTCACAAAGTTTGGGAAGTCCCAGACCACAACCCATCCCAGGGAGAACTTTGAACCTAACAAAAGAAGTCATTTTCTTCCAATATTTACAGTATCTAATAAAACAATTAGAGCTAATATTTTGACTTTCTACAATCAAAGGTCTGGCCTAAATGTACAGTGTCTTATTTCCAAATTCTGATATGATTCTTCCTTTTTCTTATATCCTAAAGAAGCTGATATATCTACAAAAGTCATGCAAAATCGCCTATGTACTGTTATGACCCCAAGCATGAGGAACCTGCTGTCCAAACGAAACTGAATCTTTCTGGTAAGTGCGGCAGCTCATTGTGAGTCCTGCCTCTGCAGTTAGGTAAGCATTTTCAAAAGGGAGGAGGGGAGACGAGGGAGACTGTGGCAGGGATGTATTGTATGAGAGAAGAATAAAGGAATGAAGAAATCCAGACTCTCTCTGCTGTGCTGGTAACTAGATATATAGAGTTCTAACACAATTCTAAAGAAAATTTTCATAAAATTTAAACAGACCCAAATGAAACGATCATTGCATTCTCTGTGTGCCAGGCTGTGCTTGTGCACATGTGTACTTCAGACTGGGGCTTTCATCTTTGCAGGTTTTACTTTCCTACTACAGATTAAACGCAAAGACTGCCACTGCTCATGGACACAATCCCTACTAAATGTTCTATTGCTTCACATGAGGCGAACCTTCGACACAACACAAAGAACTAGTGAGATTTTCTCCTAACCCCACACAGTCACTCCAGGAGTGGAAAGAATTCCTCAGAAATAGAGCTTCCGTATGGCTGAACATTTGCTTTGGTCTTTGCATAGTCGCCTACTTAGAATGCTAGTCCATAGCATTGGCCCCCAATCTGTCAAACCCTGCTTTCTTCTCTTCGTTTTTCTCAGCCGTCACCAATACCAGAATCAACTTAGTTTTAAGCCTCTAAAGCCCTGAATACAAGGCTGACATTTTGCTAATCCATCATTCCCATCTACTGGGTCACATCCTTCAAAGAGTTCTGAGTCTTAGCAGAGGTTTGAGTCACTCATAATTTTAGTTTCATTGTTGTTATGCCCTTAACATGAGTACTTCTATCTCTTGTGTAATAAGAGGATGAGTTAAGATGCAAACTAAGTGAGAACTTTACAGAAAAAAAAGCCACTGAAAATCACTTTCTCTGCTTGTCCTGGAGGAGGAACATCAGTTTTCAAACCTGCCAACATCTCAAGCTGTTAAACCTTTTCTAAATTGATATGTACTGGATGCCTAAGGCTTTATTTTAATGGTCTTTTGTGTTTATTTGGTCTACATGTGAGTTTATAAAACCTTTCTAGGCCTACAAACTAACTAGGAGGTTTTATTGGGATATTGTTGCCTTATAATGTGTCCTTGCTGGTTTTGTGTCATCTTGACACAAGCTGGAGTCATCAGAGACCAAGGAGCCTCAGTTGAGGAAACACCTCAATGAGATCCAGCTGTAAGGTATTTTCTCATTTAGTGATCAGTGGGTGAGGGCCCAGCCCATGGTTGGAGGTGCCATCCCTGGGCAGGTGGTTCTGGGTTCTATAAGAAGGTGGGCTGAATGAGCGTTGGAGATCAAGACAGTAAGCAGCATCCCTCCATGGCGTCTGCATCAGCGTCTGCCTCCAGCATCCTGCCCTGTTTGTGTTCCTGTCCTGACTTCCTTCAACGTGAACAGCAATATGGAAGCGCAAGCCAAATAAACCCTTCCCTTCCTAACTTGATTTTTGTCGTGATGTTTGTTGACAGCAATAGAAACTTTAGCTATGACATACTGTTAGCTCCAAGTGTGCTTGGCCAGACTCCTGTACAGTTCCCTGCTCACTTGGTGGAAGTGGGGTTGCACCTAGGGCAACAAACTCAAAGTATAGCAATATATTCTCTTATCCTTAGAAGACTTGCAAAACATTGTTTTAAAGAAATCAGCACATTGTTCTGTTTAATGAAGTTGGTATTGGACTGTTGTCTGAGACCATGAGTATATTTTTGATTCTAAGTTTTAATTTTGAAATTGAATTATAATGCCTAGCAGATTGGTAAATGCTACATAAACAGGTCATACTGTATTCCTTAGAGAATAATGACAAAGAAGAAAGTCTGAACAAGTTCAGCACACATATAGTCTGTCTGAGTATTTTTAATCTCCAGTTGGTTGATTATATGGATAAGGAATAATGAATATGAATGTCTTACTGTGCTCCACAAGTGAGAGGTCCAAATCCTATAAAACTGTATTAAACATTAGTCATTTTATAATGTTTATACCATTTCATCCAACAGCAAGGTTTTTTTTTAAGCTTCAGTTTTTTAGAAGTTGTTTTTCCATTATGAGAAACGACATCTGTTTCCGCATTCCAGGTTTGTTATTATGACAGAACAGCGTATTTGTTATTCCTTGGGATTTCTTCACTGACGGGGGAAACTGGTGCAGCTTTTAGCATTTATAAAAAGCCCTTTCAGGAATACTTGAGTTTATGCTAACACTTTATGCTTAATCACCACCAGTCAGCTATAGAAGGAAACCTTTTGAGCCCTACATGAAGGTTCATAATGGAACCCTTCGAACCCTACATGAAGGGGCCTAGAGAACCTGCTGGAGGGGTTGGGAGGCCCCAGCACCCTGAGAGAGAGTTCTATGAGTCCCATCAATCTTGCCTTGTTTTATTCTTTGTACCACATAGAAGTTACCCAGTCTCATTTGTAAGCTCAGTCAATAACGCAAGACGCCTAAAGCGTGTAATCAGCCTCTAAAGTGGACCAGACCTGTGGGACTGAACCCCTGACTTCAAAACCTGTCTAAAGTCTAAACTCCGAATAGAAGGTATCCAAACTGAAAGGAATTGAAAGGCAGACTTTGCAACACCTACACAACTCATGGAAGATGGAGTGCCTGCATAGAGCCTTCACTCCTATGGGGTGCCTTCTCTGGTACAGGACAGGACTCTGTCTTTACCAAAAGACAAACTATAACCCCTTGATCTGCAATGGTGTCCTGCCTGCAAGAGATGCTAGGGCAATGGTGGCACAAAGCCTGTGGGAGTAACCAACCAATGTCTGATTTGACTTAAGGCCCACTGCACAAGATGAAACCCATACCTATCACTAATTGGGTGACCAAGAACCTGAGAGTAGGTAACTCAAGGAACTAGGTCAAAACCAAATACTACTGTTCTACTCAAAGGATGTAGCAATAAAATGATTCCTAATGACATTCTGCTATACTCATTCATTAATTTCCTGTTCAGCCAGAAGCTTTCTCCTCTAGCAGTTGGGAGCAAGTACAGAGACTCACTGCCAGACAAAAAGTAAAGAGTGGGAGACCTTGGAATATTCAGCCCCAAATGGGATGTTTCCATCATATCTTTCCTGTCAGGACTCAGGGAATCCTGAAGAAGAGGAAACAGAAAAGTGTAAGAACCAGAGAGGATGGAGGACACCAAGGAAACAAGACCTCTAAATCCACATGAGCAAAGCTCATATGAACTCACAGAGATCGAGGCTCAACCACAGGGGCTGCACAGGTGCAATACTTAACCCAAACCTACCTTAATTAATAATCACATGTAAATGAAAATTTAGTTTCCTTCAAGAGAGTTTCACTGGGGAAACTGCTCTCAAGTGTAGGCTGCATGTCCTGCAGTAGACGACTAGTGGACAAGGGACTCAACGGCATCTTTGGAGATTTCTTTTCACATAATGTCACAGGGCTGTTTTTATTCCCAATTTTATATATTTTAATTTTATTTATATATTACTTGTTAGTTTGTTTTCTCTCCCTTTGTCCTATAGGTCCTTTGAATATATATTATGGCTTTCAGTATAGTGTCTTTATGACAGTGGTCCTCAACCTTTCTAATGCTACAACCCTTGAATACAGCTCCTCATGTCATGGTGACTGCCACCATAAAATTATTTTCATTACTACTTCATAACTAATCTCTCTATTGTTCTGAATCTTAATGTAAGATTGGTTGAGAACCACTGCTTTATAGGATTCTTGAATGCATGATCAGGTGGGTCTCTTTGTCTACACCTGTCTCTTACAACTTTCATTAGGCCTTTTCCTTCTGTTTGTTTTGTCCTATCCCAATATGCTAGGTTTTGTTTTGTCATATCATATATTATATTAACTATTATCATTTAGAAGCCTGTTTGTTTTCTAATAAGAGACAGAAAGGGAGTGAACCTAGGTGGGAGGAGCTAGAAAAAGTAGAAGGAGGAGAAACTAATCAGACTATAGTATATGAAAAAATCAACTTTCAATAAAAAATAATTAAGAGCAAAATAAAAAGAAAAAAGAGGAGGAGAGGAAGGGGAGAAGGAGAAGAAATAGTCATTGGGACTTAGAAAGATGGCCCAGTGCTTAAGAGCACTATTCACTCCTGCAAAAGACCGGAATGTAGTTCCCAGACCCCTCTCAGCAGCTTATAACCTTCTGTAACTCCAATTACAGGTTATCTCATGCACTCATGCATTCTTCTGGCTTCTGTCTGCACCAGGGATACATATGAGAGACACTTAACCACACACAGGCCAAACACTCATACACATAAAAGAAAATCTTGCTAAACCAAAAGACAACCCTTGGTGACAAAATACAGAGGACTGGTTGTTGTCAAGGAAATTCACACACACACACACACACACACACACACACACAGAGAGAGAGAGAGAGAGAGAGAGAGAGAGAGAGAGAGAGAGGGAGAATTTGGTTACTGGCTCATATGATTATGGGTGTTGTGACGCTCCACAGTCTACTGTCTGCTAGCTAAATTCCCAGGAAAGCCAGTGGCATTTTTAATTAAGAGGCTGGAGAGCCAGGGAAACAAGTGTGGTGTTGCACCCAGTTGGATGGCATAAGAGAAGCAGCAGCCCTGCAGGAGCTCCTTACTGCCATGGTGGATTCCAGACAGCAGTCATTACCTACTCAGGAAAAGGCTGCCTAAGCCCGAGCTTGGAAATCACATGGCAAGCTGCTTCAATATGATTGGGAGCTACATATCCATAATTTTTAACAATGAGAGTGCAATGTATTTAAAACAAAACCCTTATGAAGGCAAATAGGAGAATTTTGAGGATTGTACTATGCAAATTATTAAATAGTTAAGTAGTTTAGCAGCTAGCTTACAATGAACCTACAATTAAGATTTACCACCATAAATTTATCAGTCAATCACGATATAGCTTTTGCCTGTAGTATGAATGCATTAGAGTTTAATTTGGAAATCCATGAGTAATTTCAGAGATGATTACAGGTCGCAACACATTGTAAGCTGTCACTTGCCATTGTTAAAGGGGTTGGTTTCTGATTCAACATTTTGAGAGTTCTAGGGTAAAATGTACTTTTAAAGCACTTATTAAAATATTAAAGCTAGATTTTGATATGGCTGGACTGAGCAGTATAATTGTATATTGCTTTATAAGAAATCTTTACTTAAGGAGTATTTAATAAGGACCCCCAAAAGCCTTTCTCTCTGGGTATCTGGCATACAACCTTTCCTTTGCTTGAAACTTGGGGAATTCTTTCTGGTGGAAAGTTCAAAAGCATGAAAAACACCAAATTGACACTAAGAAGGTCTAGATTTGAGTTCAGAATTCAATTATTTATAGATGAAGTTTATTTTTTGAAAATTTCATAAATGGATACAATGTATCTTGATCAAATGCATAACACACTCTTACTCTCAATTCCCCCCGGCCCTCTAACATCTCCTTCCCAACTTAATGCTCCTTTTCTAAAATAGCACTTGGAGTCTGATTACTGTTGCTCCTATGTGCATGGCTGTGGGATTTGCCACTTGGGATGGACAAGTCACCATTGTTCACATCCCCAAGAAAAAGTGACTCTCCCTTATCCAACAGTCATTGACTACCAATGGCTCCTCAGCCCAGGGTGGGGTCTCTGAAGCTCTTCTCCATCCGTGCCAGAATTTTTTAACTGGCATGATCTTGTGCTGGTCTGATGCAAGCAAACATAGCTACCATGAGTCCATGCGTGCAACAGACATGTCACATCTAGAACACAGCATTTCAAAGCTCTCCCCGTCCCCTGACTCTTACATTTTTTTCTTCTCTTCTGCAACAACCTTGGGCTGAATAAGTTTGATATAGATGGCTTCCCTATGGCTGAGTACTCAGAATCACTGCTCTTAGAACTCTGACTGGTTATTAATCTCTGAATTAACCACTGCCCACTGAAATAAAAAGCTTCCCTGATCAAGTCTTAAAGCAGCATAAATATTTGTATATAAGCATACATACTTAAAAATGCAATTTTGCCAACCATTTAGCAACACTTTTATGTATAGTAGGTTCCTCCCTAGGGCACATGACCTTCCCAGTCATGTGTTTGGTCCAGACTTAGAGTACTAAGTGTGAATTCCCTCCTGTAGAATAGACTTCAATCCAATCAGTAAGAAGTTGGCTACTGTCCATGATAGTCATGCCACTGCTGTACTAACAGGCTCTTCTTCTGTGCTTAAGATTCTGTAACTATAAGATGGCAGGTCAGGTGGCAAGCACACAAAACGTCTTCTGGTTCAAATTTTTATAACTCTATAAGCTGAGAAAAAATGTCAGATAATATTATAAGGACAGGTTGAGTAAGAAACACACAACAAAAATATTTTATGATTACCTTTTAAAAATTAATATTTATAATTACAAATAATGGACTTATGCTAAGTTAGCCTATTTGCCTTTATCAAAAGATTGTTAAGCAACTCAAAGAACCTCTTTAAGCAAGGGATCTCCAAAATAGAGTCTGACAAGGAATGCTAGACAGAAAGAACACCCATCTCTAGTGATGTTTTGATTGCTAGATTATTATGCAACTCAACATCCAACTCTGAAGATGGTGATAACCAAATCCTCACTGATACCTGCCACAAAGCACTGGTTAAGCCTGGTACAAGCTTCTATAACCCCCATCCCAACACCACCACAGGCCTTTGAGAATTTTGCTTCATGTCTTACCAAATGATAGCTCTCTATACTCTTAGTCCTTCATGTCCCTCTCATCTGCATCCAAGCCTCATTTAGTTTCATTTAATTATTGGATCCTAAGTTTTCTACACACAACCCTCACTATAAGAGATGCCGGGAAGGTGTTTTTGCTTTCCTTGATAAATCAAACATCCAAACAAAAAAAGGAGACTCAGAGATATTGAGCAGAACAATTTCCCAGAAATGTTATTTCTGAAAAACAAATCTAATATATCCCATAGCAAAGGACAGTTCTCGAAGAGGCTCACCAGAATTATTCTGAAATAGGAGTGCTTCAGGGTGGGAAGGCAAGTACATATATATCATGTGGGATGTCTCGATGATGTGACCCAAATCAAAATGCAAAAGTCACATGCTTGCCATTTACCTTATTCACATGGTCTAGAGGTAATTATACACAGTACTTAAAATAGTTGATGTACAAAACAAACTTTTTGTACACTGAGCCATCAGAAAGCACAGTACAGATATCCCTACTTCAACCATTGATGTGAACTGTCTGGGCTATTAACACCATCATTATCAGCTGAATTTATATGCTAAAGAAAAGCTACCATTTTCTTATATGTATTTATCAATAACTACTTAAGAATAAAAAAAGTCACAGTTCCCTTTCTCCAAGATGATCAAAATACATTGTATGAAAAAAATTAATAAAAAAAAAACAAGAGAATGCTCCCATCATATTGACTGGTGGGCAAACCTGTGGTGTATTTTTTTGATTAATGTTTGAGATGAGGGTGGTTCTATTCCTGTACAAGTGGCTTTGGAAAGTATAAGAAAGCAGTCTAAGGAAGCCATGGAGAATATGCCAGTAAGCAGCACCCATCCATGGCCCATCCTTCAGTTGCTACATCCAGGATTTTGCTTTGAGTTTTCTTTCTGATTTCCTTCATGATGGACTGTAACCTGAGAGGTGTGAGCTGGAATAAACCCTTCCTCCACCTTGTAAACAAAACAAAAAGACACATCACGATGGCACTGATAAAAAAAAGATGTGTGTTTAGGACAGTGAAAGTACCACAGTGTTGTGTACAGAATCCTATGTCACCTGTAAAACAGCAGCAAATAAGAAGCAACTCCATCGTTTGGTCTTCTACTAGGGGTGTAGTGTGAATGGTCACTCTCTATAGGGTCCTTTCTTGGTAGATGAGAAACATCAGAATCAGTTAAAGAACCAGGAAGTGGGTCGTCTAGACATGAGAATGCGTTTGGCTGAATGTTTTTACAAATGCCTCCTCCAGTCACCTAACAATAATTTTTGTCTTGGAAGATGCAAATTTTGTAATCCCAAATTGTTTTAGTTCTGTTATAAATCCACACCATTGCAGTCCTTCAATAAACCCATCACACATCTTCATCATGTTGTCTCCACAGTGGCAACAACCACCTCCATTGTCACCAGTATCTTGATCGCCTCGATGTTTAACTACTTCAGTTATTTCAGCACTAGTCAACAAATGAGCAACTGAAACCTTGCCGTGGACGCTAAAACCAGGGCCAACGTCACGTCCCAGTAGGTCAAACCTGACGATCTGAGTTGGAATCCTGCAATACACATGGTGGAAGGAGAGAGCCGACTCCTGCAAGTAGCTCTCTGGTCTTCATATGTGTGTTGTGGCACATGCACCCCCCGCACACAGAGCAAATAAATGTGAAAACATACATGTTAGCTTGCTGGTTTGCTGGTGGACTGTGCAGGGAGGTTTTGGGTTTTTTTGTTTTTGTTTTTTTTTTTTTTTGTCTGGTTGGATTTTTTTGTTTTGTTTTTTGCTTTCTCTGACTAGACTTTCAGAATCCTTCAGGTAGTTGTTTTGTTCATTTGTCATTAAGGAATATGCAGTCACAGACCGGAGGCTGTGCCAGATAGGAACAGCTGTTTTCAGTCCCATGTTTAAGCGTTGGGGCCATCATGTATGATATGTCTCATGCTAAACTTCATTGAACAGCTTTCTATACCTGTGAACCTCCTTTCCTGCTGCTAGCAGCCACTCGGGAAAGTGGTTTTATATTTACCCTTCATTGATCTAAAGAGAGAGTTTATACTATGAGCTTCGAATTTATGAGAAATTCTACTGGGTAATGTGCAGAACTTTGTCAAAAAAACAACGAAATGTTAGATCCTTTCTCCAGTCCAACTTCCCTGCAGTAGTGGAAGTCCTTGGTAAAAGCAGTGAGAAAGCCAATCTGCAGAGGTTTCGAAGATGGTACATGGCTTTGTTAGCATAGTAATGGGTGGATAAGAAATTTCCTCCTTGGAACAGCAAGGACACAAACGTTAACCTGTTACAGTGAGTTCCACTGATGTGTGTCTCAGTAGTAACTTAGCTTAATTCTTCCCTTCTTAGCACTTACAGTTCCTGTCAAAACTGTCTCAGCATCAATCAGCAGTGTCTTTCTGCAGCATCAGCACAATGCTGTGAAGTTTCCTCAGCCTTGTAGACTTGTTCCAGGGTCAGATTTTCATCAACAATGGCCTTGACAAACATGCCAGTGACTTTCTTCTCTGATCCACCAGGATTCTTTAAAAAATCTAACACTGTGTGTTTCCCCGAATCTCTCTTTTTTATTTTTTATACCGAATATTCATTTTTATTTATTTACTTTTTATTGTTTTTATTGAGCTATATATTTATCTCCACTCCTCTCCCTCTCCCCCTTCTCCCCCTCCCATGATCCCCACACGCTGTTCCCATCTGTTTTCCATTTTCTGACAGGGTTTCCCTATTTTGTGACCAGATGGCCATTAAGTGCCATAAGCACACCACCAGGCTGATGGAACCATTGTCAGTCCATGCTTTCAGGGTCCTTCTTTGTTCTGTTGTTTTTTTCCAATCTGCTCATGACTTTTCATGTAGGATTTTAGCTGTTTATCTTTCTGTTTCTTCTGTTCATATAGCATGGTGGCCATTCCAACGTGATGCCACCACTGCCATTCCGTGACTCACCACGGTTAGGTTTGCTGTGCTAACACCATACTCTTCCCTCACTCTCTTCTTGTCACTGCTACCAATAGCTGTATCTGCAGCTCCTCGGGCTTTTCAACATCATCACACCGAGCAGAGAACAGGCAAGGATAATGCAGTGAGTAAAGCCCCAAGCTCCTGGCCCCATAGGAAGCTTCTGTTGCTCCTGGGCTGCACCTGAGCTATCTTAGCACCCTGGGGAGGTGTTTCTGCATGGAGAGTCCAGTCATACACTGGCAACACATCATAGTTTAAGTGGGCTGGAAGGCGTTTGTGTTGTGTTGTTTGTTTGTTCTGCTAAGACTCATCACATGAGGTCGGATATGTCGCTTTCAATCTGAAGCATCAGGTCAAATTTCAAAACCCTTCATATTTTGAAGCAGTTCTGATTTTGGATCAATGGTGCTCAATCTGTACTTGTCATTAAAATTTGTTTTTCTTAAAGTTTAGTTTACCTGTAGAAACTAGAAACTATTCTAGCTACTTTAAGCAGAATAAGATTTAATTTTGAATATATAGTATTGACTGGGACAGATGGGGGTGAACTCTGAGCCCAGTGTTCAGGAAATGACTATTCCGATACAGAAGTGGTCCATAAAGAGCCGCCACATGCGCTGCTGCCAGGAAGTCAGAGAATTTGCCTGCGCTGCTGGCAGAGGGGAGGATGTTCCGTTTCATCAAATGCTCTACTCGGTGGCCTCATGACACTCACTAAACTGGGTCCTTACAACAGTGCGACTTCGATTACAGCCAAGGCAGAGTTCCACATCTCCACACCCGCGCTTGGCAGAGGAAAGAAAGGCAGTCGACAGCGCAGGTCAAGTTCCAGCCTCTGCCTTCCTCTTCTCATTACAGAGCATCTGCTGGAGAGAAATAGGATCACTGAAGAGCAAGAACTGAAAGAAGCCTGGGGAAATTGCTGCGAACACTCTCATCTGCACCACGTGATAAAAACCAAGCGATGAAGAGAGGAATGACTGGCGCGCTATGTTAAGCACTCAGGCAGTGGGTGAAGGGCGTTCTTGGTCATGAGCTAACGTGGAAGAACTGGGATTTGAGGTTGAATTTTCTCTCTCAAATTATAACAATCAGTTCTTCACTACTCCAAGTGTGGTACTAGCCTTGTTATGGTTACCAATGGCTGTGCGCATGCACATTTATGCACACACACTCACACACGCGCATGAACACACACACACACACAAGTTCATTTGCATGTGAGTTTTTTTTTCCTTTGCTTAGTTTCATTCCCTAGCTTAGATCATCAGACAACAAACTCACAGGTTCTTAGGTAACATGTTCATCGGTTGTTTTATGTGTAGATATTAAAATTGGCAGCATCCCTGCTATAAGGAGCATAATGGGATCATCATTTCAAAGCAAAATCATAGTGGACCTACTCCCACATATGGTCATGGATATGACTGTGACACACGGCCTAGCCTCGACTAGTGAGAACGTCAGATCTGTTCAGCTCAGCATCAATGGTTCTCAGAAGTGCAAATTCACAGTAGATAGAATTCAAGCCTGGCTGCTTTTCAAAGGTGTAGCTGCAGATTTTCAGCAAGCCTTGTCAGTGAATGAGGAAACAATGCATTGCTGCAAAACAATTCATATTTTTATTTTAATAATTAAGGCTGAAAGAACTTATAACTAGTTGGCACATTGAACTACATGAGAGAGAAGAAAATAACTAGAAAATGAAATTGACTAAGGTTCAAGATGTTTTGTAACTTTTCTAAACAAACAAAAATCCTCAAACCTCTACAAAGTTACTTCACAAAGGGGATTGAAAATGTCCTGAAGCCATGAGCTTGAGGTTTTAGTTTCAAACTCTTTTCTCGGTATCTCCGTTCATGATTCTGCTGTTAGGGTGCGTGAAAGGGACGTAGGTAGCCAGAGGAGGGAAGTTCAGTGACCTTCTGATTGCTACATCATCCAGTCAACTACACCTTAGGAATCAACTCCACTTGTCCAAAGAAGATGAACAATGGTCTGGATCTGTAGCTGTCCTTGTGGAGTTCAAAGATCAAACTTTTAAGAACAAAAGAAGAAAGACATTTAATAACCGAACTATAATCACCACCAAACTAATATGGGAACCATGCCTTTAAGTTTATAGTTGTCTTTAACCATTGTATAGAAATAGGTTTTCTATCTGGATGAATAGGGGAACCAGATTCTCATTTTTTTCTCCTCTGACATTTGCTTCTTAGTTCATGGAATTCAGCGGGAACTGTGTGTCCACATTAGATATCATCCTGGGTGCCATTTCCCCGGTTCCAGAATTGTAGATCATCCCGGGCACCATTTCCCTGGTTCCAGGATTGTAGATGACCTGTGAAGCAGGTCATGAAAGCAACACGCACACTTGACTGACGTTAACTAGAGGCCTTGTGCAGACACAGTGCTGCGCTCTGCCCTTTCAGCTATCGATCGGGCACATATAGGTGTGGGGCTGAGAGTCTGCCCTTCCATCAGGGTTTCAGAGGGCTGTTCCTGCTCTGGGTGCCATACTTCAGAAACCACACAATTTGGGTCCTGAGTTAGGCAAGGGAACGTTCTCGTGGTATTCTATTACTTGATACTCTCTGGAATTGAGTACGGTTTTACAGATAGAGCAGCTAATGACAACTTACTGAATTCTGTCAAATAGCACAAACAGAAACAGAATTATAGATTTCCAATCTGGTTAGCTTCATTCAGAGAAGTGCTTTGATCACTGAAATCTAGAAACTAGAAAACACTCTCTTTAGCTACGAGAAGGTACCGAGAAGACGCAGCACAGTAGAAAGGACGAGGAGTCAGGAAGTCAGCATGACATTGTATCGCTGTAAGGCCTAATCCTGAGCAAATGACTAGCACTCTGCCCACAAACTGGAGTTGATGTCACCAGTACCACGGAATGTCACAAATTCTACTGGGATCAAACTGTAAAATATGAGCAAATGTAACACATCAATATAAAACTGGATTTTAATATGAGGTCGAATTTCATTCAGTGCAGAATAAGTTCCATCTTGCTGAACACATCCTCAAACATAAGAAACAAGCAAAATAGGACAATGTATTAAACTGTAAACTTATATACTTCAAAGCAATGGGTGACCACAGAGTATAAATTTTAGGAATTCAGTAACTCAGTTTTAATATGTACCTATTTTATCCACGTTACAACACGTATTTAGATATTTAGGTGAAATACTGTGGCTTGTTTTAATCCATTTATTGCTTTTGTATCTTTGTGTTTGTGCAGTTGATGGCTTTCCAGTGATTTCTCTTCCATTATTTAATGCTTACTGTCACCTAACGTTCATCTTCTTGTCATTTTTACTTCCATTAATGGACTTGGCTTCCTACAGCCCTGTAGGAGGCAAAGAACTCCATTGTGGAATCTTCTGTGGATTTTCTTACTTCTGGAACTTGTTGGCATCATTTTGGCACATATGATGGCTGAACTCGTGGGTAAGGAAGCTTATTGAGGTTGGCACAACTAGTTCCTATTGTAACATCTTCTCCAACTGTTTGCCCTTATTACAGTAACAGCTGCAGTTTGGATATTCTTCGGACAGACTTCTGATGCAGGATACCAGCCATGGCTATTAACTGTTTGGGGTCTGCTGGAGCAACTGTCTGGAAAACATTACATATGAAGCTCTTGGTATTTCTGAGATCTATGTTCTGACAATTTCCTCTTGCCAAATCCACATATGGACAACAGGGAAAAGTCCAAGTTCTAACGAGTATATCCTAATCAATGTAAGATTATGAAATCTCTGAGACAAAACAGAGTGCGATGTGAATGCAGAATAAGAAAGCAGGTGACATTAGATGAGCATTATTCATCACAAAGATGATAGCGTGCGAGCACATGAACACAGTGAAGAAAAACAACTTTGGGGGCCCCTTCAAATATGTTCTTAGGATATCTTACATCATCTCTGCGTTCACCTTCACAAGTCCAGACAACATTGTTCCTACTTTGTAAAGAAATAAAATGAACTGATAAAGAATGTATGTTAGTATCTCAAAGATGGTAGATGTCAGAATTGAGATTTAT